>NC_140990.1:235424454-235727405 GCF_052327205.1 Somniosus microcephalus
GCTACAGAATACCTCCCCAGTTACTGTTTACACACTCCCAATCTCTCTCTCTCACTCCCAATCTCTCTCTCTCACTCCCAATCTCTCTCCTCCTCTCACTCCCCCTCCTCTCTCTCCCTCCCATCTCTCTCCTCACCTCCAATCTCTCTCTCTCACACACTCCCAATCTCTCTCTCACACACTCCCAATCTCTCTCTCTTCCTTCCATCCTCTCTCTCTCTCTCTCCTCCCCCCTCTCTCTCTTCTCTCTCTCTCTCTCCCTTCCTTCCCTCTCTCTCGTCCCTCTCTCTCTCTCCTTCCTCTCTCTTCCCCCCAGTGCTCCCCCTCTCTCTTCCAACAACAACATGCCCTCAAAAAGCCTCGGCACCGCCGGGCTCCCCCAGCTAGTATATCTATAAAAGAGCTCTTCTGTCTGTCCTTCCGTCTGTCTGTCTGTCTGTATGTACTTTATACACTCAAAAGTTATAGAGCGTACCTGCACATGTGTTATATCAAAAGAAAGGTTATGATCCGGAATGGTCATAAGTGTATTTACGTTTTGGTCAGACAAAATTGTTCAGATGGTATCCAAAAAACGTTCAGAATTCCGCTCATTATCCGCTCATTAGCATTGAGTGACATGAAGGTTGACCAATCGTACAGTCGAGTGACACGACGGTTGACCAATTGCTGCGTCATGGGGGTGGGTTCATTGCATGTGCGGGGGGGCCATCCTAGAGTTGAGTGACGTGACGATTGACCAATCCTACAGTTCAGTGACCTGACGGTTGACCAATCGGTGCGTGTGTGGGCGGCCTAATCCTTCTGAGCTGAGGTGAGTGGCTGCCATCTTGATTCCTAACTCTTCCTTTCTTTTTCCCACTTTCTGCGTGTTTATTTTCAAATCTAGATTTCCAGCAAAAAAAAAAGTTGCTTTTTAAAACAAATTGTTTTAAAAAAAGTTAATTAATTTGTAAATCTTTTCTCTAACCTCATAAATTTTCCTACCTTTCACGTTTTTCTAGGCCTCGAAGCCTCGGGCCGCTGTTGCCCAGCCACGCCGAGCGAGGCACCTCCCGTCCTGCTGAAGAAGCGGCCCGCGATCGCCGCCAACTTCTAAAGGCTGGCCGGGCGGGTCTGAGCCGAGTGTAGCCACCGCCGCCATCTTTCTAAAAGCTGGTCTCTCTCTCTCTTCCCGCGCAGCCCAAAAGCCCGCAGGAAGAGGGAAGCGAGCAGGTGAGCGGCGGCATCTCTCTCTCTTCTCTTCCCCGCGCAGCCCGAAAGCCCGCGGGAAGAGGGAAGCGAGCAGGTGAGCGGCGGTGTCTCTCTCTCCCCCCCAGCGCAGCGAAAGGCGTTCGTCTGCCGCCCGGCCAACCGGTTCCAAAGGATGAGGAACCCCGGGCTCGCTTCAGAGCGATGGGCACCCGGCCTCCCAATGTCGGACTGACTCCGTTCTGGTACTGGAAAGGAGGAAGAGACAGGGGAGGGAGGGAGAGGAGAGGAGATGGGTAGGGAGGGAGAGAGAGCGGGGAGGGAGGAGGGGAGAGAGAGCGGGGAGGGAGGGAGGGAGAGAGAGCGAGGAGGGAGGGAGGGAGAGACAGCAGGGAGGGAGGGAGAGAGAGAGATCAAGGAGGGGGGAGGGAGAGGAGAGGAGGGGGGAGGGGAGAGGAGAGGAGGGGGGAGGGAGAGGAGAGGAGGGGGGAGGGAGAGGAGAGGAGGGGGAGGAGAGGAGGGGAGGGGAGGAGAGGAGAGGAGGGGGAGGGAAGGAGGGAGAGGGAGAGAGGAGGAGGGGGGAGAGGGAGGAGGAGGGAGGGGAGGAGAGGAGAGGGGGAGGGGGGAAGGGGGAGAGGGAGGGGGAGGGAGAGGAGGGGGAGGGGGAGAGGAGGGGGAGGGAGAGAGGGGAGGGGGGGGAGGGGAGGAGGGGCGAGGGGGGGGGAGGGAGAGGGGCAGGAGGTGGAGCAGAGCCGGGAGGGAGAGGGAAGGGAGGGAGAGAGAGGAAAGCAGGGAGAGACTGGGGGGAGAGAGAGAGAGGACTGGGGAGAGAGAGAGACCCAGAGCCCCGACCCCAAAGCCATCAGGTGAGCGGCTGCGGCGGTCCGTAGCGGCCCACTCTCTCTCTCTCTCTCTCTCTCTCTCTCACACTCCCAGACTCTCTCTCTCTCTCTCTCTCTCACACACTCCCAGTCTCTCTCTCTCTCTCTCTCACACTCCCAGTCTCTCTCTCTCACACTCCCAGTCTCTCTCTCTCTCTCACACTCTTAGCCTCTCTCTCTCTCTCACACTCCCAGTCTCTCTCTCTCACACTCCCAATCTCTCTCTCTCTCACACTCCCAGTCTCTCTCTCTCTCTCTCACACACTCCCAGTCTCTCTCTCTCTCACACTCCCAGTCTCTCTCTCTCACACTCCCAGTCTCTCTCTCTCACACTCCCAGTCTCTCTCTATCTCTCACACTCCCAGTCTCTCTCTCTCTCTCACACTCCCAGTCTCTCTCTCTCTCACACTCACTCCCAGTCTCTCTATCTCTCTCTCTCACACACACTCCCCAGTCTCTCTCTCTCTCTCACACTCCCAGTCTCCCTCTCTCTCACACACACTCCCAGTCTCTCTCTCTCACACACACTCCCAGTCTCTCTCTCTCTCTCTCTCACACTCCCAGTCTCCCTCTCTCTCACACACACTCCCAGTCTCTCTCTCTCACACACACTCCCAGTCTCTCTCTCTCTCTCACACACACACTCCAGTCTCTCTCTCTCTCTCACACTCCCAGTCTCTCTCTCTCTCTCACACTCCCAGTCTCTCTCTCTCTCTCTCACACACACACTCCCAGTCTCTCTCTCTCTCTCACACTCCCAGTCTCACTCCAGCTAGTTTTACATATATATAGATATATGATATGATAGGGGCCGAGGTTATGATCTGAAATTGTTGAACTCTATGTTGAGTCCGAAAGGCTGTAAAGTACCTAATCGAAAGATGAGGTGCTGTTCCTCGAGCTTACGCTGAGCTTTCGTGGAACAATGCAAGAGGCCGAGGATGGTGAGGTCTGAGTGGGAGTGGGGCGGTGAATTAAAGTGACAGGCGACCAGAAGCTCGGGGTCCCCCTTACGGACTGAACGGAGGTGTTCCGCAAAGTGGTCACCCAATCTGCGTTTGGTCTCCCCAATGTAGAGGAGACCACATCGTGAGCAGCAAGTACAGTATACTAAATTGCGAGAAGTGCAAGTAAATCGCTGTTTCACCTGGAAGGGGTGTTTGGGGCCCTGGACAGTGGGAAGGGGGGAGGTATAAGGGCATGTGTTGCATCTCCTGCGCTTGCACGGGAAGGTGCCGGGCTAAGGGAAGGGGTGTTGGGGTGATAGCGGAGTGGACAAGGGTGTCATGGAGGGAGCAGTCCCTACGGAATGCTGAAAGGGGAGGTGAGGGGAAGATGCGTTTGGTGGTGGGATCACGCTGGAGGTGGTGGAAATGGCAGAGGTGGGGGTGAAAGGTGAGGACAAGGGGAACTCTGTTGTGGTTCTGGGAGTGAGGGGCAGGGGTGAGGGCAGAAGTGCGGGAGATAGAACTGACACAGTCAAGGGCCGCGTCAACCACTGTAGAGGGGAATCCTTGGTTGAGGAAAAAGGAAGACATGTCGGAAGCACTGGTATGGAAGGTGGCATCATCAGGGCAGATGCGGCGGAGACAGAGAAACTGGGAGAATGGAATAGAGTCCTTACAGGAGGCGGGGTGGGAGGAAGTGTAGTCCAGGTAGCTGTGGGAGTCAGTGAACTTGTAGTGAATGTTTGTCAATAACCTATCCCTAGTGATGGAGATGGAGAAGTCGAGGAAAGGAAGGGAAGAGTCGGAGATGGACCATGTGAAGGTGAGGGAAGGGTGGAAATTGGAAGCAAAGTGAATGAAATTATCTAGTTCAGGGCGAGAACAGGAAATGGCACTGATACAGTCATCAATATACCGGAAAAAGAGTGGCTGAAGGTTGCAGTAGCAAGCTGGGGCAGCAGTAAATGAGTAGTTATGATTTTGCTAGATTGAGTAACTGTCAGTTGTGTGTAGTAGCTGGCTCACGTCAGTCTTTGTGACACTTCTAAGCATGTCAAGTGGAGGGCCTAGCAAAAGCACCCAAAGAAAGAGCAGAGTATTGGAAGGAGGCAGAACAGAAGAGCCTAGAATTTCAATGAGTCTAACCTACAAAATATCTAAGGTGAGATGCTGCAAAGGAGAGAAAAACTGCTGAGTGTCTTTGGGAGTATGCCACAAAAAGGTATTTTGCATGCCATTGGAGGGAAGTAGCAATGGCACTGATTGCTGCATCTATCACCCCAGAGCTTGCAGACTAGTGCCAGATGACCTGACCAGGACAGGCAAATTAAAACATCAGCATCTGCAGAATGTGGCCTGCTGCTTCTGGGAGAGCTGAAGAGTATAATATTTAATTTGAAAGTTTCACAAGCAGAAGGAGCATAATCAATCATCCTTGAGGGGGGATTTAAATTTTAAATTCCCTCATCCTGCCATAGCAATGTACAGCAGGAACGCTCCGACATTCCTTGTGACTAGCATTGCTGTGGCATTAAGAAAGAAAGACTTGCATTTATATAGTGCCTTTGATGATCTCAGGACGGCCCAAAGTGCATTACAGCTGATGAAGCACTTTTTTAATTGTAGTCACTGTTGTAATGTAGGAAACGTGGCAGCCAATATGCACACAGCATAATCCCACGAACAGCAATGTGATAATGACCAGTTAATCTGGTTTAGTGATGTTGGTTGAGGGATAAATATTGACCAGCACATAGGGGAGAATTCTCCTGCTCTTCTTCAAAATAGTGCATGGGATCATTTACATCCAGCTGAGAGGGCAGAAGGGGCCTCGCTTTAACATTTCATGTTACAGATGGCACCTCTGACAGTGCAGCACTACCTCAGTACTGCACTGGAGTGTCAGCCTAGATTTTGTGCTCAAGTCTCTGGAGGGAGAATTTAACTTGCAACCTTCTGACTCAGAGGCGAGAGTACTAACAACTCAGCCAGGAAATACATGGTATTTCAATACTCCTGCCCATATTTGGGTGAAAATCCGTGAAGCAGTGGTGGGCCGTTGGGAGCAGCAGAATGGCTCTCTGCACAGTTGTCCACCACCACACACTGGAGAACTGTGGCACAGTTGTCCACCACCACACACTGGAGCACGGCGGCATAGTGGTTAGCACTGTTGCCTCACAGCGCCAGGGACCCGGGTTCGAATCCGGCCTCGGGTGACTGTCTGTGTGGAGTTTGCACATTCTCCCCGTGTTTGCGTGGGTTTCCTCCGGGTGCTCCGGTTTCCTCCCACAGTCCAAAGATGTGCGGGTTAGGTTGATTGGCTATGATAAATTGATCCTTAGTGTTAGCGGGATTAAAATATGTGGGGTTACGGGGATAGGGTGGGATATGTGTTGGTGTAGGGGTTACGGGGATCCGGTGGGATATGTGTCGGTGCAGGCTCGATGGGCCGAAATGGCCTCTATCTGCACTGTGGGGTTTCTGTGAGTCTGTGAACTCCAGTGAAAAATCTAAGCTAAAGTGTCGGTGATCTAAAAGTAAACATAACAACATTTATACAGTGTTGCTGCAACAAATATAAAGCAAATAGCAGTCCCTTTATTGTATAAATGCCCAATTGCAAAGCTTACTGGAACAACTGAGCAGCTTGCTTCTCATATACCTGTGTATTTGGCTGACAGAGCTGTTCTGCTGCTGGTGGGTTTATTGCACCATCATCCTTGTCAAGTTTCAGGATTTTTTTGGGGGGGTTTACTCCGCAGAAAGGATTTGGTTAAAAAACAAGTGCTACTATGTCCTCTGGTGGAGGCATCCAGAATACAAAGGTATAATCTTAAATTTAGAGCTAGGCATTTAAAAGTGAAACCAAGGAGGTCTTTTTCAAACAAAGAGTAGTAGAAATCTGGAACACTCTCCCTCAAAAAGCTGTGGATGCTGGGTCAATTGAAATTTTCAAGACTGACAGCGATATATTTGTGTTAGGTAATGGTATCTGTTAGATCCGTGATTGTGAGAGTATGATGTTTTTCAATAACTACACGGATGCTGTAACTTAACAATCAACAGGTGTTTACTGGAGTAGGGTAGTCTCAAGACTGGGGTACAGCGGCATGCTCAAGGCTTATATATAGCTGTGGTCACTGCCGGTACTACAGTATACAGGAGCTGTAAAAGTAGTTCTCTCTTAAAGGTACATACACTACAATTCCTCCCCTTTTAGATTAGCAGTACCCATAATATTCAAATAACAATTAACACTTTAACATGTACATTAAACAACAATAGTCCATTTATAGATTCAGTCTTTGGGGCGGCTTCCTGATCCTTTCGGGATAGCGCCTTTCCTGAGGTTCTTGTTCTTGGTGCGGAGGCAATTCTGGCCCCTTTTCGTCGGTTAGTTCATCGGTTTCCACTGCCACTGGTTCTGAGGTAGAGGCTACCGGTATGTCGGGTTCATCCCCGGGTACGCGAGACATGGGGTTGACTCGTTCCTGTGATGCTAAGATCTGATCGACGTGGCGTCTCACAATGTTCTCCCCGACATCCACTGTGTACATTAATGGCCCCTGCCTTGTGCATATCGTTCCGGGTTGCCATTTCTCTGTTCGGTAGTCACGGGCCAAGACTGGATGTCCTATGTTGAAGCTCCTTGTCGGCTTCTCATTGATGTGCTGGAATTGTTTATCCTCAACATTTCTTCGCACATTTGGTCTGATCAAATCCAGACGAGATCTCAACCTTCGGTTAAAGAACATCATGGCCGGGGTCTGGTTGGTAACTGCATGTGTCGCATTTCTGTAGGCTAATAAGAAATTGTCCACCTTATGCTGTAGTGGAATTTCATCGTCGCACATGGCCTTTCTCGCCTTTTTAAAGGTTTGTACGAACCTCTCAGCCAATCCATTTGTGGTTGGATGATACGGGGCGGATGTGTAATGCCTTAGCTCATTCCTTCTCATAAATTTCCGAAACTCTTCGGACACAAACTGTGGTCCATTATCAGAGCAAATCTGCTCTGGCAAGCCGTTCCTGGCAAATATGGTCCATAGGACTGCAATCGTTTTCTCTGTAGTGGTTGAGGACATTTTTATCACCTCAGGCCATTTCGAATGAGCATCCACTGCTATTAAGAACATTGAGTCCATGAATGGACCAGCAGAATCAATATGCACCAGTTGCCATGGAGAGGAGGGCCACTCCCATGGGTGTAGAGGGGCATGTGGTGGTGCATTTTGGACCTTCTGGCATCCTGAGCAGCTCTTGGTTAGGTCCTCGATTTGTCCCAGATGACCTTCATGAAGCTCATTTAGCACTCTCTCCCTTAACTTGGGTGGAATCACCACTCTGGATCAACACATCACTGTCCCCTGGCATACTGACAGTTGTTCTCTTCTGGATGAGAATGCTGGCAACAGTGAGTCGCCATGTGTTGGCCATCCCCTCACCGTCAAATCATATACCCGAGACAGCGTCGGATCATTGCGGGTCTCCTTCTCTATATCCGCGTTCGTTACTGGCAATCGTTCAATTATTGACGAATAAAATATCTCGATAGGGTCCACTGCTGGTGCTTCCTCCACAGTAGGCAGTGGCAGGCGTGATAGCCCATCAGCGTTTCCATGCTGTTTCGTGCCTTTATATTCTATTTCATATTGATTCGCCCCTAGAAACAGGGACCATCTTTGTAACCGTTGTGCAGTCATCACTGGAACGCCCTTCTTAGGATTAAAGATGGAGACAAGTGGTTGGTGGTCAGTCAGCAAGGTGAACTTCTGCCCATGCAGATAGTGGTTGAATTTTTTTACTCCCCATACTAGGCTGAGGGCCTCCCTGTCAATCTGGGCGTAGTTGCGCTCGGCTGAGGTTAGTGACCGAGACGCAAAGGCTACTGGCCTCTCCAACCCGTCTGGGAATTTGCGCTCCAATACCATAGGGTGATGCATCACATGCCAAACAAATTGGTAATGCTGGGTTGAAATTGGCCAACACCTCTTTTGATGTGATCAATTCTTTGCACTTCTGGAAAGCTCGTTTACGTTCGTCATTCCACTTCCATGGTACCCCTGTTTGCAGTAGGGTGTTCAGTGGGTGTAATACCGTAGACAAATTTGGTAAGAACTTATGGTAGTAGTTTACCAGCCCGAGGAATGACCTCAGTTGTGACACATTTTCCGGTGCTGGAGCCTTGACTACTGCCTCAATCTTTTCAGGGGACTTATGTAACCCCTCTTCATCGATAACATGGCCACAATACGAGATCTGCTTCTGGAAAAACTCGCACTTGTGGCGATTAGCTCGTAGCCCATATTCCTATAATCTGGTGAGCACCTTCTCCAAGTTGGCGAGTTGATCACTCTCATTTTAGCCCATGACCAGGATGTCGCCCCAATAACACTGGGTCCCTGGAATCCCTTACAGGACTTGATCCATCGCCCTTTGCCAAATAGCCGGAGCTGATGCTACCCTGAACACCAGCCGGTTGTATTGGTAGAGACCTTTCTGAGTGTTGATCGTGAGGTATTGTTTTGAGGCTTCTTCTACCTCCATTTGCAAGTACGCCTGGGCTAGATCAATTTTGGTGAAGCGTTTACCTCCAGATAGCGAGGCGAAAATATCCTCAATTCGTGGAAGCGGATATTGTACCGTGTGAAGGACTGGGTTCACTGTCGCCTTAAAATCCCCACAGATGCGGACCTTCTTTGGTTCCCCAGGCGTATTACTCAACGACCTCTTCATTACAGGAACGATGGGTGTAGCCCACTCGTTCCAGTCTACTTTGGACAGTACTCCTGAACGTTCCAACCCTTCCAGCTCTGCTTCGACGGCTGGTCTGATCGCATAAGGCACTGGTCTGGCCTTAAGAAATTTTTGGACTTGCATTTTCCTCTATTTTAATCATTGCTGTTATGCCTTTTAGTGTTCCGAGTCGCTCCTGGAACACTTCTTTTGCGTCAGTTAGCATTTTTGACAGTCGTCCAGGTGTGACGTCGTCATCCTTTGTGGCCTAAACCTTCAGTGCCTGTATGGAATGCCAATCTAATTGTATCTTCCGGATCCATTCACGTCCTAGCAGTGGTGGTCCTCCATCTGGCAATACATATAAGTCCATTTTAGGTATTTCCTGGCCTTTGTATATCACTTTCACCCTTATTTTTCCTTTGGGGTAGAATTTTTGCCCCGTGTACGTCTTCAAGTCAATCTCTGTATCTCTCAAGGGTATATGTGAAAATAGCCGCTTGTAGTCCCTTTGGTTTATGACTGTTAGGGCTGATCCTGTGTCCAATTCCATTTTCACTTGGGCTCCGTCTATCTTGAGTGTAACCCAGATAGTCTGGTGATCCTCCATTTTGGTTACATGATGTAGTTTCAGACAACCCAGCTCCTTGCTTCCGGAGTCTGTATCACTTTTCTGTTCATCTGAACTACTGTCCATCACCTTATGTACCTTTTTGTACTTCTCCTGTGGAGATTTCTTGTGGTTGGTTTTCTTCCCAGACCTGCAGACTCTTGCTATGTGTCCTGTTTTTCCACACTGTCTGCACACTTGGTCCTTGAACCAACAATCCTTCTGGTCGTGTGTTGTTCTGCCGCAGCAATAACACTTCCCTGTTCCATAGGACATTTCATTGGTGCCATATTCTTGTGGTCTCCGTTGTATCTCTGCAGTGCCCCTTGCGGCTGCTTCGTGTGATACTGCCATACTGAAAGCCTTGTCCAGCGTAAGATCCTTTTCTGATAGAAGCCGTTTCTGGGTTCCTTCACTTTGAAGCCCACACACAAACTTGTCCCTTAACGTATCTGCTAGTCCCACTCCAAACTGACAGTGTTTCGATAGCTTGCGCAGTTCCGTTAAGTACTCAGCATTGCATTAGTTTTTGTGCTGGTTCCTTTTATGGAACTTAAATCATTCTGCTATCAGCAGCGGTGTGGGGTTTAAGTGGTCCTGTAGGATTTCTACTATGCTTTCGAAATTCTTATTCACGGGTTTCTCTGGGGTTATTAGGTTTCGCAGTAACCCATAAGTTTTTGCACCCATGGAATTTAACAAAACCAGTGCTTTCCTAGCATCTGGCACTTCATTCGCCCTGCAGTACACCTCAATACATTCCACATATGTCGCCCAATCTTCGACTTCATTGTCGAACGTAGAGATACTGCCACTCTTTGGCATCCCTGGGTGTGATTTAACTGTCAAAAATGGCATCTCCCGCGCTCTCCCTTCTTCTCCGCTGGCACAAAATGGCGTCTCCCGAGCTTTCCTTTCTTCCCGCGCTCGCCCTTCTTCTCCGCTGTGGCTTCTAAAAATGGCGTCTCCCGTGCTCTTCCTTCTTCTCCGCGGCTCAATGGCGTCTCCCGCGCTCTCCCTTCTTTTCCCCACAGACACTGTTCAGCCCTTGAGCCCTGGCTGTGCTCTGCGCATTTTTTTTTTTCTGTGCGCCTTTCCCGTTTCCGCCGCTCGGTCCTGAACCCGACTGCTGCTTTACCCTCTCTCCGTTTTGTTTTTCCTCGACACCACTCGGTTTTCAACCCCCGCTGCGCCCTGTGCGCTTCACCCTCTATCTCACCCCGTCGACGTTGCTCGGCTTTTTCTCTGCCATCGGTTGGCTCCAGCCGCCGCTGTCTGGGAAGGGTCTGCGCTGTACCTGTCGTCAATCTGTTGCTGATCGTCGTGGCTGGGGAACCAAGCCCGGCTCTCCACAGCCTCCCCTGCGATGTTCACTCTCTGCCGGACGACTGGGCGGTTGCTCGTGATCGACGCCCGTGCTTCTGGCCTCAACTTTCTTCCACCGCCCTCCCGGAGCGAATCCTTGAAGGGAAATGCAGAGTTGCAGGTAGATTTGAATCGACACTCGTCGCCACTGTTAGATCCGTGATTCTGAGAGTATGATGTTTTTCAATAACTACACGGATGCTGTAACTTAACAATCAACAGGTGTTTACTGGAGTAGGGTAGTCTCAAGACTGGGGTACAGAGGCATGCTCACGGCTTATATACAGGTGTGGTCACTGCCGGTACTACAGTATACAGGAGCTGTAAAAGTAGTTCTCTCAAAGGTACATACACTACAGTATCAAGGGATATGGAGCAAAGGCAGGCATATGCAGTTGAGGTACAGATCAGCTATGATCAAATTGAATGGCGGACCAGGCTTGAGCGGCAGAATGGCCTACTCCTGTTCCTACATAACACGTCATATTCATTGTGTGGGGAGGTCCCTGTCGCTCAGTATTGGTTGTTTAGTATCGACCCTCCCCTCGAGTTGTGAATACACGGACATGGAAAAAAACAGTAACTCAGGCATACAGTCAGACAGGTTCCTAAACAGAAAGCTGTGGGGCAAGCTTTCACCTTGGGCAGAAGGTTAGATGCAAGAGGACAGTTAGGAGTTATTTTGTTTAAATCAAGTAAGGCACCCACTAATGTGGGTAAGCACAGCTTACTCATTATTTTGTATTATTACAGGAAGACAAGTTGTACCAATTGACATCAGTGAGTCCGATCATAACTGTTGCACTGTATATTGACTTGTGATGTAAAGCAACTTAACAATTCGTATCTGGCCTCATCTTACAAATGTTTTCTCAGTCTGCCGTCGAAAAGATTGCACGTGCCAAAGACATGAATATCAAATTAAGTTCACAACAGGGTGCTATTGTTACACTGCTTAGATTATGCTGTTGCATTGTTAGATATTGGGCCAATATCCCTAAATGTAAGAGACACATACCACTTACAGGAGTGACTAGCTCTGCTGTACCTGAGAGAATCTTAAGACAAGACCTTAAACTTGTAACAACCTTTCTGTTCCATGGCTTGTATCTTAGTCTATGAGGAGTTTTCAATTTACAGAATTATTGTGCACCATGCAGCATGCTATTATTACTTTCAAAACTTTCGCTGAGGCATATTGTAAAGTACTCACTGAATAGTCCACTGCTGCAGGTAACTGAATCATTGCTTTGACCTGCAAACACTTCACCAGGGACCAGATGTGGAGTCCTCCTACAGTTATACCACATTACTGACTTCCCCACATTGCTTTAGCAATGCAAATCTGTTTAATGAGGAACTTGGTTCCCCTATGTGTCTCATTGTAACTATACTAATGCGGTATAGAGGTTATTCAGATATGCCATTAGCCATGGTTGCACCACATAGCCCATATCTCTGAAGGCCAGCCATCCTCCCAACTATTTGCTTATTTATAGAATGATTGCCTTTTCTATTTAGGTATGCAGTAAGATTGGTGGTGGACATACGTTTAGCTATATCACAGAATCATAGAATAGTACAGCACAGAAGGAGGCCTTTTGGCCCATCGAGTCTGTGCCGGCTCTTTCGAAGAGCAATCCAGTTAGTCCCACTCCCCTGCTCTTTCTTCATATCCCTGCAATTTTTTCTCCTTCAATTATTCATCCAATTGCCTTTTGAAGGCTACTGAATCTGTATCCACCACCCTATCAGGTAATGCATTCCAAATCCTAACTAATCGTTTTGTAAAAAAGCTGTTCCTCATGTCATCTCTGGTTCTTTTGCCAATCACCTTAAATCTGTACCCTATCATTTTCGACCCTTCAGCCACTGGAAACAGTTTCTCTTTATTTACTCTATCCAAACCCTTCATGATTTTAAACACCTTTATCAAATCTCCTCTTAGCCTTCTCTGCTCTAAGGAGAACAACCCCAGCTTCTCCAATCTATTCACAAAACTGTAATCCCTCATCCCTGGAACCATTCTAGTAAATCTCCTCTGTACCCTCTCCAAAGCATTCACGTCCTTCCTAAAGTGTGGTGCCCAGCTGGGACCGATCTAATGTTTGATATACGTTTCGCATAACTTCCTGGCTTTTGTACTGTACGGGCTGGATTTTGTCAATGGGGAGCTTTTGGAGGCAGGACTCCCACTTGTTGGGCTTTAGTTCTGCCTCCATCGACTTGTGGCCAACCTATGCTATTTTCCCTTGATTGACCTCAGTGGGCTTAGCAGGCCAATTAAGGGAAAGCCAGTTACAGGTGACGTCAGCGAGTGCTGTTTCAGCTGTCAAGAGCTTTTGACAGATAAAATATCATCGTTTGACAGCTCTGTGAAGCTGTCAAACACTGATAATCTGTCTTCTAAGTTGTGTCTTTACTCAAGACTCAATTAGAAAGCCTTCCTGACCAGAAAGCAGAAGGCTGCAGCTTTTGACAGTTCAGCGGCCATTCTGCTTTCTGTGCCGGTGAGCTGAGGGATTCCCGAGACCTGAAGGGAGGAAGCCTGCAGGAAGAAGTAAAGGTAAGTAAAACTTATTAAACACTTTACATACACCTCACACACCTACCTCTGCACACATGCACCCATTACTCACCTGCACACCGGACATCTCGGCCCCTCCGACCCCCACAGACCGACGGCCTGCCTCGCTGACCCTGGCGAGGTTCGGAGTCGTCGGGAAGCCCACACTTCAGGGCTCAAAATAGGGATTGCCAAAAAACTGCCTGTTAACTACCTGTTAACAGGCAGTTAATTGGCATTAATCCCCTTCCCACCTCAAGGAGGCGGGACCCGGCGCGAGTCGACTACCCACCTCCTGGCAAGCTGGCATGGAGGCGGGTTGGGGCCGGGTTGGGCACCCGCCTCCAAATTCTGCCATTTTCCCGGCAGTCCCGCCTCCAAACCTGCCGCCCAAGGGCTGGCAAAATCTAGCCGTATGCCTCTATTTATAAAGCCCAGGATCCGATATGCTTTATTAACTGCTTTGTTAACCTGTCCTGCCACCTTCAAAGATTTGTGCACAAGCACCCCCAGGTGTCTCTATTCTTGCACCCCCTTTAAAATTGTACCATTTAGCTTGTATTGTCTATCTTCATTCTTCCTACCAAAATGTATCACTTCACACTTCTCTGCGTTGAATTTCATCTGTCCATGTGTCAGCCCATTCCACCAGCCTGCCTGTATCCTCTCGAAGTCTGTTACTATCTTCTTCACTATTTACTAAACTTCCAAGTTTCATGTCATCTGCAAATTTTGAAATTGTGCCCTGTATCCCCAATGGTGAGGCTAATGGTGCTCACCCTTATTTATGCGTCAATGGTACAGCAACTTCAGGCGAGGAACAGATGCGCGGTTAATTGCGAATATCCAAAGGTTTCTGTCTGAGTTGCATCGCTCCATCATTAACTTTGCGAAAATAGCATTTCATTGTCTGCCTCACCATTGGCATGCATGAAATGGCATGAAGTTGCTGTATTTGCGCAGTAGATAACAACTAAACTCGCGACTAGGGCTAGTAATTACAAGCGTAAGCACCCTTTTAATGATGTGACATGTATTAATGACTGCTAATCAACCTCTCTGGCACTGAAAATTAACTATTACAATTGTGGAGTCTCATTCCTTCAGGTTTTGAATTTTTGGAGAGAGTTTTTAAATGTCAAATTTTAAATTGCAGTATTTTTTTTGTACTTTCCTTTCTGTCTCTTAATCCAGTCTTTCTTTCCCCCTCTTTATTTCTCTTTCTGTACCTGATTTGACAATGAATTCACCCCCTTTAATTTACCCTCCTTCTCAGACCTTCTGCTGTTTGTTTCCCAATCCTTATATCTCATTGGTTAAAGAGATACCCAATTAGTTGTACATTTCACTCAGGTCCCAGGTGCCCTGTTTCCCTCACGGCGACATTATCAGTTCACACTTTCAGCAACTTAGTGGGCAAAAGAATTTTGAGCTGAAGGGGGCAAGTCTAACTAACAGCAAACACCATTAGATGCCCTGCTGCAGAAAATTCTAGCCCAATGGGTGAAACTGGACCTGACTCTACTACTGGCCAGTGAAATATTTATATAGGAACTAGTTGATGAAAGAACTCCAACTGTAAAGTTTAGTATAAACAAGTAGCTATTTGTTGAACAATAATCAGAAATGGCACAAAATCTGGAAAGAAAGGAGTCAGAGATGGAGGGTTAAACACACTGATGCCATTTACAAACCACTGAGTTGCTTTTTAGACTGGAATAAAGCTCACTATATGTTACTTGACAAATTACGTTTTCCAGCAGTGTGCAGAAGTAGCAAGATAATGGGGAACAATAAAATCAGTTCATACATTGGGCTCGATTTTGCCAGTGGGGGGCAGGCTGGAGCGTGTCAGGTGGTTTTCGTGTCAGGACCCCGACTCCGATGTAAAGTGGGAAAAAAGTGCGATTTTGCCCTAATTGGGCACTTGATTTCCAGCGTGTGGGAACCCCTGGCCCAATGAGTCTTTTCATACAGAAAGTCGCCTCCGATGACGTCATCAATGCTGCTGGATTTAAGGCCTGCAAGCAGCCTTGCTTCTTCTGGAGACTGCAAACTTTATGGCCACTTTATTGTGATAGCTTTATTCAGCAACTATGTCCAGCAGTAGGCCAAAGTGTGCTCCAAGGTTCGATGAGGCCTCCCTCCAAGCTCTGGTGGAGGGAGCAAGATCAAATAAGGAGGTGCTCTTCCCTTCCTCAGGGAGGAAAAAGCCTCCCCAGCAGACTAAAGCTGTGTGGCTGCAAGTGGCCCAGGAGGTCAACACAATCTCTATGTGCCGCAGAACCTAGCTGCAGTATATGAAGAGGTTTCATGACCTTCTCCGCACATGAAAAGTGAATATGACTTTCCCATCACCCTCAATCTGATCCCCATCACCTCTCCTCACTAGCACTCTGCTTTGCCAACCTCTTCCTCCACACCCCACTTGACACTGACATCCCTGCACCCTTACCCATTCCCTCTCTCTCTATGGTCACATTCACTTAACTATTCGACTATGCAGCCCTCACACTCTCTATTACTGTGGTGCAGTGACAACAACTTACAACACACATGGAGGGCCCTTTGTCATCGTTCTAAGCATCTATGCTATGGATTCTCTACACTCACTATTTCACTCTCACTCAAACTCCACTTGTGTCCCTCATTGCAGGAATAGAGAGCTCACAATAAGAGGGAAAGAGCGAGGACAGGAGGAGGGCCACCCTCAGTAGCCCAGCTCACCATCTCGGAGGAGGCGGCCCTGGAAATCGCCGGTGTTGAGGAAGATTCGCAAGTGGGGGATGGACAGATGGGCGCATCACAGCAAGCTGGTGACAGAATAGTTTGGCATCTCTCTCATTGACATTGCATGAGTGACTGATAATGATTCTGATGCTCTAACAGATTGACTTATGATCATCTGCACAATTCAATATGCATGCAACCTTTACCTCGCATAGCTAACTCGTTCCTTTACTCCCCCACAGGACCATCGAGAGCCCCCGTCCCTACTATCCAAGAGGAACAGCCTGAGCTTCAAGGCTCCTCAGAAGAAGCTGCAACCTCTGAGGGCGCAGTGTCAGCAGAATTCAGCGCAACCAGCACCAGCGCAGACATTCACACCTCGGTGGGACCTTCACGAGATAGAGTAGTGTTGTCACCTGGTGTAACGCAGCTCACAAGTGAGCATCAGCAGATGGTGGAGACAGGGACAGCAGTGGAGAGGCCTCGTCGGAGGGCGCAGGACTCTGCCAGCTCGGCTCAGCTGCATGTCGACCCTGTGCCTGCAGGTCCATCATTAAGGAGAGCGGTGCTGGAATACCATGAACAGGTGCAGGAGTCTCTGGCAGGTTTTGTCTCCAGGGTCGCTGCAAGTGTGGAGCGAATGGAGGAGTCCATCGCGAACATGAGCAGAGCCTTTGTGGAGGCATTGGCGCATGAACGCATCACCACAGAAAGGATGGCAGTCTCCGTGGAAAGGATGGCTATGGTAGAGGAGAGGATGGCTACGGCCATTGAGGAGCTAAGTTGCCAGAGTGTTGAAAACATGGTCATTGTTCAGAATAGACTGGCATCTCTTGAGGAGCGATGGTCAGCTATTGAGCATAGATACCAGACCTTCATGGAAGTCATCTGGAGTAGGACTTCCAGTGCAGAAATGGGTCCTCATGGCACCCCTGAAGTGCAGCAAGCTGCTGTCAAGCCAATTGCTAGCTCTGAAGTGGGGCTGACCCATGAGAGGGATGTTGGTGGCAGACAACAAGGAAGTGGGGACTCCTCTCCAAGCACTCACACGACCATACCACTGCAAAGCCCTCAGTCAGAGCCCCACCAGAGTCCTCACCCAACTGAGATGGGCGTCTCATCCCCTGCACAGCTGCAGGAGCAGCAGACTGTTGCCAAGCCCTCACAGGTTCGCATCCCCAGAGGACGGCTGCCAAAGGTGATGAGACAGGAGCAGCAAGAAAGTGAGCAAGGGGCCTCCACATCTGCTGAAGCCACAGGGGAAGCACCATGGAGGAGCACGCGTAAGAGGAAGATAATGCACAAGTAGTCACAAGGGTAGTCACTTGGGTGTTACGTTGTGTTTATTTTTGAAATGCTATCAGTTGCTTGTGATAAAAAAAATTCTGATGGCAAACTGTTGAAGTTGTGGCCTATGTCATTTCGCAAATAAGACTTCCACATTGAGGGCTTAGAGCGACTTGCAATTGTCAGTATGGTGGTCAGTGATAGGAATCCGCAGGTTCTTGTCCATTGTCGATGCTCTGGTAAGAAGGTGCGAGGCAAAAGTGTTTGATTGTGCAGGCTAAGCAAATCTGGCCAAGATGAGTGCGTTCCTTGCATCCCGGGTAGCAATGTGGTCGCGCGCTGGCGCCTTCTGGCCTGTGCAGCTTCAGGTGGGTAAGCAGCAGCTTGGTGCTCCTGTTGTTGCTCCTGCTGTTGCTGCTGCTGTTGTTCATGGTTCTGCTGCTGCCATGGCTGGTCTTCGTCCGAATCTGATGTCCAGGAGGAAAGGAAATAAATGGTTCCCATGCTTCTGGTATATGCCTCAGCTGAGGAAGCGCTCAGTCAATGTGGGGAGAGGGGTTTCCCAGGAGGTCACACTGGAGATGGGTGGCAGGCTCCAAACTTCCACAACAATGAGTATGCCTGCTAAAAGTTCCCCCAGACCTGAGACAACAAAGATCTGCCACCTGCAAATGATCATTGGTGAAAACTCCTTTTTAATGGTGGAGCTGCAGCTATTAGTAAGTAATCCACTTGTGAGGCCGTCAGGATTAACTGCTGTGTACCAGAGGAGACGTGCAGGACGGGGGAAAAGTATTAAAATCAGAAAGGCCTCTCAAAATGGGATTATAGAGGCAATTAACTGGTTGTTAAGGGCCTTAAGGGCCTATCCCGCCTCTTGGAGGCGTGATGGAAATGGGGTCTGAAACCCCGATTCTTGGAAAGTTGCTCGGAGGCGGGCTGGAGGAGGGATTGGAGCCGCCCGCCATTTTTTGCGATTTTAACACCTCACAAGCCTCCAATCCCGCCTCATCGGGCCTGGCAAAATTGAGCCGATTGACTCAGTAAATTTGATCTCAACAAGGGGTGATGAGATGAACGTTACAATTTGCTTCAGCACTTCCCTGGTTTAAGGAGGAGACAATGCGCCAGGGTTCATGTTAAGAAAACGAAACTGGGCCAGGGTTCGTGTTAAGAAAACGACACTGGGCCAGGGTTTGTGTTAAGAAAACGACACTGGGCCAGGGTTCATGTTAAGAAAACGACACTGGGCCAGGGTTCCTGTTAAGAAAACGACACTGGGCCAGGGTTCATGTTAAGAAAATGACACTGGGCCAGGTTTCATGGTAAGAAAACGACACTGAGCCAGGGTTCCTGTTAAGAAAATGACACTGGGCCAGGGTTCATGTTAAGAAAACGACTCTGGGCCAGAGTTCGCATTAAGAAAATGACACTGGGCCAGGGAACGTGTTAAGAAAATGACACTGGGCCAGGTTTCCTGTTAAGAAAAGGACACTGGGCCAGGGTTCGTGTTAAGAAAACGACATTGGGCCAGGTTTCATGTTAAGAAAATGACACTGGGCCAGGGTTCCTGTTAAGAAAACGACACTGGGCCAAGTTTCATGTTAAGAAAACGACACTGGGCCAGGTTTCGTGTTAAGAAAACGAAACTGGGCCAGGGTTCATGTTAAGAAAACGACACTGGGCCAGGGTTCGTGTTAAGAAAACGACACTGGGCCAGGTTTTCTATTAAGAAAACGACACTGGGCCAGGGTTCGTGTTAAGAAAACGACCCTGGGCCAGGGTTCGTGTTAAGAAAACGACACTGGGCCAGGGTTCATGTTAAGAAAACGACTCTGGGCCAGAGTTCGCATTAAGAAAATGACACTGGGCCAGGGAACGTGTTAAGAAAATGACACTGGGCCAGGTTTCCTGTTAAGAAAAGGACACTGGGCCAGGGTTCGTGTTAAGAAAACGACATTGGGCCAGGTTTCATGTTAAGAAAATGACACTGGGCCAGGGTTCGTGTTAAGAAAACGACACTGGGCCAGGGTTCGTGATAAGAAAACGACACTGGGCCAGGGTTCGTGTTAAGAAAACGACACTGGGCCAGGTTTCGTGTTAAGAAAACGACACTGGGCCAGGGTTCATGTTAAGAAAACGACACTGGGCCAGGGTTCGTGTTAAGAAAACGACACTGGGCCAGGGTTCGTGTTAATAAAACGACACTGGGCCAGGGTTCGTGTTAAGAAAACGACTCTGGGCCAGGGTTCGTGTTAAGAAAACGACACTGGGCCAGGTTTCGTGTTAAGAAAACGACAGTGGGTCAGGGTTCGTGTTAAGAAACCGACACTGGGCCAGGGTTCGTGTTAAGAAAACGACACTGGGCCGCGGTTCTTGTTAAGAAAACCACACTGGGCCAGGGTGCATGTTAAGATAATGACACTGGGCCAGGGTTCGTGTTAAGAAAACGACACTGGGTCAGGGTTCGTGTTAAGAAAACGACACTGGGCCAGCGATCGTGTTAAGAAAACGACACTGGGCCAGGGTTCGTGTTAAGCAAACGACACTGGGCCAGGTTTCGTGTTAAGAAAACGACACTGGGCCAGGGTTCGTGTTAAGAAAACGACACTGGGCCAGGGTTCGTGTTAAGAAAACGACACTGAGCCAGGGTTCGTGTTAAGAAAACGACACTGGGCCGGGGTTCGTGTTAAGAAAACGACACTTGGCCAGGGTTCGTGTTAAGAAAACGACACTGGGCCGGGGTTCATGTTAAGAAAAGGGCACTGGGCCAGGGTTCGTGTTAAGAAAACGACACTGGGCCAGGGTTCGTGTTAAGAAAACGACACTGGGCCAGGGTTCGTGTTAAGAAAACGACACTGGGCCAGGGTTCGTGTTAAGAAAACGACACTAGGCCAGGTTTCGTGTTAAGAAAACGAGAGTGGGCCAAGTTTCCTGTTACGAAAACGAAACTGGGCCAGGTTTCGTGTTAAGAAAACGACACTGGGCCAGGGTTCGTGTTAAGAAAACGACACTGGGCCAGGTTTCGTGTGAAGAAAACGACACTGGGCCAGGGTTCGTGTTACGAAAATGACACTGGGCCAGGTTTCATGTTAAGAAAACGACACTGGGCCTGGGTTCGTGTTAAGAAAACGACACTGGGCCAGGGTTCGTGTTAAGAAAACATCACTGGGCCAGGGTTCGTGTTAAGCAAATGACACTGGGCCAGGTATCGTGTGGCATAGTGGCATAGTGGCAGCACGGTGGCATAGTGGTTAGCACTGTTGCCTCACAGCGCCAGGGACCCAGGTTCAAATCCGGCCTCGGGTGACTGTCTGTGTGGAGTTTGCACATTCTCCCCGTGTTTGCGTGGGTTTCCTCCGGGTGCTCCGGTTTCCTCCCACAGTCCAAAGATGTGCGGGTTAGGTTGATTGGCCATGATTAAAAAATTGGCCCTTCGTGTTAGGGGGGATTAAATATGTGGGGTTACGGGGATAGGGCTTGGGTGGGATTGCTGTCGGTGTAGGGACCGTGTGCTAGGGTTTGGATGATCAGCCATGATCTCGTTCAATGGCGGAGCAGGCTCGAAGGGCCGAATGGCCTACTCCTGCTCCTATCTTCTATGTTTCTATGTGTTAAGAAAACGACACTGGGCCAGGGTTTGTGTTAAGGTAACGACACTGGGCCAGGGTTCGTGTTAAGAAAACGATATTGGGCCAGGGTTCGTGTTAAGAAAACGAAACTGGGCCAGGGTTCGTGTTAAGAAAACGACACTGGGCCAGGGTTCGTGTTAAGAAAACGTCACTGGTCCAGGGTTCGTGTTAAGAAAATGACACTGGGCCAAGTTTCATGTTAAGAAAACGACATTGGGCCAGGGTTCGTGTTAAGAAAACGACACTGGGCCCAGGTTCGTGTTAAGAAAACGACACTGGGCCAGGGTTCGTGTTAAGAAAACGACACTGGGCCAGGGTTCGTGTTAAGAAAACGACACTGGGCCAGTGTTCGTGTTAAGAAAACGACACTGGGCCAGGTTTCGTGTTAAGAAAACGACACTGGGCCAGGGTTTGTGTTAAGTAAAGGACACTGGGCCAGGGTTCGTGTTAAGAAAACGACACTGGGCCAGGGTTTGTGTTAAGAAAACGACACTGGGCTAGGTTTCGTGTTAAGGAAACGACACTGGGCCAGGGTTTGCTATCCAGTGATCCCTGCCTTGATTGTGCATGTATCCACATCAGGAAAGGATTGGGCTCAGCTATGATGCCTCCTCTGCTGGAATAGCCTCTCAACGCTTGCTATCAAGACTCACAGATGAATAACTCTCACTTCAATTAATTACCCTGAGAGAACTGGTGCTCACGGAGCTCCCCACAAGGAGTCAATACATTCAGAATAAAAAGGAAGAAAATTGGTGAGAACAGGGATCAAAAACAACAGCTTTAATCAAATCCTATAGTTAGTATTGCACAGTAGAAATCCCGTTGTAATGGAAAAGAAACAGCACTTTGCTGCAAAAATAAAATGAAATCTGCAGTTCCTATTTGTCATACCCTTGGGCTAAAGTTGCAGTTTATGCTGTGAGTACAGCAGCAGGCAACACTTCAAACTGTGTAAAATCAGAGGGTAATCGTCTTCTGTACTTCGCTTCTGTCCACTGAAGGTGATTTAGCAGTCAGCAGCCAAAACTATTTGTAAATATGGGCTACTTTCCAGTCAATTGATTTTAAGATACCAATCAGATACTGATTAAAAGATGTTATCGCATATGCAGGCAGTCTTTTATAAATGTTATTTGGCATTTAGGATGAAAAAGAGAAACTGTATCTGAAATGCTGGAAATTATTGATGAAGGATCCCAGCCATAATGTTAACCTATTTCTCTCAGATACCGACTGACCAGCTGTGCATTTTAGCATCTTCTGCTAGATGAGATATCAATTTGAGGACTAGAGTAGAAATATACATATGATATAATAGCAAAATATTGTGGATTAAGAAATAGCTTATAATTCCACACACTTCTCCAAATTTAGCATTATGATATTCAAAAGTATAACTTTATATCAATTTTTCTCATGTTATAATAATTAAAAAGCTCTTTTTGAAATCTACTAATTATATTCAAAAAATTACCTCTGTTTCTTTACACATTGTATATGATTGAATTATTTATGTATTATCTTTATGAATCTCATATTGTATAGTAATCGACTGATAGACTACCTGGAGCTTACTGCTGATAAATTTCTTCTCCAAAAAATACCAATACTTTTTTTCATGTATATTCTGGATTACAAGCTGGCACAAATACATTGGAGCATTCTTTATAATGTTATAGCTTCATCATTATTCATGAGAAGCCTTCCATAAGCGAACTGCTTGGATCCAGCAAAGCCTTGTATAATTAGAGTTATGATGTGCCGAAAGGCTGTAGTCTCTTAAAAAGACTAATTCCTGAAATATTTCTATTAGCTCGTGACAGCAGAAAGACAATGCTAATGCGCTCTTGTGAATTCCTCCTGTGCCAAATCAGCATCCTTTTATTGCTACAAATTGTGATTATGCACATGTTCAGTTACATTTTGCAAATGTGAGTACACAGAAAACAATGCACCATATTTTTCTTCATTGTCAAAAGCAGTTTAAGGATCAAATTGTCACATCAAGTGGTGGCAGACATTACCAGCAGCTGTCAAAGTCACCACCGCCCTCAACTTTTTTGCCTCTGGATCCTTCCAAGACATTTGCAAGATCTTCCAGTCGGTGGCCCACAAATTGTTGGCTGCTCACATTGCTGCCTGGGATGCCCAGGATGCCACTTAGGTTCCACCAGTGGACCGATCTCACAAGCACATGAAACGGTCATACTTCCTGCGCTCTGTAGCTTCCAAAAGCTCTTATAATAATTTGTCCGTGACTACACAAACCACTCTGGGTCCAGGTAGATTGTGTATCAGTAAAACAGGTTTATTAAGCATTAAACATCCAGTACAAAGAAGTAATACTTAACAGGGAGATAGTCACAGGCTTGTTCGGTTGAGCCTCGGCATTCCTTCCGAGTGACTGTGGCGTGGTCTTTTTATCCTCTTGCTGTATTCTGTTGACTGAAGCTCGCTTCTCTGGTTTCTTGCTGTGTTCTGTTGACTGAAGCTCCTTCAACTCTGATTACTTGGTTCGTGCTGTCTTCAGTGTTCAATATCTGAATCTTTATACACTTTCCCTCCCTTTTGCCTACATGACTGCAACCAGCTATCTGAGACCTGGTACATGTTTTATGACCTTGTTGATCCCACTCGGCCTCACTTTGTGCATATCAAAGTGCCCTTTCTCTTTAGATGTTCTCTTTTCAAAGACCATTTCCCAAGATGTTGTCTAAACAGTCTATCCATTTTATAGTGGTATCTCTGAGGGGTGCCTTCAATTTCTCTCTCTTCTCTTCTCTTACCTCTTTTCTATCACATTACTGAATACCACCTCCCTGATAGTCTCCATAAACTTAGCACTATATTCCATTACTTCAGTAATTGAAAACAGAGCGAGTTTCAGTCAGGTTGGCATAATTTCCCATCCTGCTTCTCTCTCAGCCATTTGCCATTTTATACAGGCTTTTAAGTTTTTAACATACAATTTCACATATAGTTATACAAAAATGTCTACTAAATCATACAAATACAGCCTATCCTACAGCTTCCACCCCCCACCCTCCACCCTGCAATGCCACTGACACAAAGAAGTCCTGCAAACAACCAACCACCCCTTTCACATCCCCCCATTGGTCCTTGTCAATTCATGTCTTCCCGTTAATCATAAAACAACTTAAAAGGCTACTTGCCACTCAGAAACCAAGAATAGGCAAGAAGGCAAAGTGGTGCAAAAGAATAATATTTATGTGCTTCAAGTAAAGAACAGAAACTTAACAACACAACATTTTATCATAAACCCATGTGCATACCCTTGTAAAGCTTTAGTCTTCCTTTTCCTATTGCTCCTACATGGTGCAATGGGCGAGAAGTGGAAGCGCTTTGAGTGGAGTCCCCACTTCCATGTGTGCTTTTGCCCTCATCCCTCTCATGGGCCAGCTGCATTTCACTGCTAACACTGTGCTGGAGAGCACTTCAGGCAGATCAGTGGGCTGCTGTAAGGCCAAGGCTAAGGTATCTGTCATCCTATTTAAGGAGGCAGACATGTTGTCATCCAAGTCTGCACGGACATAGTCAAAGCATGCATGGGCGCATTTGATTGGAGCATTTGATGTTTCACGGTGCTGGCCACTCTATCCATGGAAGAACACATCATCGCAATAGTCTGCAACATCAACCCACTCATGCTTGAGGCAGACTCCTCCAAACTCTCTGAAATCTTAGTCAGTGTGCTTGGAAGGCCTGTCAGTGCATCGCACATTCTCTGTTGCTGCTCAATGATTCTCCTTTTCATAGACGGCCCCCGGGGTACAGCATCTGTGTCCAGCTGAGCAGAGCTTGGAGAGGGCTGTGCTCTCCGACGCGAGCTCTCCAACGGTGTCCCTGCCACTACCATCTGCTCTTGCTCACTTGTGAAGTGTGAGTCACCAGGTGAAAACCCAACTATCTGTCCTACTCGTCCCACCGAAGAGTGAATATCTGAACTGGTGCATGGTATGTGTGGTGTATGTGCCTTTAAGAGCCACTGTGTACTGTAATGCCGGTAGTGGCCACTCGGGCTATATAAGCCTGTATAGTGTCTTGTATCTGTTAGTTCACCTCCAGACTTTGTTCAGTAAACACCTGTTAAACTAACTCCTGCATTCCGTGTCTCCATTAACACACGGATACAACAGTGGCGACGAATTGGAAACGGACTTACCTGCAATTCGGCAGCACCTCAAGGAGATCGATTCCTCAGACGAAGCTCGAAGAAAAAAAAAGAGAAAGAAAAAAACTGTGGTTTCACCAGCTAGCCGGGCTGGTGGCAGGTACTGCAATAATCCTTCCTGGGCGGCGGGCTGGGGCTCGATCGGCTGGCTCTGCAGCGGGGCCTAGCAGCGAAGGCGGAGGCAAACAGAGATGGAGGGTGGAGCACTCGGGAGATGGCCGGCGCTGCAAAGCAGGTCGGCGTTCGGACCAAGCAGAGGGAGGGAAAAGTCCCAGAGAGTCCAGCGGGAACGAGTCTCCAACTATTAAAAATAGCTGTATAAATAAAAACCGCTGAGAACAGCGTTGTCAGCAGCGTCAGCGGCGGGAAAGCGTGGGAGGCGCCATTTTTTCTCGGCAGGGAAGAAAGGAAAGCGCGGGAGGTGCCATTTTTTTTCAGGATGCCTAAGACTGGCAATATTACTGCTTTCGATAGTGATATAGAGGATTGGACCACATATGTGGAAAGAGTGGAGGTATATTGCACAGCGAATGAAATGGAGGATGATAAAAAGGCATCGGTACTTCTAAATCTAATGGGCGCAAGGACATACGGGCTGTTACGAAACTTAATCACTCCAGCCAAACCGATGGACAAGAATTTTAAGGAGATTGTTGATACCCTACAGGAGCACTTAAACCCAACACCGCTGCTGATAGCGGAATGATTCAAATTCTTCAGGAGGAATCAGCACAAGAATGAAAGTAACGCTGATTACCTCACCGAATTAAGGAAACTGTCAAAGCACTGCCAATTCGGGACAGGACTGGCAGATTCTCTTCGAGACAAATTCGTCTGCGGTCTCCTAAGTGAAGGAACACAGAAAAGGCTACTTTCTGAGAAAGATTTAACACTGGACAAGGCTTTCAGTGTGGCTGTATCATACGAAGCAGCAGCAAGAGGAGCTGCAGAGATACAGCAAGAGCCACAGGACTTCGGAACCCATGAAATGACACAGGGTTTTGAGAGATGTTATCGCTGGGGCAGATCCACCCATGACCAGAGGGACTGCTGGTTCAAGGACAAAGCATGCAGGCAATGCGGAAAGATGGGACACATTGCACGTGTATGCCGATCTGGAAACAAAAAATCCACTGACAGAAAAAAAATTAATAAAGAACAATACAAAAAGGTACAAATGATGATGGACAGTAGCTCCGAAGACCAGAAGAGTGATAGCGACTCCGGAAACAAGAGACTAAGCTGTCTCAAATTACATAATGTAATTGCCAAAGAAGATTACCAGACCTTTTGGGTTACCCTCACGATAGCGGGCTCCCCAGTTAAAATGGAGCTAGATACAGGATCAGCTCTGACCATCATAAGTCGATGGGATTACGAGCGGCTATTTCCGCATATACCTTTAAAAGACACATCCATTGTCTTGAAAACATATACGGGGCAGAAAGTATACCCCAGAGGGAAAATAAGGGTGCCTGTTGTATACAACGGCAAGGAAATACTGAAGTTGTATTTATACGTTCTGCAAGATGGTGGTCCACCGCTGTTGGGACGTGAATGGATCAGGAGGATACGTTTACACTGGCACTCCATTCAGGCACTGACAGTGACCAGTAAGAAAAAAAATGATGATGACGTCATACCTGAACGATTAAAAGACACCTTGGCCAATGCCAAAGAAGTGTTTCAACAGGAACTAGGAACCTTGAAAGGCGTCACCGCCTCAATAAAAGTGGAAGATGCGGCAATTCCCAAGTTTTTTAAGGCAAGGCCGGTGCCATACGCAATTCGTCCAGCAGTCGAGGCAGAGCTGGCGAATTTGGAAAAGGCAGGCGTGTTATCCAAGATAGATTGGAGCGAGTGGGCAACACCCTTCGTCCCGGTCATGAAGAAAACGTTGAATAATGATAAATCTGAAGAACAGAGAAAAATTCGCATCTGTGGGGACTTCAAGGTGACTGTAAACCCCGGTCCTTCACACGGTACAGTATCCTCTTCCGAGGATAGAAGATATTTTCGCCTCACTATCGGGAGGGAAACGTTTCACCAAAATTGACTTGGCACAGGCATATCTACAGACGGAGGTTGAGGAGGCCTCTAAAAAGTATCTCACGATAAACACACACAAAGGCCTGTACCAGTACAATCGACTGGTTTTCGGAGTAGCATCAGCTCCAGCTATCTGGCAAAGAGCTATGGAGCAAGTCCTGCAAGGGATTCCGAGGACTCAATGCTACCTAGATGACATCCTTGTAACAGGAGAAAATGACAACGAGCACCTTGCCAATTTGGAGCAGGTGATCACTAGGCTGAGAGAACGGGGCCTACGAGCAAATCGCCCCAAGTGCGAATTTTTCCAGAAACAAATATCATATTGTGGCCATATAATTAACGAAGAAGGGTTGCATAAATCACCTGAAAAAATTGAAGCGGTCATAAAAGCCCCAGCACCTGAAAATGTCTCACAATTAAGGTCGTTCCTGGATTGATAAATTACTATCATAAATTTTTACCGAACTTATCAACTCTTCTGCACCCTCTTAATGAACTGCTACAAACGGGAGTAATTTGGAAATGGAGCGAACACTGTAAACGTGCCTTCCATAAATGCAAAGGCTTGATCACGTCCAAGGAAGTTTTGGCTCATTACAACCCATCACTACCAATCAGACTGGCGTGCGATGCATCCCCTTACGGCGTAGGAGCGGTATTATCGCATAGATTCCCTGATGGCTCGGAGCGGCCGATAGCTTTTGCGTCACGCTCATTGAACTCAGCTGAGCGTAACTATGCCCAGATCGACAGGGAAGCACTCAGCCTGGTATGGGGAGTGAAGAAATTCAACCATTACCTACACAGACAAAAATTTACCTTGTTGACTGACCATCAACCCCTCGTCTCCATATTCAACCCTAAAAAGGGCATTCCCATTATGACAGCGCAAAGGCTACAGAGGTGGTCCCTTTTCCTAGGGGCACACCAATGTGACATAGAATACAAAGGATCAAAACAGCATGGAAATGCTGACGGTTTATCGCGCCTACCGTTGCCAACGGTAGAAGAGGCACCTACAGTTGTCCCAGTGGAGATGTTCCACTCAACCATAATGGAATGTCTACCAGTAACAAATTCTACCATTGAAAAGGAAACGAGAAATGACCCGACTCTCTCACGAGTCTACGATTTAACGGTGAAGGGATGGCCAGCACATGGCGAACCACTGTTGCCAGCATTCTCGCAAAGAAGAGAACAGCTGTCAGTGTGCCGAGGAACCTTGATGTGTGGATCCAGAGTGGTGATTCCACCCAAACTCCAGGATAAAGTGCTAAAGGAGCTTCACGAGGGGCATCTGGGTGGAGTGAAAATGAAGAACCTAGCCAGAGCGTTTGTGTGGTGGCCAGGTATCAATGGAGACATCGAAGAAATGACCAAGGGCTGTCTAGGATGCCAGAAGGTCCAAAACGCCCCACCACAAGCCCCTCTACATCCATGGGAGTGGCCCTCATCTCCATGGCAAAGGGTACACATCGACTTTGCTGGTCCATTTATGGACTCAAT
The DNA here is from genome assembly GCF_052327205.1 of Somniosus microcephalus. NCBI lineage: Eukaryota > Metazoa > Chordata > Chondrichthyes > Squaliformes > Somniosidae > Somniosus > Somniosus microcephalus. The sequence goes on from NC_140990.1 coordinate 235,453,156, forward strand.
GTTCTTAATTGCGGTTGATGCACACTCCAAGTGGCCGGAGGTAATAAAGATGTCCTCCACCACCACGGAAAAAACCATCACAGTATTAAGGACCATATTTGCCAGGAATGGGCTGCCTGAACAGATCTGTTCTGATAATGGACCGCAATTTGTGTCCGAAGAATTCAGGAAGTTCTTAAAAAACAATGGGGTTAAGCACTACACGTCCGCCCCATACCATCCCGCCACCAATGGATTGGCTGAAAGGTTTGTCCAGACCTTCAAGAAGGCCATAAAGGCCATGGGTAATGAAGACATAAACCTACAGCATAAGGTAGATAACTTCTTGTTTGCATACAGGAATGCAACACGTGGTTACAAACCAAACTCCCGCCATGATGTTTTTCAATAGAAGACTAAGATGCCGGCTGGATTTGATCAAGCCAAACATCAGAAGGGACGTAGAGAACTGACAATTTCAAGGCATGAATGAAAGGCCAACTAGAACCTTCCAGATAGGTCAACAAGTTTTGGCCCGGGACTACCGTACCGAGAAATGGCAGCCTGGAACTATTTGCACACGACTAGGACTGCTGATGTATACAGTGGACATTGGAGAAAGCATAATAAGGCGCCATGCTGACCAGATCATAGAGTCATCCGAAAAGGGACAACCTACACCACAACTCGATACGCCTAATGATGAAGCAGAGATACCCATAGTATCTACCTCCGATCCGATGATACTGGAACCAGATGAACCCGACACTGGCATTCAAGCCGAATCGACCTTGCCAAAAGAACCTACTACACCACCGAAAACTACTACACCACCGAGGCGTTATCCGGACCGAGTCAGGAAGCCTCCAGAGAGACTGACTTATAATTGATTAACTGCAGCAAATGTGTAGATTATTGTTCTTGTAAACATGTTTATTAATGATTGCTTAAAATGTTATGTACTGGTTGTCTAAAAGGGGAGGAATTGTGGTGTATGTGCCTTTAAGAGCCCCTGTGTACTGTAATGCCGGTAGTGGCCACTCGGGCTATATAAGCCTGTATAGTGTCTTGTATCTGTTAGTTCACCTCCAGACTTTGTTCAGTAAACACCTGTTAAACTAACTCCTGCATTCCGTGTCGCCATTAACACATGGATACAACAGTATGCATGAGTCATGTGATGGTGCACCCTCAGAAGGATTCTGCTCCTGTGAGGAATCGTCGTCCGTGACCTCCAGCAACTCCTGCTGCACGCATGAAGGCCATGTCGGAGATAAAAGACATGAATGAGTGCTGGCAGGGTAAGAATGTTGCAAGTTATCATTATGAAGATGATCATATTTCATTCACTGTTGAAATCATGTCAGCATGACCAAGTGCCCTAAGACATGTAGGCAACTAACATTTAATTGTCTCACCAGGCAGCTGGCAGGTCCCCGTCTTCCCATCTCTGATGGCCAGGGACACCGAAACTCCACTGACCTCCAGCCCCTCCTCCTCTGCACTTGTCAGCTGTGAGATGGCTAGAGGACCAGCTCCAGTTCTCTCCCTCTCCCTGGTGTTCTGTGCTCTCTTCTCCTCCAACAAGGGAAAGAGTAGACCTATGAGTGACTATAATGGCATATGTTCAGCCAATGGATGGAATGCATTTGGTATCAGGGAGAGGCATGAAATTGCAAATGGATGAGGGTGAGTGGGAGTGGTAGATGGATAGATGGGGATGTGAGGAAGTGCATAGAAAGAGAAGAATGGGTGCACCTGCAAGGTAAGTGGGTGTGAGGAGTGATGTGATGGAGTAGGCTTGAGAAGGCAGAGTGAGGGGATCGGGTGATGCGCACAGCAGGATGTAAGTAAATGTGCAACTGTGCTCACCTTTCCTGACCTGGTTAGGTCATTAAGTTGCTTCTTGCATTTCATCAGGAGTGTGGCACTACATTTCTGCTGCTCACCAACCAGGCCTTCTTCGTTTATGCCACAGGTTTTCTCTTCCCATTGCTGGGGGATAGAAATGTTCCTCCGGCTCCTCACAGCCCCCAGCAGCACATCAAAGGTGACATTAATGAACCGGGGAGCAGCTTTTGAACAACCCAAATCCGTTGTTGAAGATGCTCCTCTCTTCTTCTCAATTCCAACTCCTCCAAATCACATCTTTGGATTGGCCCTTTAAATACTGGAGTTGAGAGCACGTTATGCGGATCTTCATCGCGCCCGCTGCCACGCATTGGACGCTAAACCTGCAAGTTAAATTATAATGAGGTGACTGAATTAAAAAGTCACTGACAGACGTCGCTGAACATACTTCAGGGTTTTCCATGCGGCAATGAATTTATATAGTGAATTTATTTCCCCCCGCCCCCCCCCCACTGCTCCCAGCGCGTCTCCTAGTTAATATCTGTTGATGTCTGTTTTTCATCGTAATTTAATACCCATTAGAAATTGGCAGGAATGTGAGAATGTGATTTTGAGAGGGCTAGTAAAATACTATCAGCCAATCACCATACATCTGCAATAATGATCTTTTAATGCATTTCTGGAGAATCCAATGGTCTATAAGTTGCACCCAAAGAGCATCCCGCTGTCCCCACTTCATTTGAAGCAGTCACCAGCAGATACACATCCTTATGTGACAGACTTGACTAAGTGGTATCATTCTCATCCCTGAGTTAGAAGGTCATAAGTTCCAGAAGTTTGATTATATGATCTAGGGTGACAAGTCAGTGCAATACTTTTGGATGAGATATTAATCTGAAGCTCCGTCTGCTCACTCAGGTTGATGTAAGAGATTCCATGGCATTATTTGAAGAAGAGCAGTGGAGTTCTCCTGGTGTCCGGGCTAACACTGTTCCATCAATCAACACCATTAACACAGATGGGGTGGATGATGACAGCCATCTCAGGGCCTATCCTGTTATGTGATCTTAGATCGCAACTAATGTTATCTCAAAGGACACTGAACTTGTCGTTAAATCGACCTCCCGGTAAGAGTAGCAAATCAAGCAAAAACTAACACAGATTATCTGGTCATTTATCTTAGTGTTGTTTGTGGGACCTTGCTGTTTGCAAATTGGCTGCCATGTTCGCCTACATTATAACAGTGACTACACTTCAAATTTACTTCATTGAATGTAAAATGCATCTGTGAGATCCTGAGGACATAAAAACACTATATAGATTCAAATGAATTCTTTCCTTCTTTCAGTGGAGCTGAGGGGAAGCACAGGGTGTGGCAGGGTGATTGATTAGACTCAGCTAGTATGCCAATTTTAAGACTTTAAAACATTTGCCACAATTTCTTCAGCCATATTATGTTGCTGCTGTAATGTTATGTTCATGTTATGATCATGAGGCCTACAGCATTGCTGGAGGTGGATTTCTGGCACAGGTGCAAATGTCACCAGGAGCCTGCCAAAAACATGTAAATGAAGCCGACCCCAGAAAATCCCCCAGGATCAGAAACGAGAGCCACAGGCGGGTGCAAAGCCCCCAAAGTCCCCATCGCAGACCCAGTGGGATTTCCACCAAAGAGGAAACTATAGGCCATAATGTCACTGGAGCTCACTGGAAAATCTAGTCAATGCGATCCTCACACACCTGCTTGAAATAGTTTATTTACTGTTAATGGTTGACAAGTGCCATCATCTCCTGCTCTTCCGTGGACTGTAGCTTTCCCCTATCCAAATCCATGGCGAGGCCTGTATTTAATAGATGTGTTTAATAATAGTGATTTCTTACATTTGTCCACCTCAGTCCAACACCGGCATCTCCACACCACTGTATTTAATAGTGTGCAGCATGCAGTATATCACTTCAATTTGGCACAGCTATTTTGGGATATATTTTAAGAATGTCCCCATCGCCACACCTTGCCAATACAGGGCCACACCTTACCAATACAAAGAGCTCAATCATTGCTTTAGCTCCCCGATTATCTACTTAATGAGGGCCCAATGTACCTTGTACCTTGTTCTAGCTGTTCTCTAGTACAGTACAGGGGTTGTGCAAAGCTATCATCAGCCATGTGGCTGTATCACATAGCGCATATTCCTGAGGAGCTCGTGGACCACCTTCCCTCTCAGGCCAGTGTCGGGAGCGGTGAGAGCGGAGGTTCAGTGAGTATTTAAACTCACTTTCGCAGGCTTTTTTTTCAGAGGCCAGTGTCAGGAGCGGTGAGAGCGGAGTTTCAGTGAGTATTTAAACTCACTATCGTGGGATTTTTTTTCACAGGCCATCGTCAGGAGCGGTGAGAGCGGAGGTTCAGTGAGTAATTAAACTCACTTTCGCGGGCTATTTTTCACAGGCCATTGTCGGGAGCGGTGAGAGCGGAGGTTCAGTGATTATTTAAACTCACTTTCGCGGTCTTTTTTACAGAGGCTTACCAATCTCGCAGACCAGTGGCGGCGATCCTGAGCCATGTCACGATTCAAAAAGTGACGCGGGCAGGAGGAAGCAGCTGATTGGGTGAGTATTTATATTACTCTATAGTTTGACAGTTAAGGTTCATAGTTTATAAAGTTTAGAAGGTCTTAATTTTGTGGTTATAGTTTCTACGGTCTCTATTGTGTAGCGGGGAGTGCTAGGAAACAAGGGCCCTTGAATATATCACTTAATTGTAGTATAATTGGTGGTATTGATTTAATTTAAATTAATTAAAGGGTAAGTCATGGCAGCAAAGCTCGGCCCCGTGGCATGCTCCTCCTGCACTGTGTGGGAAATCAGGGACACTTCCTGTGTCCCTGACGACCATGTGTGTGGGAAGTGTATCCAGCTGCAGCTACTGGCAGACTGCATTGTGGCGCTGGAGCTGTGAATGGATACATACTGCAGCATTCGCAATGCTGAGGACGTCGTGGATATCACGTTTAATCAGTTGGTCACACCACAGGTAAAGGCTGCACAGGCAGGAAGGGAATGGGTGACCGCCAGGCAGAGTAGTAGGCGCAGGCAGGCTTTGGATAGTGTTGGGGAGGATAGCTTATTGGGGGAAGGCAGCAGCAGCCAACTTCCTGGCACCATGGGTGGTTCTGTTGAACGGGACAGGAGGAAAAAGAGCGGGAGAGCTACAGTGATAGGGGATTCTATTTTAAGGGGAATAGATAGGCATTTCTGCAGCCGCAAACAAGACTCCAGGATGGTATGTTGCCTCCCTGGTGCAAGGGTCATGGATGTCTCAGAGCGGCTGCAGGGCATTCTGGAGGGGGAGGGTGAACAGCTAGTTGTCGTGGTGTATATAGATACCAACAATATAGGTAAAAAATGGGATGAGGTCCTAAAAGCTGAATATAGGGAGTTAGGAGGTAAATTAAAAAATAGGACCTCAAAAGGTAGTAATCTCAGGATTGCTACCAGTGCCACAGAGTAGAAATAGAAGGATATTTCAGATGAATATGTGGCTAGAAGAATGGTGCAAGGGGGAGGGATTCAAATTCCTGGGACATTGGAACCGGTTCTGGGGGAGGTGGGACCAGTACAAACTGGACGGTTTGAACGTGGGCAGGACCGGGACCGATGTCCTAGGGGGAGTGTTTGCCAGTGCAGTTGGGGAGGGTTTAAGCTAAAATGGCAGGGGATTGGGTACCTGTGCAGGGAGACAGAGGAAAGGGAAGCAAGGATAGAAGCAAAAGACAGGAGGGAGAAAAGCAAAAGTGGAAGTCAGAGAAATCAAGGGTGTAAATCAAACATGGCCGCAGTAAACAATCATTCTAAAAGGTCTAAGAGTGTTATAAAAACAAGCCTGAAGGCTTTGTGTCTTAATGCGAGGAGCATTCGTAATAAGGTGGATGAATTAGCTGCGCAAATAGATGTAAACGGATATGATATAATTGGGATTACGGAGACATGGCTCCTGGATGACCAAGGTCGGGAATTCAACATGCAGGGGTGTTCAATATTCAGGAAAGACAGGCAAAAAGGAAAAGGTGGTGGGGTAGCATTGCTGGTTAAAGAGGAGATTAATACAATAGTAGGGAAGGATATTAGCTCTGATGACGTGGAATCTGTATGGGTAGAACTGAGAAATACCAAGGGGCAGAAAATGTTAGTGGGAGTTGTATACAGACCCCCAAATAATAATGCTGAGGTTGGGGATGGCATTAAATGGGAAATTAGAGATGCGTGCAATAAGGGCACAGCAGTTATCATGGATGAATTTAATCTACATATAGATTGGTCTAACCAAATTAGTAACAATACTGTAGAAGAGGAATTCCTAGAGAGTATACGGGATGGTTTCTTGGAGCATTATGTTGAGGAACCAACTAGAGATCAGGCCATCTTAGACTGGGTATTATGTAATGAGAAAGGATAATTAGCAATCTTTTTGTGTGAGGCCCCTTGGGGAGGAGCGATCATAATATAATAGAATTCTTCATTAAGATGCAGGGTGAAGTAGTTGATTCAGAGACTTGGGTACTGCATTTAAATAAAGGAAACTATGATGGTATGAGGCACGAGTTGGCTAGGATGGTTTGGGAATGTTATTTAAAGGGTTGACAGTGAATAGGCAATGGCAAACATTTAAAGATTGCATGGATGAACTATAGAATTTGTTCATCACTGTTTGGCATAAAAATAAAACAAAAACGGTGACTCAACATTGGCTAACAAGGGAAATTAGGGATAGCATAAGATCCAAGGAGAGGACATATAAATTGGCCAGAAAAAGCAGCAAACCTGAGGATTGGGAGCAGTTTAGGATTCAGCAAAGGAGGACAAAGGGATTAATTAAGAGGGAGAAAATAGAGTATGAGAGTAAGCTTTCAGGGAACATAACAACTGTCTGTAAAAGCTTCTATAGATATGTGAAGAGACAAAGATTTGTAAAGTCAAGCGTAGGTCCCTTGCAGTCAGAATCAGGGGAATTTATAATGGGGAACAACGACATGGCAGACAAATTAAATACATACTTTGGTTCTGTCTTCACAAAGGAGGACAAAAATAAACTCCCAGAGATGTCGGGGAACATAGGGTCTAATGAGAGGGAGGAACTGAATGAAATCAGTATTTGTAGGGAAATGGTGTTAGGCAAATTGATGGGATTGAAGGCCGATAAATCCCCAGGGCCTGATAATCTACATCCTACGGTACTTAAGGAAGTGGCCCTACAAATAGTAGATGCATTGCTGGTCATCTTCCAAAATTCTATAGGCTCTGGAACAGTTCCCATGGATTGGAGGGTAGCTAAAGTAACCCCACTATTTAAAAAAGGTGGTAGAGAAAAAACGGGGAATTATAGACCGGTAAGCCTGACATCAGTAGTGGGGAAAATGCTAGAGTCCATTATAAAAGATGTAATAGCAGAGCACTTGGAAAACAGTGACAGGATCAGACAAAGTCAACATGGATTTTTAAAAGGTAAATCATGTTTGACTAATCTGGAATTTTTTGAGGATGTAACTGGTAGAATAGATAAGGGAGAACCAGTGGATGTGGTGTATTTGGACTTTCAGAAGGCTTTCGATAAGGTCCTGCATAAGAGATTAGTGGGCAAAGTTAAAGCACATGGGATTGGGGGTAAGGTACTGACTTGGATAGAAAACTGGTTGGCAGACAGAAAGCAAGCAAAGAGTTGGAATAAACGGGTCTTTTTCCGAGTGGAAGGCAGTGACTAGTGGGGTACCACAGGGATCGGTGCTAGGATCCCAGTTATTCACAATATATATTAATGATCTAGAAGAGGGAACTAGATGTAATATCTCCAAATTTGCAGACGACACAAAGCTGGGTGGGTGTGTGTGCTGTGAAGAGGTTGCAGAGAAACTCCAGTATGATTTGGACAGGTTGGGCGATTGGGCAGATGCATGGCAGATGCAGCATAATGTGGATAAATGCGAGGTTATCCACTTTGGTGGCAAAAGCAGGAAGGCAGATTATTACCTGAATGGCAATAAATTGGGAAAAGGGGAAGTGCAACGAGACCTGGGTGTCCTTGTGCACCAGTCGCTGAAGGTAAGAATGCAGGTGCAGCAGGCGGTTAAGAAGGCAAGTGGTATGCTGGCCTTCATAGCGAGAGGATTCGAGTACAGGAGCAAGGATGTCTTGCTGCAGTTGTACAGGGCCTTGGTGAGACCACACCTTGAGTATTGTGTTCGGTTTTGGTCGCCTTATCTGAGGAAGGATGGTCTTGCCATGTAGGGAGTGCAGCGAAGATTCACCAGACTGATACCTGGGATGGCAGGAATGACGTATGAAGAGAGATTGCATCAATTCGGCTTATATTCACTAGAGTTTAGAAGGATGAGAGGGGATCTCATTGAAACTTATAAAATTCTAACAGGACTAGACAGACTAGATGCAGGAAGGCTGTTCCCGATGGCGGGGGAGTCCAGAACCAGGGGTCACTGTCTAAGGATAAGGGGTAAGCCATTTAGGACTGAGATGAGGAGGAAATTCTTCACCCAGAGAGTGGTGAACCTGTGGAATTCTCTACCACAGGAGACAGTTGAGACCAATTCATTAAATATATTGATGTGCATGGATTCTTTGGCGCAGTCAAGACCATCTATGGCCCAAGCACCCAAGGCCCTTCCCCACTGCGGGCCAAGAACGGAGAGGTACTCATCAAGGACAGGGAAGCAGTCACTGCCCACTGGAAGGAACACTTCGAAGATCTCCTTAACCACGACTCTGTCTTCGACACGAGTGTCCTCAACTCCATCCCACAGCATACTACCCGCCACCATCTCAGCAAAACCCCAGCCCGGCATGAGGTTGAAAAGGCCATCCAACAACTGAAGAACAACAAGGCCTCAGGAGCAGATGGAATCCCCGCCGAGGCACTAAAGCATGGCGGAGAAGCACTACTGGCGCGAATTCATGAACTAATTTCTCTTATCTGGAAGGAGGAGAGCATGCCAGGGGATCTCTGAGACGCAGTAATTGTGACCATCTTCAAGAAAGGTGACAAGTCCGATTGCGGTAATTACGGAGGAGTTTCCCTGCTATCTGCCACAGGGAAAGTCATCGCAAGAATCCTCCTCACTCGCCTTCTCCCAGTGGCCGAAGAGCTCCTCCCAGAGTCGCAATGCGGATTCCGCCCACTAAGGGGCACAATGGACATGATCTTCACCACACGTCAATTACAAGAGAAATGCAGGGAACAGCACCAATCACTGTACATGGCCTTCTTTGATCTCACAAAGGCCTTCGACACTGTCAACTGTGACGGATTATGGAGTGTCCTCCTCAAATTCGGCTGCCCTCAAAAGCCTAACATCTGTGGTAGGTAACATTTTGGAGTCCATTATTAAGGAGACAGTAACAGGACAATTGGATAATCATCATTTAATAGGACAAAGTCAGCATGGTTTTATGAAGGGGAAGTCATGTTTGACAAATTTGCTGGAGTTCTTTGAGGAAGTAACATATAGGGTGGATAAAGGGGAACCAGTGGACGTAGTGTATTTAGACTTCCAAAAGGCATTTGACAAGGTGCCACACAAAAGATTATTGCTTAAGATAAAAAACCACGGGATTGGGGGTAATATTCTGGCATGGATAGAGGATTGGCTATCTAACAGAAGGCAGAGAGTTGGGATAAATGGTTCACTCTCAGAATGGCAATCAGTAACTAGTGGTGTTCCGCAGGGGTCGGTGCTGGGTCCCCAACTCTTTACAATCTATATTAATGATTTGGAGGAGGGGACCGAGTGTAACATATCAAAGTTTGCAGATGATACTAAGATGGGAGGGAAAGTAGTGAGTGAGGAGGTCATAAAAAACCTGCAAGGGGACATAGACAGGCTAAGTAAGTGGGCAGAGATTTGGCAGATGGAATACAATACTGGAAAGTGTGAGGTTATGCACTTTGGCAGGAAAAAACGTAGAGCAAGCTATTATCTTAATGGCAAGAAACTGGAAAGTACTGAAGTACAAAGGGATCTGGGGGTCCTGGTGCACGAAACTCAAAAGGTTAGTATGCAGGTGCAGCAAGTGATTAAGAAGGCCAATGGAATGTTGGTTTTCATTGCTAGGGGGATAGAATATAAAAATAGGGAGGTATTGCTTCAGTTGTACAAGGTATTGGTGAGACCGCACCTGGAATACTGCATACAGTTTTGGTGTCCATACTTAAGAAAAGACATACTTGCTCTCGAGTCAGTACAAAGAAGGTTCACTCGGTTAATCCCGGGGATGAGGGGATGGACATATGAGGAGAGGTTGAGTAGATTGGGACTCTACTCATTGGAGTTCAGAAGAATGAGAGGCGATCTTATTAAAACATATAAGATTGTGAAGGGGTTGGATCGGGTGGATGCGGGGAGGATGTTCCCGATGATGGGTGAAACTAGAACTAGGGGGCATAGTTTTAGAATAAGGGGCTGCTCTTTCAAAACTGAGATGAGGAGGAACTACTTCACTCAGAAGGTGGTAGGTCCATGGAATATGCTGCCCCAAAAAGCTGTAGAAGCTACATCATTACATAAATTTAAAACAGAAATAGACAGTTTCCTAGAAGTAAAGGGAATTAAGGGTTACGGGGAGCGGGCAGGAATTTGGACATGAGTCTAGGTTCGGATCGGACATGGCCCTGTGGGTAGCGGAGCGGGCCCAGGGGCCGTGTAGCCTTATCCTGCTCCTATTTCGTGTGTCTAATTCTGTTAGATTCAGGAGCTGGTTCTGTGATAGTAGATTGGCGGTTAGGATCAGATCAGCCATGATCTTATTAAATGGCGGAGCAGGCTCGAGGGGCCGATTGGCCTACTCCTGCTCCTATTTCTTATGTTCTTATGTTCTTATCCTCCACCTGCTTCACGACGACATGCAAGCTGTGATCCTGACCAACGGTTCCACCACAGACCCAATTCATGTACGAACCGGGGTTAAGCAAGGCTGTGTCATCGCACCAACGCTCTTCTCAATCTTCCTTGCTGCAATGCTCCATCTCACCCTCAGTAAGCTCCCCACTGGAGTGGAGCTAATTTACAGAACAAACAGGAAACTGTTCAACCTCCGTCGCCTCCAGTCCAGATCCAAGGTCGTCCCATCCTGTCATCGAATTATAGTATGCAGACGAAGCTTACGTCTGCGCTCACTTGGAGGTCGAACTCCAAACCATTGTAAACACCTTCACCGAAGCATACGAGAGCATGGGCCTTACACTAAACATCTGTAAGACAAAGGTCCTCTACCAACCTGCCCCCGCCACACAGTGCTGGCCCCCGATTATCAAAATCCACGACAAGGCCTTGGACAACGTGGACCACTTTCCATACCTCGGGAGCCTACTGTCAACAAGGGCAGACAGCGACGACGAAGTCCAACACCGCCTTCAGTGTGCCAGTGCAGCCTTTGGTCGCCTGAGGAAGAGAGTGTTTGAAGACCAGGACCTCAAACCCGGCACTATGCTCATGCTCTACAGGGCAGCAGTGATACCTGCCCTGCTGTATGCCTCAGAGACATGGATCATGTACAGCAGGCACCTCAAAGCACTGGAGAGGTACCACCAATGCTGCCTCCACAAGATCCTGCAAATCCATTGGCAGGATAGGCGCACCAACATCAGTGTTCTTGCTCAGGCCAACATCCCCAGCATCGAAGCTCTGACCACGCTCAATCAGCTCCGATGGATGGGTCACATTGTCCGCATGCCCGATACGAGACTCCCAAAACAAGCGCTCTACTCGGAGCTCCGGCACGGCAAGAGAGCCCCAGGTGGGCAGAGGAAACGCTTCAAGGACACCCTCAAAGCCTCCTTGAAAAAGTGTAACACCCCCACCGACACCTGGGAATCCCTGGCCCAAGACCGCACAAAATGGAGGAGAAGCATCCAGGAAGGCGCCGAACACCTCGAGTCTCTTCGTCGGGAGTAAGCGGAAGCCAAGTGCAGGCAGCACAAGGAGCGCACGTTGACCCAAGCACCCCACCCACCTGCCCCTTCAACCACCGTCTGCCTCACTTGTGACAGAGACTGTAAGTCCCACATTGGACTCATCAGTCACCTGCCAACTCATTTTTAATGTGGAAGCAAGTCATCCTCGGTTCCGAGGGACTGCCTAAGAAGGAGGAAGATATTGAAGAAGGAGTTAGATATATTTCTTAAGGCTAAGGGGATCAAGGATTATGGGGAGAAAGCAGGGACAGGGTACTGAATTTGGATGATCAGCCATGATCGCATTGAATGGTGGAGCAGGCTCGAGGGGCCGAATGGCCTACTCCTGCTCCTATCTTCTATGTTTCTATGTTTCAAAGAGCTGCAGCACATTTGTTTGCCTCAGAATGAAAGTGTTATTCATAGCCTAAAAGCATTGACATGCATTATTTTCAGGCAGGGGTATATATATATAAATAATTTATCCTTTTACAGAAAAGGAGCCTTTCCTATTAGATATGCCATAGGGTTATTGATAGGCTCACAAATGGCTAGATGCATACAGTCAATGATGCTCTGTACCATGTAGAAGTCACAAATTTGATAAAACTTTAGCTGCCACTGGTCACTACTGAAGTGTATGTAGCTGAGTGCATGGCAATACAGGGACTCTGTTGCCTTCTTAATCAAGCACAGTATGCCAAAGCAATTGACTCCTCAGACGCATGCTATGGAAAGACCATGGGGGAAAAATTCACTATCGCCCCGTTTGGGGCGCCATTATTGGCCGTGCGCAATGTTTAGCGCCTGGCGCGAATTATCGCCTCCGAAGGCAAACTTGGCTTTTATCGCCCCTGGAGCTGATTGGAGTGCTAAATCAGGCGCTGCACACCTGTCTTAAGGTGCAAAGGCTGAGGAGCGAGGCGCTACCTCAGAGCGCTGGCGAAGCTCATGTGATGTCAGTCAGCAATGGAACACAGACACACTGGCGCTGCCCAGTTCTTAAAGGGGAGTTCTGACGAAAGGTCATCAACCTGAAACGTTAACTCTGTTTCTCTCTTCACAGATGCTGCTTGACCTGCTGAGTTTCGCCAGCAGTTTCTATTTTTATCTTAAAGGGGAGGGTTGATTTTGCTCTCCATCCACACCCTGCTCATTGCAGCCTTGAATCTCAGCCTGGAGAGTCCTGTACATCAAATCTGCTGGAAAGAACAATGGAGAGACCCAGGGAAAGAGCTCAGAGTGCAGCCCCCACAGTCTCTTCTAAATCAATACAAAGAAGGGCAAATCAAAATGAACCTGCAAAGTGCTGGCAGTACCCAAAACTCCTTCACACAGCATTGAATCTCTCCAGAAGTCTCTCTCTCTCTCTCTCAGAATGCGTGGTGCAAAAATGTCACCAACAAAAAAAAGCAGGAAGCGGTCGCCTTTAAATAGCGCTCCCCCAGTCCCTTCCTGACTGCAAAACGCACCCCTCAACCTGTCATTGCTAGCGGCAGGCGGTAAGGCAGGGGGCGTCACTCAATATCTGGTCCAGGGCACTACCAGGGTGTTGCGCACTCGACTGACATCACGATCTGCCAACGCAGGAGATCGTGGCTGTAGTGGTTAGCGCCGCCGCAAAATGTCTAGTTAATTTCGCGAGCGGCGCAAACATCACCGCGCCCGGGCGCTAGTTGCTTTGTGCCCCATTAGCGCTCTCTTAAGGTGCTAACGGGAGGCGCAAACCAACCAAATTTTCCCCCCATGTGCAGTAAAAGCCAAGGGTGACCTTTATCATCACTCTGGTGCATTAGTAACGGCAGGTTGAGTCTTCAGGTCTATCTGGATGAGATAGTACAGCTCAAAACATGCTCTCTGTTCAGCCCAAGCTTGGTCATGCACTACTTTCGCCACCATGTCCAAATACCTGACTATGTTGCAGTAGACCCACTGCTTGGGATAGTACCTGCTGTGAGTCGTGCACCTCCTATGCCCTCTGGGTCCCCGGGCTGCTGTCTCCTCCTAGAGCCATAGAAGAATCGTAGATGTTTACAGGGCAAAAGGAGGCCATTCAGCCCATTTTGTCTCTGTCAAATCGTTCTTCAAACAATCAAAAACTAATCCCCCTGCCCTGCTCTCTACCCATAGCCCCCTATCTTCCTCTACTTCACATATTTATCCACTTTTCCCATAAAAATGTAATAGTCTCTGCTTCAACTTCTCCTTGTAGCAAAGATTTCCATGATCCAACAGCTTTCTGAAACTTCTCTTCACTGTCTGCTGCCCAGATAAACGGTTTAAAAACACAGTTAAAAGGGATATTGCTGGATGAGAACAAGATAGTGGGCTCGGAGTTGCATGAGGACCAGGCCATGACGGTCCATTTAAAAGAGATTATAGCCGAGTTGGAAAAGCACGCAAAGATGGTAAATGCTCTCATAAGGGAGGACAGAAATGCTTCTGACCAAGCTGCGCAGAATGAGGTGTGCGTGTTATATGTGGCGTAGTTACTGGGCGAGGGCCGCAGTAACCTGGAGGATTTAAAACAAGGTTTGTTCCCCTCCTGGATTAGCAACAAGCACCTTGCAGTCCTCCACCCTTTTGAGAACGCATTGAGCCCGTGCCAACTCCGGCTAGCCTCCGAAGCCTATCCAGTCCCCGTGGATTGTGGACGGTCCAACCACACAATCATGGGAGTGGTAGTTAGGATGCCGGTCATGGGTAGGACAACCCGACCCGCCCCGGTATACAGGGTAGAGAACATTGGAGTCATTCAGGGGGTGCACACATTCGGTTCACAGCGGTCCTGCCTTACGCCATTAAGTGGGAGCACGCTATGACAGGTACTGACCTCTCAGGGTGCCGGAGCCGGGGAGCACACATAATCCTGTGCCCCCAGCACTTGAATGCCTTCTCAAGACTGCAGTGTGGGTTCAGAGCTGCTGACGCAAAGCCTATAAATTGCACCATGGAGGCAATGGCACAAGGCCATGTTCCCCCGCAGGTAGCATATATAGGGGGTGGGACATACTGTGTCACCACCGGCGCGTCCCACTACCAGCATGGACAGCACAGCTGGTGCCCGGTTAGTGACAGTAGTTTCTGTTTTAAACTCAAGGCAGAAGTTCGAGTGGCCCAGGAGCGAATTGTCCCCATCCCTGAACCCTCCACTGTTCACCTCACTGTGAAGGAGAATTTTACGAACTTGCAGAAGTACATAGCGCACTTTGGCTACGAAATTCCCCCTCTCCCTGAACATTTGACCAAAATTCTAAAAGCCGTTATAGTTTCACAGAAACATTTCTACACTCTCGAGCAGAAAACAGTAGAGATAGGGACTAAGATATTGGATATTGTGACTCCACCCTGGTGGAACCTTTTCAATAATATAGAGGTCCCTTCGTGGGTCAGACTGGCTTCTCACATTCTCGTGGTTTGCCAGTTAGGAATAGTGTTGTATTTAGTTTGCATCCAGTGTAAGGGAAGAGGTCGGTGGTCAGAATTCCGAAACCAGAGCTTTTGGAAGGAACATTATGTAAAGGTGGAGGAAGATACGCCGGTTTAAGTTTTCCCGTATTTCAATTGGAAAATTGTTGTTTCTTTGTATTTGTGTTTTTTTAATTAAAGGTTTTTTTTTCTTTTGTTGTTTTCTTTTGCGACGCAGTTTAATAAAGATATGTGTACCAAGTGGTGCAGGGGTGTAGGGCCCCCTCCATGCTTGGATGTGTGTGCAAAGCCTGTAATTTTACTCTTTGTATGCTGATGTACAGTACATTTTCGCGGAATGGGAAGTGCATGTGTCATGGGTGTATTAGATAGATAATTACAGGGGAAGGCTGACTATGAAGGCTCAGAAAAATTTTGCTCACCTTGGAAAAGTATGATACTTCAAGCAAGTTTTAGTATCACAGGGGGGAATGTAAGATTCGCAATATTTGCACATTTCCCCGAAGGTTATTATGGATAAAGGGACCCTGCGTGGACATTTCTTTTGAAATTAAAAAGGGTACCCAAGATGGCATCCGTGCCTCATGGCAGAAAGCCTGCGGGTCTCCAAAATGGATTCTGCAGCCCAGGCAGTTTGAGGGAAATTGAAACTAAGGCTGCAGGTTTCCTGTGAAAAGAACTTTGTGATTTGGGACCCAGGCAAACTGTGAATTATGTATTAGGCCGAATTAGAGGCAGATCTGAATTCAATGAGGCCTACAGTTAAAGCCATCAAACAGTCTGCATGCATAATCGGAAACAGATTAAACACATCCATCAAGGCTGGACAAGCCCATCAAGGACTTTCAGGACAATATGAGTCAATTATCGGGCCGGTAGATACAGTTACCGGCCATCTAAAAACCCGTCAGTACAGATTGCTACCATTATTTTAACTATCCCGCCAAAAGTAAAACAAAGAACTAACCTGATTTGGCGGGCAGATAAGGTTTTTCGACGAAGGTATAATTAAAGGCCCCCAGGTAGCAAGGGGTAGTCGTTGGAAGAAGAAGACTGCTGCTCGGCTGCTGTCGGTAGTGCTGCTCCCCGGTCCTTCGGCCCCTTGTGGCTGCCGCTCTTTCCCCCGTCCCGCGCTTACCCCTGGCCTTTGCCCGTGCCCCCTCCAACTCCATCTGGACTCGCCCCGACACCGGGTCAGGCGAACACGGGCAATTCAGGCCAGGCGAAGCGGGACGCGACGAGGGGAGGAGGAAGACCACCCGGGGAAGGCCAATTGAGGGTAGGCTTCAAATTATCGGGCCTTCAGCTTCAGCCGACCTGCGAGTATCTTCATGCAAACTCAAGCTGTCGGCGAAGAATCATCCCTGCAAGGTAAAGTACCCAAGCAGAGACTGTAACTTTGGGGTACTCGAACCTGGACAACGCCCTTGCAGCACCCGGAGCCCACGTGATGATGGCAGGCCCCAGAGAGCACCAAGAGCGAACCCCGAACCCAACTGCTGTTTTGAGTCTAACAAACCCTTTTATTGGTGAGCATGAATTCTGACCCCTCATAGATTAACCTAGTTAAGTATAGGGGGTGGTTAAGGATAAGGGGATTGTTAAGATAATTGTTTTCCCTCGATGTGCCGTGTGTTCCCCATTCCCTGTATAAGTATATAGTATTATTATGACTCTCTTGTAATTTTTGCCTGTAGAAGTGTACACTAATAATTTTCCATAAGATTGTATCAAATTAAGATTATATCAATAAAATCTTGGTTTTGTTTGCATCCAACCACCTGTCTACTTGAGTTTTCTCTGTATCGCTGCCTGTATCTAAGTCCGGTATCCAGAACCCAGGGGGCGAGCGATTCGAACCGCTCAAGGAAGGTAGTCAGAGGCAAAGCTGACTGACCCGGACACGCCTGTGCACAAAACCCCCTACAACGTGAAATTCAGCCTTATTCCTCACTGTTTGCTAATATCCATGGGGCCATTTTGTTGCAGGTAGTACAGCGAACTGTCTGTCTTGTTTTGCACACTTTGTACAAAAATAATAAATTGCAGGACAACGGAGTATTACAGTTTAAACTCTTTTAATGAAGCATCAGGTCTGTGAACTCATACAGCACAGCACCGTGTGCATCAGATGGAGTCAGGACCCCTACTGGGTCTTCTAAACAATAGCAGTCCTTACAGATGCCTGCAGGCCAATGACAACTCAACATGTGATCACATGTGAATATAATAGGCATTCCTTACAGATGCCTGCGGGCCAATGATAAATCAATATGCAAATGTTACACCGTCTACTAGCGCGTTCTACTGGCATTACAGCATATTATCCTCAGGAGGTACTTCTTCATTAATATTATCACAGAGAGGAGGATGGGGCCCAATTTATTTTTAATTCAGGTAATTCATTCAAAGGCTGTCGTCCTGTCCTGTGAAACAAAGTTAATATTTCAGAGACTATTCCTAATGGATATGATTTCATGTTTCCCAGTTCAGGATAATGGAAAAGAAATCTATCTTTGCCCTGCTAGATATAGTGTTACACTGCTATCATTCAATTGCTCCACAGCCCATCAAGAGAGGAAGACATTGTGGAACTTCAAATATAGGAATAAAAATTTATAAAATATGATCATTTCATTTTTCCTGTGAACTGATACCTTAAGTGATAACTAAATTTCTCTGTAGAAATCCAAGTACATGAGCAATTGATCAATAAATCTAAACCAGAAGAGACAGTCTTAATTTCCAAGGCCCTGACCTCCCTTTTTAACTGTACATGAGATAATAAGTAGCTGAACAGAAAGCTGCTATTATGTGAGCAGCAGCACCCTAACATCCATTAGCAGGGAGCCAAGGGCTGCGCAGCAGAGCAATCAGACTCTTCTGCCAATGAGCAACTGAACCAGGAAAAACCGCTGGCAATAAATAGCGGGCAATCTCTCATGTCAGTGTATAACTACATGTCAACAGACAGTAAATATGGAGCCTGGTAAATCTCGGATCAGTTGCACACTATCAATGCTGAAAGCTTGTTATGAACATTTCCAATCCTTAACACTTTAAGACTGTGGAAGCATTTGTGTGCCATACATTTTACACAAGTTTATCCATAGAATCATATTGGTAAGGAAGTGACCTGTGGCTCTTACAGCTCTTGCAATTTTACTTCATAAGTTCAGCATTTGACTTTTAAGGGGAAATTCACGTGTCCCAGGCTCCCAGCAGAGAGACAAGCATGAAGGGAGTTCAGGTTGAAGAATGAGGATTATAGGGATGGAGCTCTAATCGCTGACTCACCTCCCTTTGAGTACAACTCCCCATTGGGAACAGAAGGTCACTGAATTTACCCTTTAGCAAATATAATTCTTGAATCATTCCTAGATGCAGTCTCTGGGGTCAGTCTTGGAGGAGGTGCAGCAACTGATAGGTCTGACTCTTGATTCTACAGCTCTCATTTGAAGCAAAAAACAGTGAAGATTTTTCATTTTTGCGGACATTATTGGAGCATATGGCAGCTTCATTTAAATCTGCAGCAGACCACACCTAAGAAGTGGCCAGGGACCAGTCGGTACTTCCACCTCAATGGAATCACAGACTGCAGCTCTGCTGGCAATAGGAGAGAGAATAGACAGCGCCCTGCATACCAGCTCCTAGACCATGCTGGCTGCAATGCTGCTACTGTCTGTCAGAATTCTGGATCTGATAGCTTCATCAGTACCAGCCAGCCTGCCGATCAGTGCGGACATAGATCCAGGGCCCAATAGAATGTAACGGCTGGAGTTGATCTGCCTGATACGGCCTTCTCTGAGGACAGCAGCACATGCAGGGCCAGCGGCCTTCCACCTCAGAACACCACATCCGTGAAAAGCAGGAGGCAACACCATGCTGCCCAGGAACAAGCTCCAGAGACATTGCCAGAAGCAGCACGCTGCCAGGAGAAGTCACCATGCGAGGAGGGCAACCGCAGTCCCATAACAACTTCTGTAAAATATGAGAACCCAACCACCTTTTGCGATACTGGCTTTCAGATTGCACCTAGGAGAAACACTTGGATAGGTGAAAGAAATACACGTTTAGCCACCGAGGGAAAGAACAGTGTTAGGCAAGAATACGTTGCCTGGTGTTCAATTGGGATTTTGTTGCATTCAAATCAAATGTGCACTTGTGCTGTGCTTTGTTAGTCATGGAGGTTAAAATCACACAGAAAAGGTGCACATATTTAGCATTGAATTATTCATTCAGATAATGATTACTGACATGGCCATGTAAGGGCAAAGAGGTCGGTTGTGTTCTCATGTTCTAGGATGGGTACTGGATTGAAGGATTAGTTTTTTATTTGAGGGTGGGGGAGAAGGAGTTCAGGTACTGTGTCACAGATCAACAGAAGAGAAGACTTCACTGATCAGTTGTGTTCTAATGGCCCTTGCAGCAGAATGTGGAAGGGTCATAAAGTGTGAGGGAACTCAGGATTGATTTTGGTTTCTGGCCACATTTATTACCTAAAATTTACTTTTCCCTGTTATACACTTGAATTATACCAAAAATGGCATGGAATTTCTGTGCCCCTAATCTTTAATAAACATAAATTTCTATTAAAACAACTTCATAAAATATTCAAAAAATATGAAAACACAAAAGACAATCAATGGGTACAAAGTTTTTATTTTGGTTAAATCCTTCTGGATGTTAGGAATGTCAGTTTCTGCAGGAAAATGCAATTGAAAAGTTTTTCAAAAATTATTTTGAGGGAATTGATTGGTAATTGTGATGGTGAAATGTTGGCATGTTGCTAATGGATTTTCGTCTTAAAAATGTTGAAATGCTCCTACAGATTTTTAAATTATAAGTGTTTATGTAGGCAGTTTCATTGTGACATCAAAACAAATATTGACAGCTGGAAATAAGTGTGTGGACAGGGAAATGTGTGCAATTGCCAGATTTTTAATAATGTATAGATTTTTATTGTGACCCCCAATTAGTGTTCAGGTCACTTGTCTTGCTCTGTTATCCAGAATCAGGTACAGCACTCTATCCTTCCTTATTGAACATGCAAAATATTAATTAAAGAGATAGTCCTAGGTGCATTATCAGAAGTCTTCCCCATTTTATCTGCAAACATTTGTCCAATCTCAGTCTACTTTAGGATTGTTAAATTCCCCTTTTAAAACAGTTCCATTACCACTGCAAACCTCTTTAAGTTATTACAAGTCTCATCCTTGATTTCTTCCCAACATTTGGTGGTCTACAATATACTCCCAATGTAGTAATAGGTTCCTCGTTATTTCTTAATGCAGACGGACTCTATCTGAGCACCAATATTAATTAATTTCTATGGATATAATCATGTCTTTAATTAACAAGGCCTTACATTTTTGTAGCTGGATTGTTTAGTTTCCCACACCAGCTGAAGCAGCTTATATTTCTATTCTTATTATAACCAGAATATACCTGAGATTTAATAAAATACTAGCAGATCTCCGATGGCTTTGCTGACAGTAAATTGATAGGAGCAGCATACCCTGAAATGTGCAATGCACTATTATGCTAAGATAGAGCTTTGTTGAAGTTTTGAATTGTTTTAATTATTGTAAATCAGCACATCTAGAGGTCAATGAGAAGCTCACTACTTTTGCTGAGAATATTTGGGTGTAGATTGGCAGATACTTACAAATCCTTAACTCCTCCCCCATGGGGAGAGACCAGAGGGTGAAAACCCTGTGATCAGGACAGGGTGGAACTAGTGTGCAGGGCCTGCAATTTGGGGTGGAACCCAAATCTGCCCCATTGAAGACAAGATTAAAAATTGTGCTCACTGGTGACAAGGAATTAATGCTTCTTAGGCCTGCCCTGTAATGTCACAGAACAACTTTGGGGGTGCATCTGGGGGCGTTCTCAGATGACCATGGCAACTCTGCTTAGTTGGCCACTGACAGGTCCAATGGGACGGACACCTGCTGAGAGATGCGACACTATTGAAGGGCCCAACAGGAAAAAACAAAGGCCCAGATATTCTGATCCCTATGGGTGTGTACGCGCTGTGTACCCACCGGTAGGGACAACGGAAATGCAGGTTTCAGGCATGCACAGTGCATGCGCTGAAAACCGGCATTTCCGATCTGTCAAGAATGGTCTTGGCAGATCCTCTGGCTGCCCGGGAGCAGGTCCTCTGCGGGCGTATAGTTCTGCTTTTTGGGGACCCTCCGCCCGCAGAAAACCCTTACATAAGAACATAAGAACATAAGAAATAGGAGCAGGAGTAGGCCAATCGGCCCCTCGAGCCTGCTCCACCATTCAATAAGATCATGGCTGATCTGATCCTAACCTCAAATCTTCTATCACTCTGCATCCACCCGAACCCATGTGATCTCCCGGGAGAGGCGAAAAACCAGATAAAGACCCAATGGCCAATTTGGGAGAAAAAAATCTGGGAAATTCCTCTCCGACCCATCTAGGCGATCGAAATTCTTCCAGGAGATCACTCTGTCCCTATATTTTCTACAGTATTTACCTTCTGTAAAGGCGATCTCCACCCCAGCCAGGAACAGGAATAAAACCATCTCCTGAAATCTAACAGAATTAGAACACAGTAGGAGCAGAACAAGGCTACACGGCCCCTGGGCCCGCTCCACTACCCACAGGGCCATGACCATTCCGAACCCAGACTCATGTCCAATTTCCTGCCCGCTCCCCGTAACCCTTAATTCCCTTTACTTCTAGGAAACTATCTATTTCTGTTTTAAATTTATTTAATGATGTAGCTTCCACAGCTTTCTGGGGCAGCAAATTCCACAAACCTACCACCCTCTGAGTGAAGAAGTTTCTCCTCATCTCAGTTTTGAATGAGCAGCCCCTTATTTTAAGATTATGCCCCCTAGTTCTAGTTTCACCCATCATTGGGAACATCCTCACCGCATCCACCCGATCAAGCCCCTTCACAATCTTATATGTTTCAATAAGATCGCCTCTCATTCTTCTGAACTCCAATGAGTAGAGTCCCAATCTACTCAACCTCTCCTCATATGACCACCCCCTCATCCCCGGGATTAACCGAGTGAACCTTCTTTGTACTGACTCGAGAGCAAGTATGTCTTTTCTTAAGTATGGACACCAAAACTGTATGCAGTATTCCAGGTGCGGCCTCACCAATACCTTGTACAACTGCAGCAATACCTCCCTGTTTTTATATTCCAACCCCCTAGCAATAAAAGCCAACATTCCATTGGCCTTCTTAATCACTTGCTGCACCTGCATACTAACTTTTTGAGTTTCGTGCACCAGGACCCCCAGATCCCTTTGTACTACAGTACTTTCCAGTTTCTTGCCATTAAGATAATAACTTGCTCTATGATTTTTCCTGCCAAAGTGCATAACCTCACACTTTCCAGTATTGTATTCCATCTGCCAAATCTCTGCCCACTTACTTAACCTGTCTATGTCCCTTTGCAGGTTTTTTATGTCCTCCTCACTCACTACTTTCCGTCCCATCTTTGTATCATCTGCAAACTTTGATATGTTACACTCGGTCCCCTCCTCCAAATCGTTAATATAGATTGTAAAGAGTTGGGGACCCAGCACTGACCCCTGCGGAACACCACTAGTTACTGGTTGCCAATCTGAGAACGAACCATTTATCCCAACTCTCTGCTTTCTGTTAGAGAGCCAATCCTCCACCCACGCCAGAATATTACCCCCAATCCCGTGATTTTTTATCTTGAGCAATAATCTTTTGTGTGGCACCTTGTCAAATGCCTTTTGGAAGTCTAAATACACTACGTCCACTGGTTCCCCTTTATCCACCCTGTATGTTACTTCCTCAAAAAACTCAAGCAAATTTGTTAAACATGACTTCCCCTTCATGAAACCATGCTGAGTTTGCCCTATTAAATTATGTTTATCCAAATGTCCCGTTACTGTCTCCTTAATAATGGACTCTAACATTTTACCAACCACAGATGTTAGGCTAATAAAAGCAAGCGTAAGGCCTGCTTTTACCAGGATAGGAGTTGAAAAAAGTTTTTTAAAAAAAATCACTGATTTATCATTTAAAAATACTTTTAAAAAAAGGTAAGTTTATTTTTAGCCCTGTAAAAAACTTTAATTATCTTTTTCAAAAAATTACATTTTTGTTTAAAATACTTACTTATTGTAATTTCAAGTAATTTTAAAAATGTGATGTTTTTAAAAAATATATTTAAAGTTTTACTATGTTTTTGGGGTGATCTCCATTCATATATTTGACAGGTCTTCCTGTCAAGTGTATGAAGGGAGATTCCCTTCTTAGATTGGCTCCCCATGGCCCATGTGATCCCAGGGATGCTGCGAACTACATGCGCCTCTGGGATACGTGGGCCCTGTGCACTTGGAGTTTGGAGAGGCCCAGGAGCGAAAGCGTGTGCGTCTCGGGAGCCCTCAGGTAAGGGCGTAGGTTTTTCCAGATCGCAGGCCCTCCGCCCGCGGGAGGCCTGCGATCGGAAAATACGGGCCAATGAGTATCAACACCATAGGGATCAATTAACTTAATGAAGTGGGACCTCTGTTCTCCAATTCTGGTCAATTGTCTATGGCCCAATTCCGGACTCGAGTGCCCCCTCTCTGAGTGGCATCTCTTGCACCAAGGCATGGGTACCCACTTTGAATATTCTAATTATCCTCTCCCTGGGGTTTGTGACAGAGTCAGCAACATATCAAAGTAGTGGGTGGAAGTCCTGTCCCACTGCACTTCAACCACCTTGAACAGCTCTGTGGGATTTTGACCCTCAGGTTAGCAAGGTCAAAAGAAAGTAACTAGAAATGACTGGCTTTTTTCTCTCTTTGTTCTTTTTTAAGATACTACTTGTTTATTGCTAAATTCCCTCTCTCTTCAGTTGTGATTTGTTGCTGTTTTTATGAATATAATATTTGAGTCAATCTGATCTAGATGTCACACACATATGCAACACTTTCAAGTGTGACAGATGCACTAGAAGCAGGATTTTTATGTATTTGGGCTCGTTGGTCACCCATCGCATTTCTTAGGGTTAAGCAGAGATTATGTTGTTTTATAACAACAGGAGAGTTATACCATGTAATTATATGTAAACAGTGGCCCGGATATTCCGATCCCTACGGGTGGGTACGCGCTGTGTACCCACCCGTAGGGACATCGGAAATGCCGGTTTCAGGCATGCACAGCACATGCGCTGAAAACCGGCATTTCCGATCACTCAAGAATGCTCTTGACAGATAGGACGCCTGCCCTGGAGAAGGGCCTCTGAGGGGTAGAGCCCCTCCGCCTGCAGAAAAACTTTAGAATTCTTATGCCTGGTAAAAGGTAAGAGTTGAAAAAAGTAAAAAAATTTCAGTCATTTATCATTTAAAAATACTTTAAAAAAGGTAAGTTTATTTTTAGCCCTGTAAAAAACTTTCATTATTTTTTTCAAAAAAGAAAATTTTTGTTTAAAATATTTAATTTATTGTAATTTCAACTAATTTTTTAAATGTGATTTTTTTTTAAATTCATTTAATGCTTTGAAGTGTTTTGGGGGTGATCTCCATTCATATATTTGGCAGGTCTATCTGTCAAGTGTATGAAGGGAGATTCCCTTCTTTGATTGGCTCCACATGGCCCATGTGATCCCAGGGACGCTTGCGAACCGCCTGCGCCCCTGGGATACATAGGCCCTGCACACTTGGAGTTCGAGAGGTCCAGCATCAGAACTATACGCACCTCGGGGGCCCTCAGGTAAGTGCGTAGATTTTTTCCAGATCGGAGGCTTCCGCACACGGGAAGCCCCTGATCGGAAAATACAACCCTATGTATTCAGATCATTGCTAAAGTGGATGATAATAAGTGTAGCTTGGGGCGACTAGCACTCCAATTGTCCCTCTCTCCCTATGGGGAAACACCCGACCTCGTCACAGTACCTTCTTGCAACAGCATGGCCATTATGCTAACCACACTGACCAGTTTTTTGAGGCTCCACTACCACTGCACAGCGTCACTATGAGAAGACATCATAGAATTGGGCACCCAGGCACACTTGACTGAGGTGCAGTGCACTCATTTTGCAGAAAAGAAATGTGGTCACTTTCCAGGCTGCACCGGCAGTGAGCAGGAGCCGCAATAGCAGCTTGAAGGTTTTATTGGTGGTTCCCGCAACACAAGTCCTAAGTTTCTGAGCCACCCTGCATATGACTAATCTTTCCTTCTGGCCTTTTGAAGTCAGCTTGCTAACAGTAGGGTATTGTAAAAAATGTCATTGGAAACATTTTTTTAAACTTATCATTGACAGTTGGTTGCATTGTGTTCCCAGCATTAATTTTTGCTGCCATTTTTGCCTTTTTGTTTCAAGACTTTCCTAAAATATTGTTGCTTAATGCTGCAATTCAACTTTCAGCAAAGTGAGGAGGATGGGAATTCATTTTGGTTTTAGCAATGCACGATCAAAATGAGTTTATGAGAGGAGAACAAGTGCATTGTGGGCTAGCTTGAGCCAGCCAGCAAACCATTCCCGGCTGGTTTTACAACATTGGGACTAATGCACTGAGGTGACTGTGTCAACTTTGCAGCATCAACTCATTTGAATAAGTAGCATTAGCTCCCAACAGAGCTTTGGCTTTGCAGTGGCCACTGGTCTAACAGGGAATGCACAATATCTAGTCCACAGCTCAAATTTAAAGGGATGTATGAATTTAAAGGTAAATGGCGACATACAGTTGGAGAAGGTGGTATTGTTTCAATGTTTATAAAACTTTAAATGTGAATTTAAAATATTTGTCAGCCTTTTCCATGGATATAATTAGTAAATAGGTACATATTTGAAGTCAGGGGTGTGAGGAGAGGGGAATTATGGCCAGCAAAAATTAAGTGGAAAACATCTGTGGACATGAGCCTACATCCTAGCACTCTGCTGTGCAGTATGTTAAAACTCTAGGCCGCTGCACTAACCTACCATTCCAACCAACAAAACCTTTTCAAAAGAAACTTGGGTCAGACTGCCAACTAAATGTGCTTAGAGAGTCAAGCCACCATCTGTAACGCACTATCAATGGCCTAGCTGAAAACATCAAACAATAGACTGAAATAACAACAGAAAATGCTGGAAACACTCAGCTGGCCAGGCAGCATCCGTGGAGAGAGAAACAGAGTTAACGTTTCAGGTTTGTGACCTTTTGTCAGAACTGGAAAAAGTTAGAGATATAACAGGTTTTAGGCAGGAGCAGGGAAAGGGGGGAGGGGAGGAAAGAACAAAAGGGATGGTCTGTGATAGGGTGGAAGGCAGGAGAGATTAAATGTTGCAAATGGGGATGGCAGAATCATCAACAGCTGCCATGTGAAAAAATAGGGGCAGGGGTTATAGTCTGAAATTGTTGAACTCAATGTTGCGTCCAGAAGGCTGTAAAGTGCCTAATCGAAAGATGAGGTGCTGTTCCTCGAGTTTACGCTGAGCTTCATTGGAACAGTGTAAGAGGCCGAGGACGGAGAGGTCAGAGTAGGAGTGGAGCGAAGAATTAAAGTGACAGACGACCGGAAGCTTGGGGTCACACTTATGGACTGAACGGAGGTGTTCCGCAAAGCAGTCACCCAATCTGCATTTGGTCTTCCCAATGTAGAGGAAACCGCATCGTGAGCAACGAATACAGTATACTAAATTGCAAGAAGTACAAGTAAATCGCTGTTTCACCTGGAAGGGGTGTTTGGGGCCCTGGACAGTGGGAAACGAGGAGGTAAAAGGGCAGGTGTTGCATCTCCTGTGCTTGCACGGGAAGGTGCCTTGGGGAGGCTGGCACGTTTGTCACAGGGCACACTGATGGCTCACTGAACACTGGTGATGACCAAGGAATATGATTACCTTTGTTTAGTTGACAGAAAACAGCGACTTACTATTAAAAATTCTAGCAATGAGAAGAATATCAATGTTTTTTTATCAACTATCCACTGGTAAATCACCTGAATTAGGGGAAATAACCAACATATTTCAAACCAGGAAAGTGCTATTTTTATTGATATAGTTTATTGTTAATATTTCTTTATGTTAACAATACTTGATATTAGAGGTCTGTCTTTTGTGAAAGAATCTATCGACTTCAAATCTCCATCCATCTGCCAATTATACCCATTAGATCATCAAATACTCAGTTTCTCTGAATCCCTAAAGGCCAGTTCTAATCTGATTGTAAATACAGCACATCTAAACATGCAAATCACACTCACTGTCAAATCTGATTATACTAGCAATTTTAAATTATCATTTATTCTGGAAATGAGTTTATAATTTAAATTTCCTGTAAGGGTTGCATTTACGGTTGAAGAAAAAATGTGATTATTTCAGACATCAGATTATACAGCCTAGAAATGATGTTGGTGATATTAGTGGACAAATACTGGACACACTCATATCACATTCCTTTATCCATTATTTTAGCAGAAGCGTTAAACATTTAAAATCAACAGGGTATTAATGCCTGCCTTGAAGTAGTGAACTAATAATTGTTCTATGAATGCATTAATCATCTGCCCACTAATATCGATTACAGTACTTTCTATGCTAATAAATAATAAAGTAGTCCAAAGTAAAACAGTAGATACAAATGGCAAAGCATCAGAAAGATAGCCTAGACAAAATGTTGAGGTGCTGTAGGATTAGAACAACCAATGGAAAATAGGTTGCTAGATTTGGACTAACAAGGTACTAAAAAAATAAATATAAATAGAATACACAGCAGGTCATTGAGCAGCTGTCAAGAGAGAAGACAGGTTAATGTTTTGGATGTGTACCTTTCATCAGAATAATTACAGGGCTAAAATTGATGATGTGACTTTTCTGTGTGTTCTGGCATAATTGGACTAACAAAAATAAATAATAACACAAATTCTGCACACATACTAGCCCTCCTGACCTCTACAAGTGTTGTATTATGACATGTTGGGCAAAGCTGAATTTTTGATTGAAGATAATGTTTGTAATTAAGTGAAAGATGTAAAACCCCACACCTTTATGTTTATTTAAATTTGAGAGATGTTGTCTAGTTTAATAAATTATAGAATTTAATGCAAGTATAATTGGAATGTTTTGTCAGAATCAATGGTTTATTAACAAATGAAACATTTTAATTAAGGCAATATTATTGTAGTATTAAAGTATTATAGATCTGTCACCAGTTATATTCTGATTCCATTTCATCAGTGTAGCGAGATGTAATTATTTGAGTTGAGTTGATAGACACCCTCCCTGCTTATTTTACCACGTACCTTTGGGACAGTTTAGGGGTAGATGGGAGTGAGGAATGTGGTGGGGAGCTGTTCTGCTGGCTCCCCAACCACCAGAACTTTTGCTGGAAGTAACTGTGGATGTTGAATAAATTGACCCATATTTGGGCAAGAGTATGCAAATGATAGGTTAATGATAGGAATATAGCACCTTTAACATAGCAAAATGCCACAAGGTGCTACACCGGAGTGTAATCAGACAAAAATTGGCACTGAGCCAAAAAAGGAGATATTAGGGTATTAGGATGGGTAACTAAAAGATTGGTCAAAGAGGTAGGTTTTAAGGAGGGTCTTAAAGGAGGAGTGAAGGAGAGGTTTAGGGAAAAATTCCTGAGCTTTGGGCCTAGACAGCTGAAGACACGGCCGCCAATGGTGGGCTAGGCGAGTGGGGCATGCACAAGAATCCAGAGTTGGAGGAACGCAGATTTCATGGAGGGTTGCAGAGCTGTAGGAGGTTACAGAGATAGGAAGGGGTGAGGCCTTGGAGGCAATATTCCCTCTATTTTCTGCCCTTTAGCTGGCTGCATGACCCTTTCAAATGTTCACGCATGCGCAGTTTCTTCCATGTAACAGCCAGTGAGCAGCCTGTGTGGGGCCTCCAGACTGTTGCACAGCCATGCAGCTTAGCAAGAACATTACTTGGAGGGATTTGAACATGAGGATGAGAATTTTAAAATTGAGGTATTGCTGGACCAGGAGCCAATATAGGCCAGTGAGTACAGGGGTAATGGGTGATGGGTGAGCAGTACTTGGTGCGGGTTAGAATACAGGCTGTACAGTTTTGGATGAGCTCCAGTTTATGGAGGGTGGAAGCTGGGAAGCTGGCCAGGAAAGCAATGGAATATTAAAGTCTGGAGGTAACAAGAGCATGGATGAGTGTTTCAGCAGCAGGTGGGATGAGGCAGGGGCAGAGACGGGCTATGTTACGGAGGTGGATGTAGGTGATGGAGAGGGTATGGGGTCAGAAGCTCAGCTCAGGATCAAATAAGACGTCGAGGTTGCATACAGTCTAGTTCAGTCTGAGACAGGGGCCAGGGAGGATGATGGAACCAGTGACAAGGGAACAGAGTTTGTGTTGGGGGCCGAAGACAATGACTTTGGTCTTCCCAATGTTTAAGTGGAGGAAATTGTGGCTCTTCCAGGCCTGGATGTGAGGCAAGCCGTCTGACAGCACAGGCTGAGGTGGTTGTGAGGTAGAGCTGGGTGTCATCAGCGTACATGTGGAACCTGCTGTCATTATTTCCAAGGGACAGTATGTAGATGTACTACAGCGGGGACTGCAGCGACGTTCCTGTTCCCCCACTTGAGCTGGGTGATCTAGCAGCACCAGATATATCGCCTAGAGCTTGCCACAAAAATTGAAACACGCCTGTCCGCTGAAGATCCACCAGGGCCATAGCACAGAGAGGTGGGCAGCCGCAAAGTCTGAACCTCCACCGATCCATTGCGATTCCTATTAGATCGGCAAATGTAGGTCAGAGTGTTTCTATTGTATTTTACCTCAATCTGCAAAATGAAGTCAAAGTGTGGTAACATAAAGAATGAATCAAATGGGATTATCACTATTATTGAATAAAAAGGAAATTAATAGGGAATTGGGTAGTACAATGGACTAGACCAATGACTTTAACCCCTTGAGAGCTCAGTTTAACTCAACAATAGCATTTTTAACATATATTACACAAGGGCTTCCCATGGATGTATAATCAGAAATCCTGAAACAAGACAAGCACACAAAGAGTTAATAAGTTATCATATAATTAGCTTGATGTGTCAATGTCATAAAGCAATTCACTGGGGATTATTTTCATTTTTGGCACGGACCTAAAACTGGCAGTTGCAGATCAGCCTCCCGTTATACACCCCGCCCTCTTGTACTTTCAAAGGGTGCCCAATCCGCAGACCCCAGCTTTCGACCCATGCCGATAGTGAAAATCACCCCCACTGTCTTTATTTCTAAAACTCACAAATGTTTTCGATGCCATTGTCAGTAAATGCACACAACACTCTTTTTCATTCTCACAGCTGTATTCTTAGACCTGCCAGTATTTCAGACTTAGGAATAGAATGGGGGTTGGGGGACTGGTGAATGAATTGGATCTGTTGTGGGTCAAACATTGGTTAGCTGTAAGTCTCTTTGTATACATAAGGTTTTAATTCATTATTGAATGAAATGTGCTTAATCTGTGTATTATGACTTGAGGAAATTAAAGGGAACATCATACAATTCTGAACATAAGGAATAAAGAAAGAGACTGCAAAATAACAGGTGAAACTAAATGATAACAGCCTTCTAGCTGTGGGATTTTGCTTTCTAAATAAAGTAAATTTTATAAGAATAAATTATATTGCACCAATATAGTAGGTTTCTGTTCATGTTAGTGCTTTTTAATTTATTTTCATTGTATGACTGGTAACAATGAATGGATGTATTATATTTTTATACATTATTGTGTTTAACCGCACTGCTGCAAAATATTTCATATGCAATTCTGTCAAAAGTAATTGATAAATTTATGCTAATCTGCTCTTCTATGCCTAGAGGTACATGAGGCAACCCATTTCTTCCACTGCTTTTACATCCAGCAGATCATGTTCTGGATTGTTTCCATAACGAAGACCCCTGTTTATGTGGCCAGGTTGATAGTCTGACCGGGGGTATTATCTTTAGATGTCAGACCTGACTCAGTGGTAGCGCTCTCGCCTTGGAGTCAGAAGGTTGTGGGTTCAAGTCCCACTCCCAGGACTTGAGCACAAAATCTAGGCTGATACTCCAGTGCAGTGTTGAGGGAGTGCTACACTGTCGGAGTTGCCACCTTTTGGATGAGACGTTAAACCTGTTTGCTCTCTCAAGTGAACGCAAAAGATCCTAGAGCACTGTTTTGAAGAAGAGCAGGGGTGTAGGATTCGCAAAATTGAACTTTATATTATAAAGGGTCGAATGGCAGAAGAGGCCATGTTTTTAAAGACTATTTTAAAAGAAGCCCAGAATAAGGGGCATACAAAATGGCTGCCAGACCCCGTGACCAACTTATTGGGACACTTTAAAATGGTTCCTGCAAAATCCTCAGACAGCTTTGTGGATTCAGCCCAAAGTAAGTTCTGGAAGCCGTTTCTGAGAGAACGAAACCAGACACCCACATATACATATAGATTGGATGCAGATCCAGTCAAGATCGGCCTGTAGATAAAGGCCATCTAAATGTTGACCCAGACAAAAGGGAACAGTTTCATATTCATGAGAAGAGCATCAAGGACCCGTTAAGGACATCACCAGGACATTAAAAACAATGAAGGTGATTCCAGACCAGAGATGGCCCTTTACCGGCCATCCCAAAGTACTTTAAAATATAATAACTACCCCGTTGGGCAACAAGCCCGCCAAAAGTTAAAACAAAAGACTAACCTGATTTGGCACAAGATAAGGGCTTCTGGTGAGAAGTATATCTGGGAACCCAGAGGTAGAAAGAAAGGATCGAAAGAAGGCATCGTAGAAAACGGGAGGAAGCCATAAACGGAGCGGCCATCATCGGAGAGGAAGAAGAAGAAGACTAAGCCGCCATCAAGAAGGTCGTTCGAGCCGGCGTCCCGCCCCGGGGTAAAACATCGGGAGATCATCGACCAACCCCGGGCCGTTGACGAAACGAGAGGCCATCGACCCACTCCAGGCCCAGGGGAAGAGATAAGAAGAAACTGAAGAAATGATGGGGGCCAGCCCAAGGCCCCTCTGACCAGGGTCGAGCGAACAATCCCCGGCCCCGCCGACATCCAGGCCAGCCGGTGTCCAGCCGCCCCCGACCCCCACCTCAGGAGAGAGGTGTGGCGCAGTTCGCTGGGGCTCCACGATCCACGAGGAGACAGGACACCTGAAGGGACCAAAACGCAGACCTGTTTCAAAACCTTGCACTTCCTAGTTGGATTGGTGAGCATGTTTCTGGCCCTCCATAATCAGATCTAGATAGGTTTAAGGGGGTGGATATTTAAGGGTATAATTAACACGAGTTCCGTGTGTTTCCCTATTTCATGATGATTTTTGTAGAGTATAATATGCCTGTATTTGCCTTAGTTAGTATTGTGTCGTTATGATTTGTTTGTGTTTTTCCCTCCCATGTACTCTCTTATTTGCTTGCATTTGATTTGTTTTGCCATATGCAATAAAATTTCATTTTGTTTCATCAAACTTGGTCTATAAGAGTTTTCTCTACATTGTAGTTCCTGCCCCAAAGGCCAGAGTACAGAATCTAAGGGGCGAGTGGGTCGAACCACTCAAGGTTTTACTGTGCAAGAGAGAGAGGCCTCTAGAGAGAGAAACCTCTGCAATCTAAAACCCCTTACAGGGGAGTTCTCCGCAATGATCTGGCCAATATTTATCTCTCAACCAGCATCATAAAAACAGATTATCTGGTCATTATCTCATTGTTGTTTCTGGGAGCTTGCTGTGTGCAAATTGGCTGGTGCGTTTCCTACATTACAACAGTGAGTACACTTCAAAAGAACTTAACTGGCTGTAAAGTGCTTTGGGAGGTCCTGAGGTGCTACATAAGTGTAAGTCTTTCTTTATTTTAGATGTGATGGGGTGGGGGAGGGGGGGCGCTACTTCACTCCCATTGAGAGCTCATATCCCACTGGATGTCAACCCAGCTTTCTGGGGCCGTCTGGAATGGGCTCCAATGCATAACCTTCTGGCTCAGAGGCAGGAATGCTACCACTGAGCCAAGGTTCACTCCCAAATTAATGCTAATACAAGATAATTATGTATCACCTGACACACCACAGTAAGTATACTCTGCAAAGTGACATATTTAATAGTATTTAGGACTTGACAATTGAATTCCAAATAGAATAGCAATACTGGATGCTATTTTGCATGCAGTGGGGGAAAAATTCACTATCGCCCGGGAAGCAGTTGGTGTCCTCGCCAACTGCTGTCAATGGCCGCCTGAAATGGCCACCGCGCTAAACAAGGTAATATGGTGTGGGGGGCATGGTGGTAGGTGGCGCAGCGCTAACTTTAGGTGCAATGCCATCCTGGTGACATTGCATGAGGGATCGGAACCAATTTGTTGTGCTAGTGCGGCGTTGCTGCTTCCCCTAGTGTCTGTGTGCGAGGCTGTGATGCTCGCAATGCATTGTGGACAGTAAGGATATCCAAAATTTAAAGGGCCATGCATATTGAAGCAAAACAAAATAAAATGCACTGATTCAATACATTTTTCAGCCCTTTCTGTCTTTTAACAAATAATCAATATTTAAAAGAAGTTCCAAATGTCAATATTCATCACTTAAAGTGGAATTACCTTCCTAAACTCAACAAATGGGAAAACTGTCTCAGCACTACCACAAATGGCTCAGCAAGCCAAGGAAGGGGCACCCATGGTCTCGAACGCAGCACTCCAGCTTTGTGCAGAGGGTCAACTCTGCAAGACAGGCCTTCTACCCACAGGGGCCAGGAGGCCCTCCAGAAAGAACAATGCGGGGGTACATTACCAAGGCCATCACTGTCAGCAGTGTCACCCCCACCATGTGACTCCAGTGCCCAAAGAAGCTTTATGACCGCAGACCACTGGTCAAGGTCAGTGGATGAATCTTCAAAAGACATCACCTACCAACTGAATCACTAGCCTCACACACTGCTCAATGCAGGACACCCAGTCACTCACCTACCAACAATCTGCACCAATGACGAGGCACATCTCCCATTCCTAGCATCACCTCACCCCCTGGAGGAGACAAAGCAGGCCATTCCTGGCAGGGGCATGGCTGAGCCCTTGGCCAGCGGTGGGGCTGAAAGGATACAAGATGCGGGTATCCTCATACGTTATCCTCCTTCTGGCATGCACCGATAGGCTTCCTGCCCTCCTGTCAGCATAACTCCATCCTTGTGCCTTCCTCATTTCACACACCCAAGAAATGCATCCTGCCCAGTCAGTGGGACCGTAGGCAGCTGATTCCATCCCGGATATGCTGGCCACAAAGGGGCTGTCTGGGCTGTATCCTTCTGTCTGATTGCTCCTCGTCTGCATCTTCCTCTTCTGCGTCTTCCTCTTCCCTCTGCAAGCGGACGTTGAAATTGTGAAATGACAGCATAAAATGCTGCAAATACTCAGTTGGTCAGGCAGCATGTCGACCTGAGACATGAACTCCACAGATGTTGCGTGGCCTGCTAAGTAGTCGCAGCATGTTCTATCTTCTCAAAGGCAGTCACTTACCATCCAAGCCCTTGCAAGCATCCAGCAGCTCTCCCTACACACTTAAAAAACTCTTCACATCTATTGCAGCAAGCCACCACTTCGATAACATTTAAAAAAACAGTCCAAACCCTTCCATTCAAACTTGCCTGATTGATGTGTGTGTCCCTTTAACAGCTGCAGATTTCACCCCTGTCAGCGTCTGTCAGGCTGCTTGCACAGCAGGTTAACCCAGCGCTGACTTGAGCGCTAGGGTCGAAGTTCGTGTAGGTGACGTTAGTCAGCGTTGCACGCCGACTGACGTCACCATGCCAACATTTTTTTTGCAGGGCACTGCCGGTTACGAGTGGCGCTACCAGGTGACGGTAAGGACATCAATTTCTTGCCCAGTATGTTTGCAGCCAGTTAATACTGTATAATAAAAATCATATGTTAATTTTACAAAGGTGACAAAAACCTATCAGAGCAAATCCACAATGGAAAGCACTATTGTGGCACTTGCTGCAACGTTTTGAAAGAAAAATCCCGAACACATGCACGTACATAGAAATTGCCAAGCGACTAATCAACAAAGTGTATGAATATTGTAAATCTGTAGCTTACATTCAACAAGTATGTAAACTTTGCTGGTGAGTTGTAAGTCATATGAACTTATACATTCCTGGAATAAATTTTAGATTGCAGTCACAACTGATATCCTACCCCTACACACGCACGCATGTACACATCCACACGAATTGGAAACAACAATTTTTGTTGTAGATCTATTAAAATTGATTGATGTGCACTAAGACCATGAGTAGTTAAGGAGCATACAGCTGCTTGCAAGTACATCATAAAAATGGGAAAAAGATACAGTTTTTCAGTTGCTGGCTGGTGAGATATTGTTGTATTCAGCTGTAGTATGGATTTGAGAGGTGGCACCTGCTGAGGATTAAATCTATCGGGCAAATAAGGGAAGACTTTTATTCAATTTTGGCTGAACAACTAAAGGAGGTGGAGCAAGCTTAATAGGCCAGGCGTATTAATTAGCATATGATGAGGATAAATATCAAAGGCAATCTGAACTGAAACAAAATCCAATTGTGGCATAATATGTTATCCCTTTTAGAGAAGATTTGATCATTTATGTTCCTCTATGCTTTGCTCAAGGCTGCTTTGATTCCACCATCAAATGACAACAAGGAGCTGGCACCTGTAACTGGAGGACAGTGTCTTTCCAAAACTAGATGTCGCTCTTCTTATGTGATTTAGTAAGTAAGTGGTTTAGTCAGTATGCAGTTATTAGCTTAGAAGTTGTTGTTGTTAATATTAATGGTTGAATGTTTAATGCCTCCACTTAAATAGCACACTAAGGTATACCATACAAATATATTGGGTGCTCATTCACTAAAATCCCAATAGTAATTTTGAGGTTATTGCCTCTGATGATTTAGTGTACATTTGGAGGATTTTAACTACCTCTGCCTGGCGGAAACCTGGCAGAATGGGAAGTAATATCCAAGCACTACACTTACCGTTCTGTTTCTGCCCCCATAGCTATACTGAAACTGGGCGACTGAGGCACCTGCCTGACTCAGATGGAAGTCTCATGAATTGCTGTAAATCATGGTCCTATTACTTAGGTAGGACTGCAAAGTCTTTTAATGACTGACTGAGTGGACCATCCGGCATGGATACTCTGCTCAGCAGAAGCTACCAAACACTCAGCAAAGGGACCAAAAGGTAAGTTCAAAACCTATTTTTGTGGGGTGAGAAGCAGGAGAGCCCCACTGGGCCCCATAAAGTAAATTCAGGCAGCTTCCACCCTAGGGTCCTCCCACCCCCCTCCCCCTCCTCTCCTAGTACCTTCCCAAACCCCTCATCCGTGATGACTTACCTAACTGTCGGCTGGTCAGCCTCAGGCGCACCCCAATATTGTGCCGTCCAGAACCAGCAAGCTGCCTCTGGATGCCCATTTTAGGCGGACAGTTTGTCGACTGAATTTAAATGAGTCCTGGCGACTAAAGCAGACCAAGCCTCCCGCTGGACCTCCCGGCTAATCTGCCTGCACATTCCACCAGCCAACCCCTCGGGAGTTAAAATTCCCCCTAAAAATCTGCAATTAAGATGATCGAATGTATCCAATTCTGCTGATCTAATTGGAAGTAGTGTTATGGTTGCCTTGGTGGCCCAATGATGGGCATGCATACAACCGTCCAAAATTATCAGAGATTTTATTCTTAAATTATGGAAATATATTGGACGGAAGTGAAGAAGTTCCATCAGGTTTCTCAGACCCTGAGTGTTTTTCTTCAGGGGGCTACATTATTTACAACAACAATATTTAAATTTCCTATCAAGTTAAAACATCTGAGCGTATTTCACAGTTAATTATTTTGTTATGTAGACAAACATGGTAGTCATTCTGCACCAGCAAAAGCCAATCAACAGCAATGTCATGAATAACCAGTTAATCTGTTTTTTGGTGATATTGGTTGAGGGAGGATTCTTGGTCAGGACACCAGGGGAACTTTTTTCTCCTCTTTGAATAGTGCCATGGGATTGACCTGAACTGCCAGAACAGGCAGATGGGACTGCAGTTCAAGAATTCATCTGAAGAATAGCATCTCTGACAATCTAAGTTATCATGGTCATCAGCTGCTGCTCTAGATCGGAGCTTCTTACTCTCACTTTCATTTTTGGCCATCTTTCCTTCGCTAGGTCTCATGCCACTGTTTCTGCTTTCACCTCCCTCTTCTCCAGCACCATGACCACTGTAAAGTCCGCGCCTCAATAATACACGGACTTTGGGAGAACAGTTTAACAGGTATTTTACAGAACAAGAGGCAGCTTGAAACTGAAACTACAGAAGCCTGCTAGGGCCTTTTATACAGGGGTGGTCACTGCCGGTACTGCAGTCTAAGACCAGTTATTCCCTTAAAGGTACATACACAACAATTCCTCCCCTTTTAGATAAACAGTACATAACATTCATTTAACAACTAAATAATAACTAATTACAATTACAATTTTCTCAGTAATATATACATCAACTGAAATAGTCATTTATAAGTTCAGTCTTTGAGGAGGCTTCCTGATCTGGACTGGATAGCGCCTTTCTCGAGTATCCTGTTCTGGCGGTGGAGTCAATTCTGGCTCATTGTCGTTGGTTGGTTCGTCAGCTTCCAATACCCCTGCTTCTGAGGTAGACGCAATCTGTACTTCGGGCTCATTACCAGGTGCACATGCTTGTGGTACAGGTTTGGCTTGTTCCTGTGACTCTAGAATCTGGTCAGCATGGCGTCTCACGATGCTCTCTCCAACGTCCACTGTGTACATTAATGGTCACTGCTGTGTGCATATCGTGCCTGGCTGCCATTTTTCTGTTCGGTAGTCGCGGGCCAAGACTGGTTGCCCTATCTTGAAGCTCCTGGTTGGCTTCTCATTTATATGCTGGAACTGCTTATCCTCAACATCTCGTCTTATGTTTGGTTTGAGCAAATCCAAGCGACATCTTAGTCTCCGGTTGAAAAACAGTACGGCTGGAGTTTGGTTGGTTACTGCATGTGTCGCATTCCGGTAAGCAAACAGGAAGTTATCCACCTTGTGTTGCAGTGGTATGTCGTCATTATACATTGCCTTTATGGCCTTTTTAAAGGTCTGAACAAACCTCTCAGCCAATCCATTTGTGGCTGGATGATATGGGGCAGATGTGTAATGTTTCACCCCATTATTCTTCAGGAACCTCCGGAAATCCTCAGACACAAACTGTGGGCCATTGTCGGAACAGATCTGTTCTGGCAACCCATTCCTGGTGAAGATGGTCCTTAGGACTGCAATAGTTTTCTCCGTGGTGGTGGAGGACATTTTGATGACCTCTGGCCATTTCGAATGGGCGTCCACAGCGATTAGAAACATTGAGTCCATAAATGGACCAGCGAAATCAATGTGTACCCATTGCCATGGAGATGAGGAACACTCCCATGGATGTAGCGGGGCTTGTGGTGGAGCGTTTTGGACCTTCTGGCATCCTGTGCATCTCTTGGTCATATCCTCGATTTCTTTATTGATTCCCGGCCACCACACAAATGCCCTGGCTAGGCTCTTCATTTTTACCCCTCCCAGATGACCCTCGTGAAGCTCATTGAGTACTCTATCTCTCAACTTGGGTGGAATTACCACTCGGGATCCACACATCAAGGTTCCCCGGCACACTGACAGCTGTTCCCTCCTTGGCGAGAATGCTGGCAACAGTGAGTCGCCATATGCTGGCCATCCCTTCACCATCAAATCATAGACCCGAGAGAGTGTCGGGTCATTTCGGGTTTCCTTCTCAATACTTGCGTTTGTAACAGGCAAACATTCAACTATGGTCGCATGGAATATCTCCACAGGGTCCACTGCAGGTGCTTCTTCCGCCGTAGGCAACGGTAGGCGCGACAGCCCATCAGCGTTTCCATGTTGTTTTGTACCTTTGTACTCTATGTCATACTGATGTGCCCCTAGAAAAAGTGACCATCTTTGCAACCGTTGCGCCATCATCACCGGAACGCCCTTCTTTGGGTTAAAAATTGAGACCAGAGGTTGATGATCAGTCAGTAGGGTGAATTTCTGCCCGTGCAGATAGTGATTGAACTTCTTCACCCCCCACACCAGGCTGAGGGCCTCCCTGTCAATCTGGGCATAGTTACGCTCGGCTGAGGTTAGCGAACGCGATGCAAAGGCTATTCGCCTCTCTGAACCGTCACGGAATTTGTGTGACAGCACCGCTCCAATGCCGTAAGGTGACGCATCACATGCCAACCGAATCGGTAGTGTTGGGTTGTAGTGGGCCAATACTTCTTTTGAAGTGATTTGGCATTTACATTCCTGAAAGGCACGCTTACACTCATCACTCCATTTCCATGTTACACCAGTTTGAAGGAGGGCATTCAGTGGGTGCAGAATTGTAGATAAATTCGGCAAGAACTTATGGTAGTAGTTCACCAACCCAAGGAACGACCTCCGTTGCGACACATTTTCTGGTGCGGAGCCTTGACTACAGCCTCAATCTTGTCCGGCGACTTATGCAACCCTTCCTCATCAATCATGTGGCCACAATACGAGATTTGTCTCCTGAAGAACTCGCATTTGGGACGGTTGGCTCGTATCCCATATTCCTGCAATCTCGTGAGCACCTGTTCCAGGTTGGCAAGGTGTTCATTGTCATTTTCGCCACTAACCAGGATGTCATCCAAATAACACTGGGTCCCCGGGATCCCTTGCAGGACTTGTTCCATTGCCCTCTGCCACATAGCCGGGGCCGATGCTACCCCAAATACCAGTCGATTGTACTGGTAAAGGCCTTTGTGAGTGTTTATCGTGAGGTATTTCCTAGATGCTTCTTCCACCTCCATTTGTAGATACGCTTGAGCCAGGTCAATCTTTGTAAAACGTTTCCCTCCAGATAGTGAAGTGAAAATATCTTCTATCCGCGGAAGCGGATACTGTACTGTGTGCAGGACTGGGTTCACAGTCACCTTGAAGTCCCCACAGATGCAAACCTTCCTTGGCTCCCCAGGCGTGCTGCTCAATGCTTTCTTCATTACAGGAACGATGGGTGTGGCCCACTCGCTCCAGTCCACCTTAGACAGCACCCCTGAACGCTCCAGACTCTCCAGTTCAGCTTCCACAGCTGGGCGTATTGCGTATGGCACCGGTCTGGCCTTGAAAAATTTTGGGGTTGCGTTATCCTCAATCTTTATGGTTGCCTTTACTCCTTTTAGAGTCCCAAGTCCTTGTTGGAACACCTCTTCCGCGTCAGATAGAATTTGTGACAGACGTCCAGGTGCGACGTCATCATTTTTTTTGTCAGTCACAGTTAGTGACTGGCATTATTCTTTGACTATATAAGCTGTGTCTTTATGCATCTCTCCACTTCACCTGACGAAGGAGCTGCGCTCCGAAAGCCTGTGATTTCAAATAAAACTGTTGCACTATAACCTGGTGTTGTGTGACTTCTTACATTTGTCCACCCCAGTCCAACTCCGGCATCTCCACACCACAGTTAGTGCCAGAATGGAATGCCAATCCAATTGTAGTCTTCGGATCCATTCACGTCCCAATAATGGTGGTCCTCCATCTCGTAGTATATACATGTATAGTTTCTGTGTTTCCTTTCCGTTATATTCAACTGGCACCCTTATTTTTCCTCTGGGGTAGACCTTTTGCCCCGTGTATGTCTTCAATACAATGGACGTGTCCTTCAAGGGTATGTGTGAGAATAGCCGCTCATAGTCTCGTCGATTCATGACAGTTAGGGCTGATCCTGTGTCCAATTCCATCTTCACTGGGGACCCTGCTATCATGAGGGTGACCCAAATGGTTCGGTGATCTTCTTTTGTGATCACGTTGTGTAACTTTAAACAACTTAGTCGCCTGCTCCTGTAAGATATGAACAATCTCCTCAAAACTTTTCTCCATTGGTTTAGCTGGGGTAATTAAATTCCGCAATAGGCCGTACGTACTCGCACCCATCAGATTTAATAATACCGACGCCCTCTTTCCATCAGCCACCTCATTTGCCTTGCAGTACACTTCAATTCTTTCCACATACGTGGTCCAGTCTTCTACCTCGTTGTCGAAAGCAGTGATACTGCCACTTTTCGGCATCTTGGGCGATTTAAAATGGCGCCTCCCGCGCTTTTGCTTCTTCCCCTATGGAATAAAATGGCGCCTCCCGCGCTTTTGCTTCTTCCCCAACGGGATAAAATGGCGCCTTCCGCGCTTTTTCTTCTTCCCCTTACTGCCACGCTGCTCCTAGCGTTCTATGGGGTAATGGCGGCGACCCGCAGCTTCGGCGCGTCTCGCTTTCCTTCGCCCCCGTTTAGTTTCTCTCCGCTGTCCTGTTCTCGAGCACCGACCGCGCCCTGTGCACTCCACCCTCTCTCTCTTGTTTTCTTTTCCCGGCGACGCTGCGCGGCCCGATTTGTAGAGCCGCTCGATCGAGCTTGAGCCCGCCGCAGTCCGGAAGGGTCAGCGCGCTACCTGCTACCAGCACGATTCGCTGGAACCACAGTCTCTCCCGCAATTCTCCAAACACCGATGGATTCTTTGGGCGGTTGCCCTCGGTCGACGCCCGTTGCTCAGACTACAACCTTCCAGGACCTTCCTTTCAGGCGAGATCCCCGTGAGATGATGCCACACTGCAGATGAGTTCGAACTTACTCGTCGCCACTGTAAAGTCCGCGCCTCAATAATACACGGACTTCGGGAGAACAGTTTAACAGGTATTTTACTGAACAAGAGGCAGCTTGAAACTGAAACTACAGAAGCCTGCTAGGGCCTGTTATACAGGGGTGGTCACTGCCGGTACTGCAGTCTAAGACCAGTTATTCCCTTAAAGGTACATACACAGCAACTACCACTAACCCCCACCACCCCACCCACCCCCAACATGACTCATAGGGGGAGAAATTGGGTGAGTAGCGCCACCTGTTAGCGTCTAAAGAGGCAGGCAGTGGCTGTAGCGCCACTGGCTGCGCCTCCCGCAATATTCAGGAGGGGCGCTAATGGTGGCGTTAGCCTGTTGCGCTGCGCCGCCACC
Source organism: Somniosus microcephalus (assembly GCF_052327205.1). Classification (NCBI taxonomy): domain Eukaryota; kingdom Metazoa; phylum Chordata; class Chondrichthyes; order Squaliformes; family Somniosidae; genus Somniosus; species Somniosus microcephalus. The sequence goes on from NC_140990.1 coordinate 235,495,374, forward strand.
GATGACGTCATCAGTGTGCGCAGCGCCCCATTCGCGCCCCGTTCGCGATATTTGGTAGCGAATGCCGCAGTTGCGCCGTTCGCTACCCCCGCCCGGTTCACAGGGCTTTACTGTGCCGGCAGCGGCGCAAATTAAGGTGGAGGTGCGGGGCGGCCGCTTTTTCAGCGGCCGCCTGCCAGCACCTCCGTCCCCGGCCTCCTAACCACCCCCCCCCCCCCCCGCGGTATTGCCGGCTGTTTCCCGAGAGCCCGGCACTTCTCCTTGGTGCCGGGCTCATTTGCCGGCACTCGCGATCGGGGATCACGCTGTTGCAGGCACCTCCCCCTTAACAGTGGGAGGAAGGCCTGCAGTACCGCAGCGTGCCGTGCCGCAGCGTGTGGCGCTGCGGCACATTGCGCTGCGATAATCAGTTTCAATGCCCTAAGAGGGACGCGGAGCGCCTCGAGCCTCGCCCCGTGTCCCTCGAGGGGCACTGAAACTGAATTTCTGGCGATCGGTATTACTCCGATCGCTGCGCTAAATCCTGTGCTCAGGCGACTTTTGCGCCACTTTGGCGCCCCAATCCAATTTCTAGGCCATAGAATCATAAAATGGTTACAGCACAGAAGGAGGCCTTTTGGCCTATCGAGACCATGCCAGCTCTCTGAAAGAGCACGTCAGCTAGTTCCATTCCCTCGCTCTTTCCCCGTAGCCCTGCAATTTTTTATCCAATTCCCTTTTGAAAACCACGATTGAGTCTGCCTCCACCACCCTTTCAGTAGGTGCATTCCAGATCATAATCACTTGCTGTGTAAAAATGTTTTTCCTCATGTCGCCTTTGGTTCTTTTGTCAATCACCTTAAATCTGAGTCCTCTGGTTCTCGACCCTTTCGCCAATGGGAACAGTTTTCCTCCATCTACTCTGTCTAGACCCTTCATGATATTGAACACCTCTGTCAAATTTCCTCTCAACCTTCTCTGCTCTAAGGAGAACAACCCCAGCTTCTCTAGTCTACCCACGTAACTGACGTCCCTCATCCCTGGAATCATTCTCATAAATCTTTTCTGCACCCTCTCTAAGGCCTTCACATCCTTCCTAAAGTACAGTGCCCAGAATTGGACACAGTTGAGGCCGAACTAGTGTTTCATAAAAGTTCATCATAACTTCCTTGCTTTTGTACGCTATGCTTCTATTTATGAAGCCCAGTATCCCGTATGCTTTTTTAACCGCTTTCTCAAACTGCCCTGCCACCTTCAAACACTCCCTCTGTGTCTAGCCTATCAAAACCTTTCATAATTCTAAAGACCTCTATTAGGTCGCCCTCTCAGCCTTCTCTTTTCAAGAGAAAAGAGACCCAGCCTGTTCATGCTTTCCTGATAGGTATAACCTCGCATTTCTGGTATCATCCTTGTAAATCTTTTTTGCACCCTCTCCAGTACCTCTATATCCTTTTGATAATATGGTGACCAGGATTGTATACACATTTTTAAAAGGCAGTAAGGGCTGAAAACTATTTTTTTACTTCATTTTTATTTTTATCAGTTCAGAAGGCATTGCCCTTTTTAATGTCTCACAATACCTATGAACTCATTGCCTCGCTTCCAGAGGTTGTTGGAGGATGGAATGCCGCTTCTGGATGGCAACTTCGCCTCCGATGCCTGCACTAATGCCACCAGGAGGGCGCTACATGGTGAGTTAGTGGTGGGTTAAAAATGTTTAGTCCCCAGCGCAAATTTTTCTCTCTTACCATCACGCCCATTTTCAGCAGCCGTTAACCTGAGACATCGGTAACTCTCGTGGCGGCCTCAAATTTCTAGGCCATTGAATTTATTGCCTTTAAATCCCTCCCAGTCTCATTCCATTCGATTTCTGTAACATTCTCCAGCCATCCATTTCCTCCCACTTTGGCTTTTTCTCTCTGGAAGTCCTTCCCTAAATCTCTCCTCTTCTCCACTTTTCGCTCCACCTTTAAAGATCTTCTCAAAACCCATCTTTTCGACCAAGCTTCCAGTTACCTTCTCTAATTCTCCTACCATGGCTCAGCATCTTTTCCTTTAGCCCTTTTATCTATATTGTATTTTTATTCCCATGGGATATTTTCTACATTAAAAGCTGTATAGGCAATGCAAGTTGTTGTTGCTAACAACTGAGCCAAGTTGGTAAAGAAGACTTTCAATCAGCAAGATATTTGCACTTTTTTGTGTGGGAGAGGAAACGTTTGTCTTCACCACACCAGGGCAGTAAACTTCTGGAGCGTATCGTCTGCACATTGTACAACCTGCCCGATTTACATTCCACTGAAATCCGCCAGATTACCACCCAGGCGGAGAAGACCAAAATCTACCCCAACAAAATTGCCTCTTGGGTTTCATCCACAGCTTGTCAATCAGCACAGGAACCAAGAAGAAAACAACAGAAAATGTCTCTTTCTATAAAATTCACCTTAAATATTCCAATCATTATTACACAGTTGCCCCTTTTTCACTATTGCAGCTGCCATTTCCAATTGAGATCTGCCATTTTCATTAGTTACATTTAATATCACCTCTGTTAGCTGTACATGATCTTTATATAAGTGCCTGTCTGTCAATGAACAAAATACCTCTTCAGCAAATTACATTTCCCACCCAAAGCTCTGTAGAATTCACATGTTTGAGGTCAGTCAAATGCTGCTTATTTTCAAATCTGTATATCCAATGGAAAAAAAAATTCACTTTCCTGTAAAATATGATGGATTATAGTAAATGGCTAGCACTGAAACCAATAAGGCACAGAAATACTAAAGCACCAGTGCTAGATATAGCCCTAGAAATTCAGTAGCTTAGCGCCCCATTTGGGGCGCTGGAGGGCCTAGCGTCGGAGTTATGGCCAGTTGGCAAATTCAGTGGGGCCCTTCCGTCGGCGTTACACCGGTTGCGCTGCGCCGGCACCGATGACGTCATCGGTGTGCGCAGCGTCCCGGTTGCCGTGGTGACGGGCCCCAGCGCCGAAATTGAGTTGCGGCCGCCTCGCCCGTGGCAGCCGCAACTAAGACTTTGGCAAGTCTTGCAGGAGTTAGCGCCGGCGCATTAAGGTCGCGCGGCGGCCGGCCGCTTTCCCGCCGGCCGCCTGCCCGCACCTCCCTCCCCGGACTCCTCCACCCCCCCCCCGGCGGAACAGATGCGTCTGGCCTGCAAGCCCGGCACTTGTCCGAGGTGCCGGGCTCATTTTTCTGAACATTTTGAACTGCCAGCGGGCGGGTGCAGGCAGCTCCTCCTTAACTGAAGGAGGAGGCCTGCACTTCCCCAGCCTGCCGCACTGCATCGGGTGCCGCAGCGCCGGAATTGCGCCACAATGCGGCACTCAGCGCCCATTTCGAGGCGCTGACACCCTCTAGTAGCGCCGGCAGCCGTTTGGGCGCGGCGCTACTGAATTTTTGGCGCGCGCAGGGGGACTTAGCGCCGGCGCTAAATTTCCGGCGCTAAAGCCCTGGCGAACCCACAACCGAATTTCTAGGCCACAATGTTTGAATTAGCTTTTAGACGTTTGTCACATAAAATAGCAAATCTATCTATCTATCTCTATATATAAAGCGGTACTTCTGTCCTTCGTCTGTCTGTCTGTCTGTCTGTCTGTCCGGCTATACACTCTCAAGTTATAGAGCGTACCTACACGTGAGTTACATCAAAAGAAAGCTTACAATTCCGGAACGGTCATAAGCATATTTCCTTTTCGGTCGGACAAAAATTGCGCCCACGGTATCCAAAAAACGTTCAAAATTCCGCTCATTATCCGCTCATTATTCAAAATTCCACTCATTATCCGCTCTTTAGCATCGAGTGACGTGAAGGTCGACCAATCGTACAGCCGAGCGACCCGACGGTCGACCAATCGCTGTGTCGCGGGGGCGGGTTCGTAGCGTGTGCGGGCGGGCCATCCTAGAGTCGAGTGACAAGACGATTGACCAATCCTACACTTCAGTGACCTGACGGTTGACCAATCGGTGTGCGTGTGGGCGGGCCTTATCATTCTGAAATGAGGTGAGTGGCTGCCATCTTGATTCCAAACTGTTCATTTCTTTTTCCCACTTTCTGCGTGTTTCTTTTCAAATCTACATTTCCAGCAAAAAAAAAGTTGCTTTTAAAACACAAATTGTTTTTTGAAAAAGTTAATTAATTTGTAAATCTTTTCTCTAACCTCTATAATTTTCTTACCTTTCACCGTTTTTCCAGGCCTCGAAGCCTGGGCCTCTGTTGCCCAGCCACGCCCGAGCTAGGCACCTCCCATCGCGATCAACAAAAGGCCCGCGATCGCCGCCATCTTTGTGAAGGGTGGAGGGGGCGATCCTGAGCCGAGCATCTCCACCGCCGCCATCTTATTAAAGGCGGGTGGGGCGGGAGTCAGCACACGCATCAACTTCCACCCAGAGCGCGACTGGAGTCTGGCCAGGCCTCATGCGGTTGGTTGCGCGGCGGCGTCTTTCTCTCTGGTCTTGAAGCCGGCTCGGGCGGGGGGCGGGGCTCGGGAGGGCGGAGCTCGGGGGGGCAGGGCTTGGGAGAGCGCGAGCGCGGGGCTCGGGGGGGGCGGGGCTCGGGTGAGCACTGGGCTCGGGGGGGGCGGGGCTCGGGAGAGCGGGAGCGGGAGCGCAGAGCTCGGGAGAGCGGGAGGGCGGGGCTCGGGAGGCCTGTGCTCGGGAGGGCGGGGCTCGGGAGGCCTTTGCTCGGGAGGGCGGAGCTCGGGAGGGTGGGAGGGCGGGTCTCGGGAGGGCGGGAGGGCGGGGCTCAGGAGGGCGGGAGGGCGGGGCTCGGGAGGGCAGGGCTTGGGAGGGCGGGAGGGTGGGGCTCGGGCTGAGCCATGTCAGTGCGTGGGGCGGAACGGAGCTCCGCGGAGCCATCGCCGGCAGAGGGGAAAGGGTCTGCTGGCTCCCCCCCTCCCTTTCTCCGCCCCTCCCTTCCTCCCTCCCCCCTCCTTCCCCCCCCCACACCCCCCACCGCCCCTCTCACCCCCCCACACCCCACCACGCCCCCCCTCCCCTCCCCTCCCCCCACCACGCCCCCCCTCCCCTCCCCTCCCCCCTTCCCCTCCCCCCTCCCCTACCCTCCCCTCCCTCCTCACCCTGCCCTTCCTCCCCCTCCCCCTGCCCTTCCTCCCCCGCTCCCCCTGCCCTTCCTCCCCCTCCCCCTGCCCTTCCTCCCCCCCTCCCCCTGCCCTTCCTCCCCCACCCCCTGCACTTCCTCCCCCCCTCCCACTGCCCTTAATCCCCCAACCCTGCCCGTCCTCCCCCCTCCCCCTGCCCTTCCTCCCCCCTCCCCTGCCATTCTGCCCCTTCCCCCCAGTCGCTCTCTCTCTTCCCCCCAGTCACTCTCTCTTCCCCCCAATCGCTCTCTCTCTTCCCTGCAGTCGCTCTCTCTCTTCCCCACAGTCGCTCTCTCTCTTCCCCCCAGTCGCTCTCTCTCTTCCCCCCAGTCGCTCTCTCTCTTCCCCCCCAGTCACTCTCTCTCTTCCCCCAGTTGCTCTCTCTCTTCCCCCAGTTGCTCTCTCTCTCTCTTCCTACAACAACATGCCCTCAAAAAAGCCTCGGCACCGCCGGGCACTCCAGCTAGTATATATAAAAGCGGTTGATCTGTCCTTCCGTCTGTCTGTCTGTCCAGCTATACACTCAAAGTTATAGAGCATACCTACACGTGTGTTTACATCAAAAGAAAGCTTACGATTCCGGAATGGTCATAAGCGTATTTACTTTTTGGTCAGGCAAAATTTGTGCCGACGGTATCCAAAAAACCTTCAAAATTCCAATCGTTATCCACTCATTAGCATTGAGTGACGTGAAGGTTGAACAATCCTGTGTCGTGATGATTGACCAATCCTACAGTTCAGTCACCTGATCGTTGACCAATCTGTGTGTTTGGGTGGGTCTAATCATTCTCAGCTCAGGGATATTGCAGCCATTACACACCAACCGGGCCTGAAGCTAAAAAATATGGTAATCGAGGTCAGTATCTTTTTCAAAAAAAATATGGTTTACCAAAAATGTTTTATAAGTACTTTAACTTTCATCTTTGAAGGTATTAAAAGCTAGAAATGTTTAGGTTAAAAAACAGTGGAAAATACCCCGGGCCCCGGGGCCTAGGCTTCTCCAACTGCCGACAGCCCAAATCCAGTCCCAGGCTCCCGGCCCAGACATTGACCAGGCCCAAAATAGCCCTGCAACGCCGGGCCCCCCCAGCTAGTTATGTATATATTAAATGTGGTTTCATAATCTGAAAGTTTCTACTGATACCTGTATAAGAAACTATAGCCCCAAATAAAGGAACGGTAGCATAGTGGTTATGTTACTGGACTAGTAAACCAGAGGTCTGGACAAATGATCCAGTAAATGTTAGTTCAATTCCCACCACAGCAGCTATGGAATTTAAATGCAGTTAATTAAATAAATCTGGAATAAAGATTGTTGAACACCACTTGGAAGAAGCATTGAGGGTAGCAACAGCACAGAATCTACTCTGGGTGGGGGACTTCAATGTCCATCACCAAGAGTGGCTCGGTAGCACCACTACTGACTGAGCTGGTGGAGTCCTGAAGGACATAGCTGCCAGACTGGGCCTGCGACAGGTGGTGAGTGAATCACACTTGACCTCGTCCTCACCAATCTACCTATCGCAGATGCATCTGTCCATGACCGCATTGGTAGCAGCGACCACAGTTTGGGATACGAAGGCCCGTCCTCACACTGAGCATACCCTCCATCGTGTTGTGTGGCACTAAATGGGATAGATTCATAACAGATCTAGCAGATCAAAACTGGGCATCCATGAGACGCTGTGTGCCATCGCCAGTAGCGGAATTGTATTCCACCATAATCTGTAATCTCATGGCTCGGCCTATCCCTCACTCTACCATTACCATCAAGCCAGAGTTCAAGACTAACCCTGGTTCAATCAGAAGAGCATGCCAGGAGCAGCACCAGGCATACCTAAAATGTGGTGTCAACCCAGGGAGGCTGAAACACAGGACTACGTGCATGCTAAACAGCAAAAGAAGCATGCTATAGACAGAGCTAAGAGATCCTACAATCAACGGATCAGCTCAAAGCTCTGCAGTCCTGTTACGTCCAGTCGTGAATGGTGGTGGACAATTAAACAACTAACGGAAGGAGGAGGCTCCAGGAATATCCCCATCCTCAATGAAGCTGGAGCCCAGCACACAAGTGCAAAAGACAAGGCTGAAGCATTTGCAACCATCTTCAGCCAGAAGTGTCGAGTGAATGATCCATATTGGCCTACTCCCGAGGTCCCCACCATCACCGAAGCCAGTCTTCAGCTACTTCGATTCACTCCGTGTGATATCAAGAAATGGCTGAGCGCACTGGATACAGCAAAGGCTGTGGGCCCTGACAATATCCTGGATGCCGTCTGAAGACTTGTGCTCCAGAACTCGCCGTGCCTCTAGCCAAGCTGTTCCAGTACAGCTGCAACACTGGCATCTATCCGACAATGTGGAAAACTGCCCAGGTATGTCTTATCCACAAAAAGCAGAACAAATCCAATCTGGCCAATTACTGCCCCATCAGCCTACTCTCAATCATCAGCAAAGTGATGGAAGGTGTCATTGACAGTGCTATCAAACGATACTTACTCACCAATAACCTACTCACTGATGCTCAGTTTGGGTTGCGCCAGGACCACTCAGCTCCCAACCTCATTACAGCCTTGGTCCAAACATGGACAAATGAGCTGAATTCCAGAGGTGAAGTGATAGTGACTGCCCTTGACATCGAGGTAGCATTTGACCGAGTCTGGCATCAAGGAGCCCTAGTAAAATTGAAGTAAATGGGAATCAGGGGGAAAACTCTCCACTGGCTGTAGTCATACCTAGCACAAAGGAAGATGGTTGTGGTTGTTGGAGGTCAATCATCTGTGGGTTGCAGTTAATAAGGCCTTTCTGGTGCAGAGTGACTGTTGGTAAACCATTTAACTGGTGTAACTAAAGGGATTGATTTAATTTAAATCCAATTAATTAAAGGGGATACTAGCATCTAAAATCAGGCAGAGGGTGTCCATAACTAACAATAAAAAAATTAATTAATTACATAGAATGGAGCAGGTGATGTGTTACTGTGGCGAGATGTGGGAGCCGGTGAACCCCATTGAGGCTCACGGTGATTACGTCTGTGACAAGTGTCTGCTGCTACAGGAACTCCAGCTCCGTGTTGATGAGCTGGAGTCTGAGCTTCAGACTCTGTGACACATCAGGGCGGGGGAGAAGTACCTGGACCCTGTGTATCAGGAGGTGGTCACACCTATGAAGTTAATTAATTCAGATGTAGCCCATGGTCAGGGACAGGACGGTGTGACTACGAGTGAGGCAGGTACGGGGATCCAGGAGGTAGAGCTGGAGGAGCCGCAGCCCTTGCTCTTGTCCAACAGGTTCGAGGTTCTTACTCCCTGTGGGGACAGGAGCAGGGACTGCAGAGAGGATGAGCAACCTGGCCACAGCACCGTGGAACGGGGGGCCATTCAAGAGGGGGGAGTAAATAGAAATGTTGTAGTGGTAGGGGATAGTATTATTAGGGGGATAGATAGAGTTCTCTGCAGCCGAGAGCGAGAGTCCCGAAGGCTGTGTTGCCTACCCGGTGCCAGGGTTAAGGACATCTCCTCTGGGCTGGAAAGAAACTTGCAGTGGGAGAGGGTGGATCCAGTTGCCGTGGTCCATGTTGGTACAAATGACGTAGATAGGACTAGGAAGCCGGTTCTGTTAAAGGAGTATGAGCAGCTAGGGGTCAAATTAAAAAACAGAACCTCAAGGGTAATAATCTCTGGATTATTACCTGAGCCACGAGCGAATTTGGCTAGGACAAATAAAATTAGAGAGTTAAATGCGTGGCTCAAAGACTGGTGTGGGAGAAATGGGTTTTGCTTCCTGGGACACTGGCACCAGTACTGGGGCAGGAGGGAGCTGTTCCATTGGGACGGGCTTCACTTGGCCAGTGCTGGGACTAGAGTCCTGGCGGAACATATAACTAGGGCTGTAGAGAGGGCTTTAAACTAACTAGTGGGGGGGGGAGGTTCATAGAGAGCAAATAATAAAAATGACAACAGAGAAGGTCATAGACTTAGGTAGCAGTGGGGAAATTAAAAACCAGAGCATGTCAGGAAGGGGCAGAAGGTATGGAGTAAAAGGTAAAGTAATAAAAAGGGCAAAAGCAGGAACTAAGTGTCACAAAACATATTTGAAAGTTCTCTATCAGAATGCACGTAGCATTCGTAACAAAATAGATGAGTTAATGGCACAAATAACTACATATGGGTATGATCTTGTGGCCATTACAGAAACATGGCTGCAGGGTGACAATGCCTGGGAATTAAACATACCAGGTTATTTAACGATCAGGAAGGACAGGCAGGAAGGAAGGGGAGGTGGGGTGGCTATGTTAATAAAGGAAGGAATCACTGTAATACAGAGAAATGATATTGGGTCAAAAGATCAGGATAATGAAACAGTTTGGGTGGAGGTAAGGAATAATAAGGGGAAAAAAACACTAGTGGGCGTAGTCTATAGGCCTCCGAACAGTTGCAACTCTGTTGGACGGCGTATCAATCAGAAAATAGTTGAGGCTTGTAATAAGGGAACATCTATAATTATGGGGGATTTTAACTATCATATTAATTGGACAAATCAAATTGGGCAGGGCTGCCTTGAGGATGAGTTCATTGAGTGTATTAGGGATGGGTTTCTTGAGCAGTATGTAACTGAACCGACCAGGGGGCAAGCAACCTTAGATCTGGTCCTGTGTAACGAGACAGGATTAATTAAAAATGTCCTAGTAAAGGATCCCCTTGGAATGAGTGACCATAACATGGTTGAATTCCATATTCAATTAGAGGGTGAGAAGGTTGGATCTCAAACAAGCGTGCTAAGCTTGAATAAAGGAGACTATGAAGGTATGAGAGCGGAATTGAGTAGAGAGGATTGGGAAAATAGATTAAAGGGTAAGACGATACATGATCAGTGGTGTACATTTAAGGAGTTATTTTACAACTTCCAAAAAATATATATTCCACTGAGAAGAAAAGGGTGTAAAAGAAAAGACAGCCATCCGTGGCTAAGTAAAGAAATTAAGGATAGTATTCGACTAAAAGCAAGGGCATATAAGGTAGCCAAATCTAGTGGGAGGATAGAGGATTGGGAAAACTTTAAAAGACAGCAAAAAATAACAGAAAGATTGATTAAGAAAGGGAAGATAGATTATGAAAGTAAATTAGCAAAAAATATAAAGACAGATAGTAAGAGTTTTTATAGTTATATAAAAAGAAAAAGGGTGGCTAAAGTTAATGTTGGTCCCTTAGAGGATGGGACCGGGAAATTAACGGTGGGAAATATGGAGATGGCAAAAACACTGAATGAATATTTTGTATCAGTCTTTACAGTAGAGGACACTAAGAATATCCCAACACTGGACAAACAGGGGGCTATAGGGGGGGAGGAGCTAAACACGATCAAAATCAATAAGGAAGTGGTACTCGGTAAAATAATGGGACTCAAGGCGGATAAATCACCTGGACCTGATGGCTTACATCCTAGGGTCTTGAGGGAAGTGGCGGTCGGGATTGTGGATGCATTGGTAATAATTTTCCAAAACTCCCTGGACTCAGCAAAGGTCCTGGCAGACTGGAAAACTGCTAATGTAACACCCTTATTTAAAAAGGGCAGTAGACAGAAGGCTGGAAACTATAGGCCGGTTAGCCTAAAATCTGTGGCAGGTAAAATTTTGGAGTCCATTATTAAGGAGACAGTAACAGGACATTTGGATAATCATAATTTAATAGGACAAAGTCAGCATGGTTTTATGCAGGGGAAGTCATGTTTGACAAATTTGCTGGAGTTCTTTGAGGAAGTAACATATAGGGTGGATAAAGGGGAACCAGTGGACGTAGTGTATTTAGACTTCCAAAAGGCATTTGACAAGGTGCCACACAAAAGATTATTGCTTAAGATAAAAAATCACGGGATTGGGGGTAATATTCTGGCATGGATAGAGGATTGGCTATCTAACAGAAGGCAGAGAGTTGGGATAAATGGTTCATTCTCAGACTGGCAATCAGTAACTAGTGGTGTTCCACAGGGGTCAGTGCTGGGTCCCCAACTCTTTAAAATCTATATTAACGATTTGGAGGAGGGGATCGAGTGTAACATATCAAAGTTTGCAGATGATACTAAGATGGGAGGGAAAGTAGTGAGTGAGGAGGACATAAAAAACCTGCAAGGGGACATAGACAGACTAAGTAAGTGGGCAGAGATTTGGCCGATGGAATACAATACTGGAAAGTGTGAGGTTATGCACTTTGGCAGGAAAAATCGTAGAGCAAGTTATTATCTTAATGGCAAGAAACTGGAAAGTACTGAAGTACAAAGGGATCTGGGGGTCCTGGTGCACGAAACTCAAAAGGTTAGTATGCAGGTGCAGCAAGTGATTAAGAAGGCCAATGGAATGTTGGCTTTCATTGCTAGGGGGATAGAATATAAAAATAGGGAGGTATTGCTTCAGTTGTACAAGGTATTAGTGAGACCGCACCTGGAATACTGCATACAGTTTTGGTGTCCATATTTAAGAAAAGACATACTTGCTCTCGAGTCAATACAAAGAAGGTTCACTCGGTTAATCCCGGGGATGAGGGGATGGACATATGAGGAGAGGTTGAGTAGATTGGGACTCTACTCATTGAAGTTCAGAAGAATGAGAGGCGATCTTATTGAAACATATAAGATTGTGAAGGGGTTGGATCGGGTGGATGCGGGGAGGATGTTCCCGATGATGGGTGAAACTAGAACTAGGGGGCATAGTCTTAGAATAAGGGGCTGTTCTTTCAAAACTGAGATGAGGAGGAACTACTTCACTCAGAGGGTGGTAGGTCCATGGAATATGCTGCCCCAAAAAGCTGTAGAAGCTACATCATTACTTAACTTTAAAACAGAAATAGACAGTTTCCTAGAAGTAAAGGGAATTAAGGGTTACGGGGAGCGGGCAGGAATTTGGACATGAGTCCAGGTTCGGATCGGACATGGCCCTGTGGGTAGCGGAGCGGGCCCAGGGGCCGTGTAGCCTTATCCTGCTGCTATTTCGTGTGTCTAATTCTGTTAGATTCAGGAGATGGTTCTGTGATAGTAGATTGGCGGTTAGGATCAGATCAGCCATGATCTTATTGAATGGCGGAGCAGGCTCGAGGGGCCGATTGGCCTACTCCTGCTCCTATTTCTTATGTTCTTATGTTCTTATCTCAGCCCCAGGATATCACTGCAGGAGTTCCTCAGTGCCAACCATCTTCAGCTGCTTCATCAATGTCCTTCCCTCCATCATAAGTTCAGAAGTGGTAATGTTCGCTGATGATTGTAAAATGTTCAGTTCCATTCGCAACTCCTCAGATAACGAAGCAGTCCATGTCCGCATGCAGCACAAAATTCAGGCTTGGTCTGATAAGTGGCAAGTAACATTCATGCCATACAAGTGCCAGGCATTGACTATTTCCATCAAGAGAGAGTCTAACCGCCGCCCCGATGAAATTTAACGGCATTACCATTACCGAATCCCCCACCATCATCATCCTGGGGGTCATCATTGACCAGAAACTTAACTGGACCAGCTACATAATTACTGTGGCTACAAGAGCAGGTCGGAGGCTGGGTATTCTGTGGTGAGTATCTCATCTCCTGACTCCCCAAAGCCTTTCCACCATCTGCAAGGCACAAGTCAGGAGTGTGATGGAATACTCTCCACTTGCCTGGATGAGTGCAGCTCCAACAACACTCAAGAAGCTCGACACCATCCAGGACAAAGCCGTCCCCTTTATCGGCACCCCATCCACCACCTTAAACATTCACTCCCTCCACCAGTGGCGCACCATGGCTGCAGTTTGTACCATCTACAAGATGCACTGCAGCAACACACCAAGGCTTCTTCGACAGCATCTCCCAAACCCGCAACCTCTACCAGCTAGAAGGACAAGGGTAGCAGGCACATGGCAACACCATTACCTGCAAGTTACACACCATCCTGACTTGGAAATATATTGCCAGTCCTTCATCGTCACTGGGTCAAAACCCTGGAACTCCCTACCTAACAGCACTGTGGGAGTACCTTCACCACACTCACTGCAGTGGTTCAAGAAGGCAGCTCACCACCACCTTCTCAAGGGCAACTAGAGAGGGGCAATAAATGCTGGCCTTGCCAGTGATGCCCACATCCCAGGAACGAATAAAAAAATAGTCCTCCTTCTCCGGTGTGAGTGGCATACAGGAAGTATTTGCTACATCAAAGACGTTTAACATATTACTGTTAAATTGCCTGTGGCATTACCCATGGTCAACTGATGATTCACAGAAATCACACAGAAACCCCACAGTGCAGATAGAGGCCATTTCGGCCCATCGAGCCTGCACCGACACATGTCCCACCCGATCCCCGTAATCCCTACACCAACACATATCCCACCCTGTCCCCGTAACCCCACGTATTTAATCCCCCTAACACTAAGGGTCAATTTATCATAGCCAATCAACCTAACCCGCACATCTTTGGACTGTGGGAGGAAACCGGAGCACCCGGAGTAAACCCACGCAAACACGGGGAGAATGTGCAAACTCCACACAGACAGTCGCCCGAGGCCGGATTCGAACCCGGGTCCCTGGTGCTGTGAGGCAACAGTGCTAACCACTATGCCATCATCAGTTGACCATGGGTAATGCCACAGGCAATTTAACAGTAATATGTTAAACGTCTTTGATGTAGCAAATACTTCCTGTATGCCACTCACACCGGAGAAGGAGGACTATTTTTTTATTCGTTCCTGGGATGTGGGCATCACTGGATGGTTTTTCTATACAAGATGACAATGCAGTTGAAAGGTTTTAGAAAATCTCCAGCTAGTGGTTAGAGCTTGTAACTTGTGACAGTTGACCATAGCAAAACTCAATGGGAAATGTTGACATTGAAATGTACAATGATGAAAATTAACAGAAAAGCATGACCAAAAATCATGACAATATAAAGTTAGGCTTGTGGGCAGGAAATGCAAACCCTACACTCGATTTAGATAGACAGTTATAGACAAATATAGATAGGCCACAGGACATAAATATAAATGTATGACAGTCTCTACTCTCTACTTTTAAAAGAACCTGATGTATCATGCCAGAAATGGTTCATTATCTGGGACCAGGTTTCTCCTGTGATGAACTCTCTACTGCACCACCAAAGCCAAGCATGTGGGCCTACAAATTATGTCACATATACACACATACATAGGGCTGGATTTTTCCAACCTGGGTGGGTCCAGGGTTGGCGACGTCTGTGGCATGTGGGGACCCCGCATCTGTGTCGATCCCGGCCTTGAACAAGATATTCCGTTGATGGGGCTTGTTAAGCCCGCCTGCGAGGTTCCCGGCCAATTAATAGGAAGCGAGTCTGATGACATCATTTGATGACACGTCATCAGCCAGTTTCCTTAAAGGGACCATGTCCACAATGATTTTGACAGTTGTGCTGTCAGTGTTCTACAGCATTGAGGTGCTGCAAACACTGACAAGCACTGCACAAAGGCACAGTGCTGCACCCAGGTCTCCCATGACTCCCTCCATATGTTTATGGAGGGAGTCACAGCACACAGGGAGGTTCTCGTCCCTTCCAATGGGCGGAAGAGACCTCCCCAGGAGACCAACACAGCCTGGTTGCACATTGCACAGGAGGGCACAAGCAGGGATGTGGTCAGGAGGACCTGGCTGCAGTGGTGCAAACCTTTCAATGATCTGAGTAGATCACAAAACGTTACTGCAAAGCCACACTCAGTCTCATCCTGCTATGCCACTCATCAGATCCCCATCACTTTGCATTCCCTACCCTACTCCTGCACATCCTTACTCACAGCAACTTACCTTACATCTCCACCCATCCCTCTCTATCTACGTTATCACTTCCCCATCTCACTAGCCACCCCTCACACTTACCCTCATTCTTGTCCAATCATTCAAACTAACAACACACAAGGGTAGACACTTATGTGCTTTATCCAATGTTCGTGTATAGTGTCTGTTAATGTGTTGTCAAGCATTGAAATCTTTATTTTCAACACTTTGCCTTCTTGGACAGATTTGTGTACACCTTTGGAAGTGTCTTAGTGAGTTCCAGTGAATGGTGAGACATAACTTCCCCCCCCCCCCGCCATTGCTCCCCCCCCCCCCGCAATGGTGATGAGTGTGAAAGGAATGGCTTGGACATTGTAGGGATGCTTTATGGTGCTGGTGTGGAGTGGTGCCAACTTGGTGCATCATGTGGCAGTCAGGGTGTGCAGTGTCAAGTGAAGCAAATCTGCCCATGTTGAGGCCATCACTGGCATCCCGGGCAGCAATGTGCATGTGTGATGATGACCTGTGTCCAGTGCAGCATCAGTTGATTGCGGAGAAGTTTGTTGTGGATGTTGGTGCTGCTGGTGTGCCTCGTGATGCTGGTGTTGGGGTTGATCGCGTTGGGATTCTGAGGACCTAGGTCTGATTTTTCCAAGGGCACCAATGCTGATGGAATAGATGGCAGGTGAGGTTAAGATGACAGAAGTAATCTGTCAATGTTGAGATAGGTTGTTCCAAGGAGGTGACAGTGGATTACTCCAAACACTTCAAAAGTGCATAAAGCTCAAAAGTGAGTTCCAAATCATTAATGCTCCAGCTTCTAAGATTGGGAAGTGAACAGCTGTGAAATGGTAGATTTTATACCACTTTTGCAGCTTTCACCTATTCACTGCAATCCACAGTCATTGAGAACCCGGCATACTTACCTGACGTGATAGCCGCTCTCTGAGAACCTCGTTGAAAACCTGGGAAAATGTTAAGTACATGGGGAAATGGTTCTTAAATGCCTTTTAATAAGTTTTTAACTATCTAAATTGGCTGACCCGGCACTTGGTGTTGGGTCTGTTCAAGGATGACAGACCCGACACTTGGGAAACTGACAAGGAGGCGGGTTTACAGCAGGATACCGACCCGCTGTCAATCTTTGTGATTTTGACAGCGGACCTGCCTCCAAAACCACACTCTGAGCGCTGGCAAAATTCAGCCCAGGATAAAATGTGGGTGTAGATGTATGAATTGGAGATAGGGGGATGGTAGAAGAAAGCATAGTAAAGAGCTTAAGGTTATGTAAGAGGAAAGTCATGTAAAGAGTAGAAAACAGAAAACTCATAATGGATGAAATTAGGAAGGAACGGAAAGGGAGTGAGGGACATTAGGATGACAGTTCTAATTGATGCTTTTAAGCAACAACAAGAATACTCCAAATCATCCAACCATACTACAATTCCTATTGTTTTAACTATCCAGCTTTTCAATCATTCAGAGAAATCAGACTATATTTCAAATACTTTCGCTGGCAATTTCCTTTTAGAGTTCTCCCATTTGGCTGCCATAACTTTGGCAGAAGATCAGCGGAAACACTGTTTATGTGGTGTTTCTGGGATTTCCACCAATCCTCTGCCAAACTGGCCAATCAGGAGAACCCACATCACACCCGCTCCACCCTACCGCCGCCCCCACCCAAAGACATGTCTCGCATTGATTTACAAGAGCCCTGACTGGTTCTGTGTAGGGTTCTCAAAATTCCCACATTCCCCAAAAGTTATCAAAGAAAGGGATCCTGATTTTGGACAAGTTATTAAAAGGGGTACCCAAAAGAAAATGGCTTCTGAAACCTCATGACAGAAGCCTGCAGGATTTTAAAAGCAAGGCCCTGCAAAAAGCAGGCCCATTCAGATCTTGAAACGAAACCTAACATGCATGGATCTGTGTGAAAGACTTTGTCATTTCTAAAGCCAGACAGCTAGATAAACACAGAATATGCATCCTTCATATTGAAACAGTTTAACTCAGGATAGACGTAATCTTGAGGCCATTAACTTTTTGCATACATAATCGGTAACAGCTCAAAGGAGCCACCAAGCCAGGAAAAGACGATTAAACTTCATAAATGACAAACAGCCAGGATATTGAAGCCGTTAAGCAAGGAGAAAACCACCCCAAAAGCCGTTACGGTGAATGACTGTAAATACTTTAGACGAGCCCGCTAAAATTAAACAAAGAACTGACCTGATTTGGTGCGCAGATAAGGGGTGAAGAACCGATATAATTGTAGGCCCACTGGTAGCCAAGCCCCTCTCTTCCTCTCCTCCCTTCCCGCGCTGCTCGACACCGAGGACGCCCATTACAACACCGGGGGTCAAACGTGGGAGGAGAACGGGACCCGACTCAACACACACAGGACACACGGGGCCGCAAGCGGGCAGGTGAGACGAGATGAACGGCAAGGCCGATAAGCAGAGAAGGGCAGCGTAAAGAAGCATTGGGGACGAGCGGGCACACACACTGGTAAGCGGACATTCGATGCATGGGTAGAAGGAGCAGCTGACGACCACGAGCACCGCAGTAACAAACTCAAGCCAACACCATAGACCGCCAACCGAACCCCAACCACAACAAAACCTTCGACGACCAGACCACCACCAGAAGAACAACCATTCTGCAAGGTAAAGTACCCAACAAAGACTTTACTCCCTATCTCTAACGGAAGAAAAGAGGGTACTTTACTCAGACGACTCCACCGCCGTGCCCTGGTACCATGTGACAACGGCAGGCCCCAAAGGACACAAAGAGGGAACCCCAAAACCACAACCAGCTTAATCGACAGGTTTCGAACTGTCAAGGAAACCCCATTGGTGAGCATAAATCCCTGGCCCCTCTTAGCTCAATCTAGTTAGGTATTGGGGGCTGGGACAAGGGTAGGGGGGTTATTAATGTGATTGTTCCCTTGTTGTGCCGTGTGTTCCCCATTCCCAACTAAGTGTACTTTTATATGCCTGTAATTATTCTAGTAATTTTCAGTGTTGTGATTTTATTGTGCCTTTAATAAAAATTATGGTTTTCTTGTACCAAACGAGTTGTCTACTCTATTTCTGTATCGCCGCCTGTACCTAAGTCTGGTGTCTAGAACCCAGGGGTGTGGGAGCGATTCAAACTGCTCAGAGACAGTCAGGGGCAGAGCTGACTGGGCACACGCCAAAACCCCCTACAGAAATGGCGACCGCGACAGGACACTGGCAACAGGGGTGCGATACAGTAGGCAATGGTTCGGAAGAGCAGACCATGATTTCTGATTATGTGTTTAGTAAGGTGAATATTACAAAGAAGTGGATCACCACTCTGTTAAAGGCTGGGCGTCCGGTAGATGCCGCAGCCAAATGGACAGAAGGGAAGGAGCACAAGAAATCCCTAGAGAAGGCAGTCTGGCTGATGTGCTTCAAAAAGCAGGTCCAGCTTTTGGACAGGCTCGTTGCAGTACAGGCAGTCGAGATAAGGGAGTCAGCCCTGGAGGTCCAGGACAAGGCTCTAGCAGGGGAGAAGTTACTGGTAGCATTGCAAGCCCTAAACCAGGAAAGGGTACAATTAATTGGGGAACATAAGGCCAGGTTGGAATACCTACAGTGCCAGATCACTGAGGCCAAGTGTAATGAGCTGAGGTTGCGCAAGAAGAATGCCCGCCTAGCGAGACAAGTAAGAGAGCAGGAGGAGAAATTAAAAGAAGTAAAGGCAGCCTATAAGTTGGTAAGCGAACAGGAGTTTGAAGATGCAGATCATGGCTCCCGCAAGGAACAAATAGAGAATCCGAGCCTGGCCCTAAGAAAGGCAAAGGGCATGGTGTGCCTCATAAACCCGAAGGCAGGCCAGGCGGATTTTACACGGAACGAGGGGAGAACGGTTCAGACACCACAGGTAGTGCCAAGGGACGACCTGGTTGAGGAACAGGAGGTCCCGCGACCACCACCCGTGGTGTCAGGTTTTAGCGAGGTCTGGCAGCAAGGGGGGTTGAAGTCAGGGGTAGAAGTGGAGGTGGAACAACCCCCGCAAGAGAGGCTGGAACCAGGACCGATGTGCCCAGCCCGGCATCGGAGGTTCAGCCCACTCATTAATGATGAGGAAGAGCCACCCCATCAAAACCAGCTCGTATTACCCTACAGCACCCAACAGCTTAGGGCTATGGTGAACCATATCCCAAAGCTCACCGAAAAAGGGGGCCCCTCGGTCCACTTCAGGGAAATAGAACAGGCAGCCGGCGTCAACGAGTGCGATGATGCTGAGCAGGCCAAAATGCTGCTGTTCTCTTTGGAGGGTAAGCTCCTCCAATCCCTCTCTGACGAGTGTAAGAGGGGGCAGTGCGGGTATGAGGAGCTCAGGGATGAAGTTCTGGAGGCCATGGGGATGAATGAGGGAAGTCCTTTCTCCCGTGTGGAGAAGACAGTGCAGCTCGCAGGGGAAACCCTGCAGACTTTCGTGGACAGGTTATGGCCATTGTATAGGGGTGCCTGTCCTGGGCACCTAACCGGGCACTCCTGAACCGGGATCAGCTGGCCCACTGGCTCCGTTGCCTGGTGGCAAACAGCTTGCCACAGGTCCGGGCCAAGGTGGAAGTCTGGTTTGACCCTAGGAATCCCCTGACCACCGAACTTACGGTGATCAGACAGTTTACCCTAGGCTATAAGAACGGTAGGGGAACCAATGCACACCCACCTAAGGGGAAGGTGCATGAGGTAAAACCCGGACAGTGTAGGAAGGAGTGGCATCTGGAAGGGAATAACCCTTCTAGCACAAAGCTCAATTGTTACGGGTGTGGGAAGGATGGACACTGGAGGAAGGAGTGCAAAAACCCTTGGAAAGATAACAAGGGAAAGAATTCCACAGCCCCAGCCCAAAAGACAGAGACAGGGATCCCTCCCGCCACGGTCGAGTCATTTTTGGATGCCATGAGGTCCATATTGACTGGCCAAGGGAGAGTTGCAGCCACTACCGGTGCTCTGACCCCATCAGCTCCATTCAACCCACAGCCCTGACTAGAGCCAGCGCAGCCTGTTTACCTGTGTTCCCTGCAGTACGATGTATGGAAGAGACCCCTCGTTGAGATGGAGGTAGAAAAGGTAAAGGGGACCTATCTGTTGGGTACGGGGGCATCATGCACCGTGGTCCATTCAGCTAACCCCACCACCTCACCTCTATCTAGCGGGCTCCCATATAGCCTGTCAGGGTTCACAGGCAGAGAACAGGCTGGCTCGTTTGCCATCCCGCTCTCCATTCGTTTAGGAACACTCCGCTCTAAGTGGACCTGTATCCTAATGAAGTGGGAACAGGAGGGTTGAAAGGGGATCCTAGGAGCCGACTTTATTGTAGGCCACGGGATCCTGGTGGATTTAAGAAACCATTGCCTATGGGGGGCAAGTACAGGAAAGAAAGGTGGAGTAGTAGTCATCCCAGGGAAAGAAGGGAAGGGGACCCTATGCACCATGAAGCCTAAGGAGGGTTATAACCTCGAGCTCATGGTCAGTAATACCCCGAAGGAGTTCCAGGCATTTGTGCGAGCCCACCTAGTCACATTTGCCACACATAAACACGACTGTGGGAGGGTCAACGGGTTTGAGGTCAACATAGACGGGGACCCCATGGCCCGACCACAAAACAGTACAACTTCCCCAGGGAAACGGAGCCAGACATGGAAGCAGCCATGTCCTCCTTAGTACAGCAAGGGGTCCAGAGACCGATAGCCACCCACGTAAACTCTCCAATGTGGCCAGTTAGAAAGCCGGACAATTCCTGGAGGGCCACAGTGGACTATCGGGTGCTCAACAGCAACATCCCAGCCTGTGCACCCACGGTAGCAGTGGTTGCCGACCTGATAGGAAGTATCCCAGCATCCGCGACCACTTTCACGGTGCTGGATATTTCCAACGGGTTTTGGTCCATCCCTTTAAGGAGGGAGGACCAGTACAAGTTTGCCTTTACCTTTAAAGGGCAACAGTATACCTGGAACTGTTTGCCTCAGGGCTTCCAGAATAGCCCCAGCATCTTCCACCAGTGCATGGCAAACAGTTTAAAGGGCTTCAGCCAGCCCAGGCAGCTCTTACAGCATGTGGATGACCTGCTCCTCTTCACTGATTTGAGAGAGGAGCATGGCCCACTAATGGCCGAACTGCTGGAGATGCTCAGGCAGGAGGGTTTTAAAGTAAACCCAAAGAAAGCGCAGATCAGCCAGCAGGAGGTGAAATTCCTGGGCCTGACCATACGTGCTGGGGAAAGGGCCATAGATAAGGCTAGAAGGGAGGCGGTACAGGAGTTACCAGTCCCCAACACAGTCACGGGTGTTGTAGTGTATGTACCTTTAAGAGGAGAACTACTTTTACAGCTCCTGTATACTGTCGTACTGGCAGTGACCACACATGCATATAAACCCTGTGTAGGGATCTGTACTGTTAGTCTTTAGACTACCCTCATCCAGTAAACACCTGTTGATTGTTAATCTGCAGTCTCTGTCTATTTATTGAAGAACACCATACCTTAAGATTCACGGATTTAACAGTGGCGACAAGGTCGATTCGAACCTACCTGCAACTCTGCATTTCCTCCCAGGGATTCGCTCCTGGAGGACAGTGGAAGAAAGTCGAGGCCAGAAGCACGGGCGTCGACCATGAGCCACCGCCCAGTCATCCGGCAGAGAGTGAGCATCGCAGCGGAGGCTGTTGAGAGCTGGGCTTGGTTCTCCAGCCACGACGACCCAGCAACAGGCTGGCAACAGGTACAGCGCAGACCCTTCCCGGACAGCGGCGGCTGGAGCCGACCGATGGCACAGAAATGGCCGAGCAGCGTCGATGGGGTAAGAGAGAGGGTAAAGCGCACAGGGCACAGCCGGGGGTTGAAGACCGAGCGGTGTCGACGGAAAACAACAAGAGAGAGAGGGTAAAGCACAGCCGGGGTTCAGGACCGAGCGGCGGCAACGAGAGAGGCGCACAGGAGAACGCGCAGAGTGCAGCCAGGGCTCAAGGGCTGAGCAGCGTCCGCGGGGGAAGAAAGGAAGCACGGGAGACGCCATTTGAGCTGTGGAGAAGAAGGGAGAGCGCGGGAGACGCCATTTTTGAAGCCGCAGCGGAGAAGAAGGGCGAGCGCGGGAAGAAAAGGAAGCGCGGGAGACGCCATTTTGAGCCAGCGGAGAAAAAGGGAGAGCGCGGGAGACGCCATTTTAGCCAGTCTAACCACACCCAGGGATGCCGAAGAGTGGCAGTGTCACAGCATTCGACAATGAAGTCGAAGATTGGGCGACATATGTGGAGCGCATTGAGGTGTACTGCAAGGCGAATGAAGTGCCAGATGCCAGGAAAGCACTGGTTTTGTTGAATTCCATGGGTGCAAAAGCGTATGGCTTACTGCGAAACCTAGTAACCCCAGAGAAGCCAGTGGATAAGGATTTCGAAAGCATAGTGGCAATCCTACAGGACCACTTAAACCCCACACCGCTGCTGATAGCAGAAAGATTTAAGTTCCACAAAAGGAACCAGCATAAAGACGAAAGTAATGCTGAGTATTTAATGGAACTGCGCAAGCTATCGAAACGCTGCCAGTTTGTAATGGGACTAGCAGATACGTTAAGGGACAAGTTTGTGTGTGGGCTTCAAAGTGAAGGAACCCAGAAACGGCTTCTATCAGAAAAGGATCTTACGCTGGACAAGGCTTTCAGCATGGCAGTATCACACGAAGCAGCCGCACAGGGCGCTGCAGAGATACAACGGAGGCCGCAAGAATATGGCACCAATGCAATGTCATATGGAGCAGGGAAGTGTTATCGCTGCGGCAGAACAACACACGACCAGAAGGATTGTTGGTTCAAGGACCAAGTGTGCAGACAGTGTGGAAAAGCAGGACACATAGCAAGAGCCTGCAGGTCAGGGAAGAAAACCAGCAGCAAGAAATCTCCACAGGAGAAGTACAAAAATTACATAAGGTGACGGAGAGTAGTTCAGACGAACAGAAAAGTGATACAGATTCTGGAAGCAAGGAGCTGGGTTGTCTGAAACTACATAATGTAATCAAAATGGAGGATCACCAAACTATCTGGGTCATGCTCAAGATAGATGGAGTCCAAGTGAAAATGGAATTGGACACAGGATCAGCCCTAACAGTCATAAACCGAAGGGACTACAAGCGGCTATTCTCACATATACCCTTGAGAGATACAGAGATTGTCTTGAAGATGTACACGGGGAAAAAAGTCTACCCCAGAGGAAAAATAAGGGTGAACGTGATATACAACGTCCAGGAAACACGAAAAATGGACCTATATGTATTGCCAGATGGAGGACCACCACTACTAGGATGTGAATGGACCCGGAAGATACAGTTAGATTGGCATTCCATACAGGCACTGACAGTAGAGGCCAAAAAGGATGACGACGTCACACCTGGCCGACTGTCAAAAATGCTAAATGACGCACAAGAAGTGTTCCAGGAGGGACTCGGAACACTAAAAGGCATAACAGCGATGATTAAAATAGAGGAAAATGCAAGCCCGAAGTTTTTTAAGGCCAGACCGGTGCCTTATGCGATCCGCCCAGCCGTCGAAGCAGAGCTGGAAGGTTTAGAACGTTCAGGAGTACTGTCCAAAGTGGACTGAAGTGAGTGGGCTACACCCATCGTTCCTGTAATGAAGAGGTCGTTGAGTAATACGCCTGGGGAACCAAAGAAGGTTCGCATCTGTGGGGACTTTAAGGTGACAGTGAACCCACTCCTTCACACGGTACAATATCCGCTTCTGCGGATTGAAGATATTTTCGCCTCGCTATCTGGAGGAAAACGCTTCACTAAGATTGATCTGGCCCAGGCGTACCTGCAAATGGAGGTAGAAGAAGCCTCGAAACAACACCTCACGATCAACAATCACAAAGGTCTCTACCAATACAACCGGCTGGTGTTCGGGGTAGCATCAGCTCCGGCTATTTGGCAAAGGGCAATGGATCAAGTCCTGCAAGGGATTCCAGGGACCCAGTGTTATTTGGATGACATCCTGGCCACGGGCGAAAATGATAGTGATCACCTCGCCAACCTGGAGCAGGTGCTCACTAGATTGAAGGAATATGGGCTACGAGCTAATCGCCACAAATGCAAGTTTTTCCAGAAGCAGATCTAGTATTGTGGCCATGTTATTGATGAAGTGGGGTTACATAAGTCCCCTGAAAAGACTGAGGCAGTAGTCAAGACTCCAGCACTGGAAAATGTGTCACAACTGAGGTCGTTCCTCGGGCTGGTGAACTACTACCATAAGTTCTTACCAAATTTGTCCACAGTATTACACCCACTGAACACCCTACTGCAAACGGGGGTACCATGGAAGTGGAATGACAAATGTAAATGAGCTTTCCAGAAGTGCAAAGAATTGATCACATCAAAAGAGGTGTTCACAGAAATCACAGAAACCCCACAGTGCAGATAGAGGCCATTTCGGCCCATCGACCCTGCACCGACACATATCCCACCCGATCCCCGTAACCCCTACACCAACACATATCCCACCCTATCCCCATAACCCCACGTATTTAATCCCCTTAACACTAAGGGTCAATTTATCATAGCCAATCAACCTATCCCAGCACTACCAATTCGGTTGGCGTGTGATGCATCACCCTATGGTATTGGAGCGGTGCTGTCGCACAAATTTCCAGACGGGTTGGAGAGGCCAGTAGCCTTTGCGTCTCGCTCACTAACCTCAGCCGAGTGCAACTACGCCCAGATTGACAGGGAGGCCCTCAGCCTAGTATGGGGAGTGAAAAAGTTCAACCACTAGCTGCACGGGCAGAAGTTCACCTTGCTGACTGACCACCAACCACTCGTCTCCATCTTTAATCCAAAGAAGGGCGTTCCGGTGATGACTGCACAACGGCTACAAAGATGGTCCCTTTTTCTAGGGGCGAACCAATATGAAATAGAGTATAAGGGCACGAAATAGCATGGAAACGCTGATGGGCTATCACGCCTGCCACTGCCTACTGTGGAGGAAGTACCAGCAGTGGACCCTGTCGAAATATTTTATTCAACCATAATTGAATGCTTGCCAGTAACCAACGCGGATATAGGGAAGGAGACCCGAAATGATCCGACACTGTCTCGGGTGTATGATTTGACGGTGAAGGGATGGTCAACACATGGCGACTCACTGTTACCAGCATTCTCATCCAGAAGAGAACAGCTGTCAGTATGCCAGGGGACTGTGATGTGTGGATCCCGAGTGGTAATTGTTGTGTATGTACCTTTAAGAGAATAACTGGTCTCAGACTGCAGTACCGGCAGTGACCACCCCTGTATAAAAGGCGCTAGAGAGCCTCTGTCGTTTAGTTTCGTTATGGACTTCCACCAGTAAAGATCTGTTTGTTTTCACTCCTGCTAGTCCGTGTCTCAATCATTCACGGACTTAACACTGGCGACGAGTAAGAAACGAACTTACCTGCAACTCAGCAGCAGCTCCGACGACGTTGTTGAAGGTCGGAGCCAGAAGAAAAAAAAAAAGAGGCCATTGAAACTCGAGAAACGGGTGTCGACCGTCAATCATCGATTTAAAAACTTGCAGGAGCGACTTTCCAGAGCCAGGCTGGGTTCCTCGGTCCGTGGTTTCCCAGCTAATCAGGCTGGTGGCAGGTAGTGCTCTGATCCTTCCTGGGCTGCGGTGGGCTGAAGCTCGATCGGGTGGCCTTTCAACGGGGCTGGGCAGCGAGTCAGGAAGCAAAGAGAGAGAGAGAGGGTGGAGCATACAAGGCGCGGCTGGTGTTTCGAAGCCGGGCAGCGTTCGGACCTAAGAAGAGGGAGGGAAGTGTCCCAGAGGGTCCGCTCCACGACGGGAAAATAATAAAAGAAAAAGAATACGCGCAAGAAACCGTGGAAAGCAGCGCTAACAACAGCGGGGAAGAAGGCAAAGCGCGGGAGGCGCCATTTTGTTAAATCGGGGAAGAAGGCAAAGCGCGGGAGGCGCCATTTTAGATTTGCAAGATGCCGAAGACTGGCTGTATCACTGCTTTTGATAATACATTAGAGGACTGGACCACGTATGTGGAAAGAGTCGAGGTATATTTCGAGGCAAACGATATAGCGGAGGGGAAACAGGCATCGATATTGCTAAACTTAATGGGCGCTAGAATGTACGGCCTATTGCGGGACCTGATTACTCCAGCCAAACCGAAGGCGAAGAGTTTTAACGAAATTGTTGCTGTCCTCCGGGAACACTTCAACCCTGCACCGCTGTTGATAGCAGAAAGATTTAAATTCCACAGGAGAACTCAGCACAAAGATGAGAGCAATGCTGAGTATCTTATGGAACTACGCAAGCTATCAAAGCACTGCCAGTTCGGAGCAGGACTGGCAGATAACCTACGGGACAAATTTGTCTGTGGACTCCTGAGTGAAGGAACACAGAAGAAGTTACTCTCAGAAAAAGAGCTGACGCTAGATAAGGCTTTCAGCGTGGCAGTATCGTATGAAGCAGCAGCCAGGGGAGCTGCAGAAATTCAACAAAAACCACAGGAATACGGCACCCACGAAATGACACGGGGATTTGCAAAATGTTATCGCTGCGGCAGAACTAACCATGACCAGAAGGACTGCTGGTCCAAAGACAAAATATGCAGACAATGCGGGAAGATTGGACACATTGCACGAGTTTGTAGGCCTGGGAAGAAGACCAGCGACAACAAAAAGGCTACTAAGGAACCGTACAAGAAAGTACAAAAGATGACGGACAGTAGTTCCGAAGACCAGATGAGCGATAGTGAATCCGGAAACAGGAGACTAAGCTGTCTCAAACTTCACAATGTAATCGCAAAAGAGGATCACCGAACCATTTGGGTCACTCTCACGATAGCAGGGTCCCAAGTTAAAATGGAATTGGATACAGGATCAGCGCTAACCGTCATGAATTGACGAGACTACGAGCGGCTATTTTCACACATACCCTTGAGAGAGACATCCATCGTCTTGACGATGTATACGGGGCAAAAAGTATACCCCAGAGGAAAAATAAGGGTGCCTGTCGAATACAATGGCAAGAAAATATGGAAATTGTATCTCTACATACTGCCAAATGGTGGACCACCGTTATTGGGACGGGAATGGATCAGGAAGATAAACTTAGATTGGCATTCCATTCATGCAATGACGGTGGACGGTAAAAAAGATGACGACGTCACTCCTGGACGATTGTCAACAATCTTAGCTAATGCCAAAGAGGTATTTCAACAAGAACTGGGCACGCTTAAAGGCGTAACCGCCTCGTTAAAAATAGAAGAGAATGCAGTTCCCAAGTTTTTCAAAGCGAGACCGGTACCATATGAAATTCGCCCAGCCGTCGAGGCAGAGCTGGAGAATCTGGAGAAGGCGGGCGTGTTGTCTAAGGTCGACTGGAGCGAGTGGGCGACACCCATCGTTCCTGTCATGAAGAAAACGTTAAGCAATAAGTCCGGAGAGCCAAGGAAGATTCGCATCTGTGGGGATTTCAAGGTGACGGTGAACCCTATCCTTCACACAGTACAATATCCTCTTCCAAGGATAGAAGACATCTTCGCCTCACTGTCTGGAGGGAAGCGTTTTACAAAAATTGACCTAGAACAAGCATATTTGCAGATAAAGGTTGAAGAGTCCTCTAGGAAGTATCTCACAATAAACACTCACAAAGGTCTTTACCAGTATCATCGATTGGTATTCGGAGTAGCATCGGCTCCGGCGATATGGCAAAGAGCGATGGAACAAGTCCTGCAAGGGATTCCGGGGACTCAGTGTTACTTGGACGACATCCTTGTAACAGGTGAAGATGACAGTGAACACCTTAACAACCTAGAACAGGTGCTCACTCGACTACGGGAACATGGGCTGCGAGCCAACCGCCCCAAGTGCGAATTTTTTAAGAAACAGATATCGTATTGTGGCCACGTGATTGATGAAGAGGGGTTACATAAGTCCCCTGACAAAATTGAAGCGGTTATTAAGGCCCCAGCGCCTGAAAATGTGTCGAAACTGAGGTCATTCCTCGGGTTGGTGAATTACTATCATAAGTTTTTGCCGAATTTGTCGACAATTCTGCACCCACTGAACACTCTGCTACGAACGGGGGTAGCATGGAAATGGAGCGATGATTGTAAACGTGCTTTTCAGAAGAGTAAGGACTTAATCACTTCGAAGGAAGTATTGGCTCACTACAACCCAGCACTGCCAATCAGGCTGGCGTGTGATGCGTCTCCCTATGGCACTGGGGCGGTACTGTCACTTAAATTCCTTGATGGTTTGGAGAGGCTGATAGCTTTTGCGTCACGCTCGTTAACTTCTGCCGAGCGTAACTACGCCCAGGTTGACAGAGAGGCCCTCAGCCTAGTGTGGGGGGTGAAGAAGTTCAATCACTATCTGCACGGTCAAAAATTTACTCTACTAACCGATCATCAACCTCTTGTCTCCATTTTCAACCCGCAGAAGGGCGTACCGATAATGACAGCACAACGGCTGCAGAGATGGTCCCTTTTCCTAGGGGCACACAAATATGACATCGAGTACAAAGGAACTAAACAGCATGGAAATGCTGATGGATTGTCACGTCTACCGTTGCCGACGGTGGAAGAAGAAGACCTTGTAGTGGATCCAATGGAGTTATTCCACTCGACCACAGTCGAATGTCTCCCTGTGACGAATGCAAACATAGAAAAGGAAACACGGAATGACCCGACACTATCACGGGTCTATGATTTAACGGTGAAGGGATGGCCAGCACATGGCGAACCACTGCTGCCAGCATTCTCGCCGAGAAGAGAACAGCTGTCAGTGTGCAGAGGAACCTTGATGTGTGGGTCCAGAGTAGTAATTCCACCTAAGTTGACAGATAGAGTGCTCAATGAGCTTCATGAGGGTCATCTGGGTGGGGTAAAAATGAAGAGCTTAGCCAGAGCGTTTGTGTGGTGGCCGGGAATCGATAGAGAAATCGAAGAGATGACCAAGAGCTGTGCAGGATGCCAGAAGGTCCAAAACGCCCCACCACAAGCTCCTCTGCATCCATGGGAGTGGCCCTCATCTCCATGGCAAAGGGTGCACATTGATTTTGCTGGTCCCTTCATGGACTCGATGTTTTTAATTGCGGTGGATGCACATTCAAAGTGGCCAGAGGTAATAAAAATGTCCTCAACCACCACGGAAAAAAATATCACAGTTTTACGAACCATATTCGCCAGGAATGGGCTGCCTGAACAGATTTGCTCTGACAATGGACCACAGTTTGTGTCTGAAGAGTTCCGGAGGTTCTTAAAGAACAATGGTGTTAAGCATTACACATCTGCCCCATATCATCCAGCCACTAATGGATTGGCCGAGAGGTTTGTCCAAACATTCAAGAAGGCTATCAAGGCAATGTGTAATGAAGATATACCCCTAAAACACAAGGTGGACAACTTCTTGTTTGCCTACCGGAATGCGACACATGCGGTTACCAACCAAACTCCAGCCATGATGTTCTTCAATCGAAGACTACGATGCCGCTTGGATTTGGTTAAGCCAAACGTCCGAAGAGATGTGGAGAACAGGCAGTTTCAGAATATGAATGAAAGGCCGACCAGGAGTTTTAAGATAGGTCAACCAGTTTTGGCCCGGGACTACCGCACTGAGAAATGGCAGCCAGGAACGATTTGTACATGACAAGGACCTCTCATGTATACCGTGGACGTTGGGGAGAGCATTGTAAGACGCCATGCTGACCAGATTCTAGAGTCACTGGAAAACGTCAACTCCACACCACAATCTGATACACCTGGTAATGAAATCGACGTTCCAATTGCAGCTACCGCAGAACCGGTAATATTGGAAGCAGATGAGCCAAACAACGACATTGATCCCGACTCAACATTGCCAGAAGAACCTGATACCCCAAAGAGGCGTTATCCAGACAGAATCAGGAAGCCTCCTCAAAGACTGAACTTATAATTGCTTAAACTTAACCACTGTATCTAGTAACAGTAATTGTGATTGTAATTCGTTATCATTTAGTTGTTAAATGAATGTTATGTACTGTTTATCTAAAAGGGGAGGAATTGTTGTGTATGTACCTTTAAGAGAATAACTGGTCTCAGACTGCAGTACTGGCAGTGACCACCCCTGTATAAAAGGCGCTAGAGACCCTCTGTTGTTTAGTTTCGTTATGGACTTCCACCAGTAAAGATCTGTTTGTTTTCACTCCTGCTAGTCCGTGTCTCAATCATTCACGGACTTAACAGTAATTCCACCCAAGTTAAGGGAGAGAGTGCTCAATGAGCTTCACAAAGGCCATCTGGGAGGGGTGAAAATGAAAAGCCTTGCTAGGGCTTATGTGTGGTGGCTGGGGATCGATCAACAAATCGAGGACCTAACAAAGAGCTGCTCAGGATGCCAGAAGGTCCAAAATGCACCACCACATGCCCCTCTACACCCATGGGAGTGGCCCTCCTCTCCATGGCAATGGGTGCATATTGATTTTGCTGGTCCATTCATGGACTCAATGTTCTTAATAGCAGTGGATGTGCACTCGAAATGGCCTGAGGTGATCAAAATGTCCTCCACCACTACGGAGAAAACGATTGCATTCCTACGGACCATATTTGCCAGGAACAGCTTGCCAGAGCAGATTTGCTCTGATAACGGACCACAGTTTGTGTCTGAAGAGTTTCGGAAATTTATGAGAAGTGTTGATGTGCCTTTTTCTTTAGCTCTGTGTAATGACTCAATACACTCTTGGATTCGTCAGACGGACAAGCCTTTTATTTCACTTGCAGCAAGGGGAATCAGTACCTCCACTCAAGGGGTGAGGCTACTATTCCAAAGACTCACTTTTCAGGCCGTATATTTATACAGTGTAACAAACAACAATGATTGACACATCATTATCATACATCAAACCGTTTCATGCACAAGAACAATGAATAGAACATCTTACCACATTTCTGTACGTACACATAGTTAATCATTGCTACATACACAAAGACATCTGTCACTACAGACTTACTCCTGTTCTTCTCACAATTGTTCAGTTTCTCTTATCTTACAGGTTGTACATTGGGAGTGGTTTCGGTACCTAGCACATTCTGTTCTGACCGTGTTCCAACAGTCTTGCATCAGCTATTTCAATACTTAAACTTTTAACCCATGTCAACCAGTCCATCATGCTTTACGAAATTGACACAAAACTATACAGGATATTTTATATTTCCACATTCCCCCCTTTTGTCCTTACCAAGGACAATCTTACGGAATTTCTATCTGTCCTAACTTAGCAAATTCTGTTTCAAAAGTGTCTCCATCAATATTCTCATATTCGTGAACTGTCATCATGGGGGCTGGGGTAGTTGAGTTCATCACTGTGAGGGCCTTAGTACACAACAATTTTAAACATCCAATGAGTAACTATTGCAATCAGGACTTCCAGTATTTGTTTTCCTAGTGCTCCTCCCCATCCTGAAATCCAATCCCAAATGGACCATTGTTCAGGTTGGTGTAGTTTCTTTATGGCCTCCTTTATGTGGTTTACCAAATTGGTGATATTTTCTGAGCTATCTGGAATATAGGTGCAACATTCAGTTCCTATGATTGCACATGTGCCTCCTTCCCTTGACCAGGCAGACCTCTCCTTTTGTATTGTTTAACGTCCCCATTGAGGTGACTAATAAACTTTCTGGATTCCTTTGATTATCATATTGGGGATGAAACCATCCTTTGAATTTCGTTAGGTTATATCCTGCTCCCTTCCACTCATCTTCCAGTTGTTCTGGATTCAAACTATTTTGGGACACTGTACCAGGGGCATCCTCATTGTTCCAGGTAGTATTAGATTGTAATAACCACTCTACCATCTCCTCCATTCCAAAGGGAATGGGCCGTAGGGGTATTCCACCCTCTGCATGTATAGGGATGTGACTGCATATCCAGCATTTAGTAAGGTTCTGTCTTTTGGCATACAAATAACTCATGTATAGCCATGCTTGTTTAACAGCCTTCATCCTCTTCTTCCCTGTTTCTTATCTGTCCTATTAAGTTTTCTTTTCTGAGTGGCTAATGTTGAAATAAAGGGCTGTGTAACTGGATTGTTACAAAACCTTGGCCTGGCCATCAGGGCCAGTCCTCCCTTTGGATTACCACTACAGATAACTCCTTCATTCGCAATTCCTTCACTTGGTGACACAGTATCGGGGCATGTAACCCATAGCTTATCAAGTTTCTGTCCACTATCTTCTTCTACTATCTTATCCTGCCTAATCCTAAGACTCAGGGGTTGATACGGGGTTACCTGCATAGTATGATCCTGAAGCTGAACCTTCATAGTCTCATTATAGCATATAATATAAAAGAAATTACTGTTTAAAAGTACACATTCTTCTGTGCATGGTTTGCCCTTCAGGGGATCTGGGTAAATCAATATGGCAGTTTCAATTATCGTTAACAAAAGGAACAGTCTTATTAGAGTCCAAATCCAGTTCATCTTGGCAGTGTATCGTCTTCAACTGATGCCTTCTTACAATGGGACGCGTGTATCCATGTTGGTCGCTCCTTTACTTTTACAGCGGTGTTTGTGGTCAGGAGTACCTGGAAGGGTCCCTCAAATCTGGGTTGAAGGCCATTCTTTTGAGACGTTATCTCCTGGCTCAAAAGTGTGGCACTTTCCTTCAGCGGGGTCGACCTGGGCTTCCTTTACCTGTTGATGGAAACTAGAAATGCATTTGGTTAGTGCAATGCAATAACTCAACATACCTTCCTCCATTTTATGAATGTCCATTTGTTTAGCTGTTAAAAGTGCCGAAAAAGGCAATCTCTGTGGTCTTCCCATGACGATCTCGTAAGGCGACAATCCTGTGGTTCTATTGGTGGCGGATCGCATTGTCATTAAAGCTATGGGTAATAGTTCAACCCATTTGAGTCCAGTTTCTTTGCATAATTTTGCAAGCTTATTTTTCAGTACTCCGTTGTATCTTTCCACCAGTCCAGCTGAATGCGGGTGATAACTGCAATGAAGGTGCTGGTTAATCTGTAAGGCTTTGCATAGTTCCTTAATCACTGTCCCCGTAAAATGGGACCCATTGTCACTTGACAGTTTTGCTGGTATCCCAAAGCGAGGCACAATGTCCTTCAATAAACATTTAGCAACAGTGGTAACATCATTCTTTCTACAAGAAAAAGCTTCAATCCATCTTGAAAACATATCAACAATAACTAATACATATTTAAAGCTCATACACACAGGTAGTTCAATAAAATCCATTTGCAAGTGTACAAAAGGACCCATGGGGTTTGGGTGGGATGCGGGCTGTACCTTCTTTATTTTCCCTGCATTCATGGTCTGGCAGATAGTACAATTTTCGCATATTTGTTTTGCCAACTTTGAGATTCCTGGTGCATACCAGGTCTTGAGGATATAGTCCGCCATCCCCCGTTTGCCTGCATGGGTGAATTTATGAACACATCGGGCAATTGGTGATAATAATGATTTGGGTGCCACCATGCGGCCGTCATGATGGACCTACAAGCCGTCCGTGTTTTTGAAACAGTGATTAACATCTCACTCCGTTATTTCTTCAGGGCTAGCCCTATCTTGATGGGCTAGCACATCATTCAGGGATGGGGTTTGTTGTTGATCTATACTTTCTCTAACTGGACAAGTTTTAACCAGTGACCCTATTTGTGATAAGGCTACAGTTTTGGCAGCTTGATCTGCTGCTGCATTTCCTAGTGCAACCTCATCCAAATGCCCTGTGTGCGCTTGGCACTTAATAATCGCAACTTGTTTAGGTTTTTGGATTGCCAATAAAAGGTTTTTCACCTCTTGTGCGTTTTTAATTTGGGTTCCGGAAGATGTTAAAAAACCACGAAGTTTCCAAATCTGTCCGTAATCATGGGCTACTCCAAACGCATATCTAGAATCGGTATAAATATTAACAGATTGATCTGTAGCCAATATACATGCTCTGGTTAGCGCAAATAATTCTGCTTGTTGTGCTGAAAATGAACTTGGGAGACGAAACGCTTCTATTGTTTCGTTCTGGGTAGTCACTGCATATGCTGGTTTTGGACTTCCCTTCAAGTCTCTCAATGCTGATCCATCTACATAAAATATACAATCTGGATTTGGTATAGGGTCTTCAGCCAGATCTACCCTTGGTTTAGAAACCAACTGGGTGACTTCTACACAGGAGTGTGGTTCTCCTTTTTCCTCTGTGGGTAGTAAAGTAGCTGGATTCAGGGTGTTGCATCTTTTAATTACCAATCTTGTATTTGACAAAAGTTCTACCTCATATTTAGTTAACCTGGCTGAGGTTAGATGTTGGGTAGCACATTTGGTGAGAAGAATTTCAACCGCATGAGGAACATACAAAACGGTCTGGTGACCTAGAGTGATCATCTGTGCCTGCTGAACGGCATAATACGCTGCTGCTAAAGCAGGCAGACATCCGGGTAATCCTCTTGCTACTGGATCTAATTGAGTGCTAAAAAATGCTACCGGCCGCTGTTTATCTCCATGTAGCTGCGTCAGCACTGATTGTGCGAACCCTGATTTTTGATGCACGAATAAGTTAAACGGCTTGTTATAATCTGGGAGTCCCAAAGCTGGGGCCGATACCATAGCTTGCTTAACTTGCCGGAAGGCTTCCTCGGTACCTGGGTTCCATTCCAATTTCTCCGGCATGGTGGGCATACTAATGTCAAGTAATGGTCTGGATATCTCAGAATAATTTAAAATCCATTGTTTGCAATAGCCAGACATTCCTAGGAAATGTTTCATTTCCCTTTTTGTCACTGGCTTGGGTGAATTGCAAATTGCCGCTACTCGATCACTTGTTAGTTGCCTGGTATTTCGTTCTAACTGATGTCCCAGATATTTTACCTTTTCTTGAACCATCTGTAACTTGG
Source organism: Somniosus microcephalus (assembly GCF_052327205.1). Classification (NCBI taxonomy): domain Eukaryota; kingdom Metazoa; phylum Chordata; class Chondrichthyes; order Squaliformes; family Somniosidae; genus Somniosus; species Somniosus microcephalus. The sequence continues at coordinate 235,530,124 of NC_140990.1, forward strand.
TTTTGGAAACCTTATGTCCTTTGTCTGCTAACGCCGTTAACAAAGTTAAAGAGTCTTGGACACAGGCTTCTCGGTTTGGTGAAGCTAATAGCAAATCATCTACATATTGAATTAATGTTGAACCCGCTGCTAGGGTTACATCGTCCAGATCCTTCTTTAAGCATTGAGAGAAAATCGTAGGGCTTTCGGTAAATCCTTGTGGGAGTCTAGTCCAAGTATACTGCTGGCCTTTATAGGTGAATGCAAATAAAAATTGTGACTCTGGATGTATTGGTATTGAAAAGAAAGCGGAACATAGATCAACTACCGTGTAGAAAGTAGTGTCTGCCGGTATGCTGATTAAAATGGTGACTGGATTGGGGACCACCGGATAGGTAGGGAAGACTACTTCATTTACAGCCCTTAAATCTTGCACAAACCTCCATTTGTGAGACTCTGCCTTTTCTACTGGCAGAATCGGGGTATTGCAAGGGCTTTTAGTAGGAACAATGATACCTTGTTCTAAAAGTGATTCGATTACTGGCTGTATCCCCCTTTCTGCTCTTTCAGACAATGGGTACTGCTGTCTTCGTGGTAATGGTGCCGCTGGATTTATGGTAACTTTATAGGGTTGTGCCGTATACATTTTTCCTACTTCGTTAGGACGTTGTGCCCATAATTTCCCTGGGACTTGTTCAAGCCATTCTTCAACCTGTTTGGATAACCATACTCCATTGTGTCCCAACTCTCTTCTTTCGAGAAATCCATTAAAAATTTCCTTTGTAGCTAACTTTACTGCAAACCCATTACTACCGTACTGGAGAAGGGCGGCTCCCTCTTTATACCATGTATACGTTACTGGTAGTGAGCCCATTCTCAGTACCATTGGCCCTAAGTCCTTTGAACGGTATCCTTGTGCCACAGCTAAAGTCAGATGTGGCTTAGAATGTTTTATCCTGAACAACGACCTTGAAGTCATGGTTAGATTAACTAATGCTGCGATTCCTTCTGGCCCAACAAAAACCATCTCGGTGGATAAGAGGTAACTTAGTTTTAAAAACGGGTGGTAAAACTTTTCCAATTTCCAATCGTGTCCGATTTTATCATAATAAGCGGTACAATGCAAATCGTAGTGCCAGCTTCTTATGTTTAAGGTATTAATATAGTCAGACAAGATGTATGTCATTTCTTCCCATACCTCTATTTGGTCTACCAAATCTGATCGTAAATTTCCTTGTAGCACTTCCCATGTATACAGAACAGGGTGTTGGGTCTCTTTCATTGGGCAAATACAAGCCTTTTCTTCTGGGATTTGTACCGTTATTCCCGTGGGGGAACATATTATGGTCGCGTTCATCTTGCACAGTAAATCTCTCCCATATAAATTCATACCAGAATCTTCAGATAGTAAGAACGTATGTCCTTGTTCATATTGATCGAATTGTATTGTTATTGGCGCTGATCTTTTTAAACTTTGGGGAATACCAGTCACTCCTATTATGGAAACCTTTGTTCCGCTTGCTGGGATTTTCTTGGCCAAGTCTCTTCCTATCATGGAAAAGGTAGCTCCTGTATCTACCAAAAAGGTGGTTGGCTGACCTGCCACTTCAATCTCTATTTCTGGTTCATTTCGGGCATCTTTGGAAACTACGGGCATTTGGGTTTCTGGTGCACTTGGTTCTAACTGTCACTGGCTCTGACCTTGAGTACCTCTTGTAGCGAAAGGATTGGAAGTGGTAAAGTCAGGATTCTGTATTCCACCTCCCGTTCCCTTATTGGGCATTGGGCTTTCCAATGGCCCATTTGTCCACAACCAAAACATCCCCGCTGACCTGATCCTCTGCCTCTATAATTTCCTCCCCTTCCTGCCCGGTATCCACCTCTTCCTCTGCCCCTTCCATATCCTCCCCGATATTGCTGTTGTTGATATTGTTGTTGGGCAGCTATGGGAAAAGGTTCTCCCAGTGGTTCACTTTTCTCGTACTCTACTAACATGTTATAAGTCTTTTTCCCTTTTTGCTCTCTGTTTCTTTCTTGTAAATCTTTTTAAGTATAGAAGTCAATTCAGGAAGTTTCTTCTGCCTCCACCCCAAACAAATCAATTGTAATGGTTCTTTCAATTCCGGGCGGAGGCCATTCACAAGAGCACTTACCAAGGGTCCTCGTGATTCTTTTTCAGCCAATCCTGAAAACTGTTTCATTTGTGATTCTACTCGCTCTATATAATCTTCTACATCCTCCTCCTTCCTTTGGGTAGTTTCCATTTTTTTTGACCAGTTAGTTTTCTTGGGGAAGGTAGTATGCAAGTCGGTATACAACTGGGTCCACAATCCATCCGCTGGAGGGTTGGCTGGGCCTGCAGTGGCTGAATTACGATGGGTAGAGAAGCCTTTAAAGGTTTCTTCTAATTTCTTAAACTGAGGTTCTTTCAACCAACCTTTACAAAGGATTTGTTTGGTAAGTGGTCAATAGCTGACTGACCACAATGTTTTAACATAAAAGCGGCTGGCGTGCCTTTTTCAGGCAGTTTACTGTCACTAGAACCCATTGTAGCAGCTTAAATATTTTAGTGTTAAAACATACAACAATTCCGTAACACTCTATGATCTGCGTGGGACGCCTCTACAGATCAGACATGATTAAACATTAATACATATGACAATAAACAATACACTTGTTAAACAACAACCAAAGTGTTACTAAATCCCCAACCTATGCAGCCTTACTGGACGAAGTTGATTGATAATAACAAGTAGTTAAATACTCACTCTCATAAACATTAAACATTGACACTGTGTTTCAGACAATCACCCACTCTCTCTCCCTCTACCCTATTCCCTTTAGCCAAATCTTTAGCAAAAAGGGCCTTCAAATTGTCCCAACTAACTTTAAGCTGGAACCTTGCTAGTTCAATTTCCAGTAAATCGCTAGCTCCTTAGTTAATCAAATTCGTGACTTAACCTTCTCTCTCTGGTACCTTTATTTCAGCGCTTCCTACCGTCCTTTTCTGCACGATCCAGTTCGCGGGGCTTCAGCGCCTCATGGCTGATCCTCTGTTTCGTTTCTGAAAGGGAAGCAGTCACAATGTCAGTTTAACCTCCGAACCTTGTGAGTCAATTGCCCGATGGCAGTACTGTCCAATGGAATAAACAGACTATGTGCAGCTATGCTTCTGGCAGGGAAAGTCCCAAAAATGTGGCAAAACACCAACTTCGGCCGATGGGATTTTCCTAACCGAGCAACGTACTCGGCGTCTGTTAACTCACCAATTGGTACAGCAAGCCATCTTGGTGGAACCTCCAAATTGTTGAAGTGCCTTTTTCTTTAGCTCTGGGTAATGACTCAATACACTCTTGGATTCGTCAAACGGACAAGCCTTTTATTTCTCTTGCAGCAAGGGGAATCAGTACCTCCACTCAAGGGGTGAGGCTACTATTCCAAAGACTCACTTTTCAGGCCGTATATTTATACAGTGTAACAAACAACAATGATTGACACATCATTATCATACATCAAACCGTTTCATGCACAAGAACAATGAATAGAACATCTTACCACATTTCTGTACGTACACATAGTTAATCATTGCTACATACACAAAGACATCTGTCACTACAGACTTACTCCTGTTCTTCTCACAATTGTTCAGTTCCTCTTATCTTACAGGTTGTACATTGGGAGTGGTTTCGGTACCTAGCACATTCTGTTCTGACCGTGTTCCAACAGTCTTGCATCAGCTATTTCAATACTTAAACTTTTAACCCATGTCAACCAGTCCATCATGCTTTACGAAATTGACACAAAACTATACAGGATATTTTATATTTCCACAGAAGGAATGGGGTAAGGCATTACACATCCGCCCCGTATCATCCAGCCACAAATGGATTGGCTGAGAGGTTCGTACAAACCTTTAAAAAGGCAGTAAGGGCCATGTGCGATGACGACATTCCACTGCAGCATAAGGTGGACCATTTCCTGTTAGCCTACAGAAATGCGACACATGCAGTTACCAACCAGACCCCGGCCATGATATTCTTTAACCGAAGGTTGAGATCTCGTCTGGATTTGCTCAGACCAAATGTACGAAGAGATGTTGAGAATAAGCAATTCCAGCACATCAATGAGAAGCCGACAAGGAGCTTCAACGTAGGACAACCAGTCTTGGCCCGCGACTACCGAACAGAGAAATGGCAACCTGGAACGATATGCACACGGCAGGGGCCACTAATGTACACAGTGGATGTTGGGGAGAACATTGTGAGACGCCATGTCGACCAGATCCTAGCGTCACAGGAACGAGTCAACCCCATGTCTCGCGTACCTGGTGACGAACCCGACATACCGGTAGCATCTACCCCAGAAACAGTAGCATCGGAAGCTGATGAACTAACCGACGACAGGGGGCCAGAATCGCCTCCACACCAAGAGCAAGACACTCAGGAAAGGTGCTATCCAGAAAGGATCAGGAAGCCGCCCCAAAGACTGAATTTATAAATGGACTATTTCAGATAATGTGCATGTTTAAAGTGTTAACTGTTAAATGAATGTTATGGTACTGTTAATCTAAAAGGGGAGGAAATGTAGTGTATGTACCTTTAAGAGGAGAACTACTTTTACAGCTCCTGTATACTGTAGTACCGGCAGTGACCACACCTGTATATAAACCCTGTGTAGGGATCTGTACTGTTAGTCTTTAGACTACCCCCATCCAGTAAACACCTGTTGATTGTTAATCTGCAGTCTCCGTCTATTTATTGAAGAGCACCATACCTTAAGATTCATGGATTTAACAGGTGTGAGGTCGTTTCTAGGGCTAACCGGGTACTGCAGAGACTTGATTGAGGACTATGCAGCCACAGCAGCCCCTCTGCTCTGACTCCTACACAAGGGAGTGGAGTGGGTTTGGGATGAGGGTTGCCAGGCAGCATTTGTCAGGCTCAAAGAAGATCTGCAGACCGCACCAGCTCTAGGGGCCATAGCTGGGGGGAAAGAGTTCTTCCTGGAGGTAGCAGCCAGTGGGGACAGCCTGAGTGCTGTGCTGCTCCAAGAGCGGCATGGCAGGATGAGGCCGGTGGTCTACTCCTCCAGGATACTCACGGATGTGGAGAAGAGCTACTCCAATTGTGAGAGGCACCTCTTGGCCACACATTGGGCTGTGAAAAGATCACTGATCTTCACAGGCACCTCTCCCATCACCCTCCTCACCCATCACACACCCACCCAGATGCTCCTGGACGGGAGAGTCAAGGATGGGAAGTGAGCAGTGTCCCTCACAGATGGACCTAAAAGTAAAAGGGCTCTGCGAGCCAAAGCTCGCAGCCAACTTGGTATATCCTGGAACACCCCACCAGTGTTCCATAGAAGGGGTTTGGGAAGTGGACATAGGTTTACGGGCCGGGATACACCCCACAGGCCGTGAAATCTATGTGGATGGCTCCAGCACGGTATCTGCTGGTGAGCGACTCATGGGGTGTGGAGTTTATGACCCAGCGGCAAACATTGCCCTGGCAATTAAGCTCCCAAGCACCATGAGCGCCTAGCAGGCTGAACTGTCCGCGGTAGTGTACGTTGTTACACACCCCAAAATATTCGCCACCCCGTACACGATTTGCTCGGACAGTATGTTCACGTGCAATTCGTGTACAGAGTACCTGGTCATCTGGTCCCGCCGCGGATACACCTCCGCCGAAGGGAGACCCCTCACAGTGAAACCCCTGCTGGAGAAAATCTTAGCAGCAGTGGGTGAGGAAGGGGAGGTTTTCATCTATAAGGTGAAAGCCCATCCTCCACAGAACCCTGTAGTCAGGACAACCAGCAGGCTGACATGCTAGCTAAGGAGGGTGCCCACACAGGCACTTTCTGGGACCCATATCGATCCAGCCCATAGCAGCAGTCAGGGGTAGGGATAGGACACAATGGAGTGCAGGGGTAGCTTTAGCCCCAGACCTCAAGACGGTCCAAACCCAAGACCCCTTCCTCAAGGCAGTCCTCAGTGCAGTGACTGAGGTCAAAAAGGTAAAGGGCCCTTATGGGACAGCAGCCCTCTCTGTGAAAGAAGGTATGCTGTTTAGGGGAGAACAATGGGTCGTACCACAGCAGCACTGGAGGGAATTGCTTCAACTGGCCCATGAGGGTCCAGGAGCAGGGCATCCCGGGCCTGAGACCACCTGGCAGCGGGTGGAACAGGCGGGATGGTGGCCAGGACTCAGGGAAGTTGTCCGCGAGTTCTGCGCCGGCAGTCTGGTGTGTTTTGCTAATAACCCTGACCCCCACAAAATGAAGGTACCAATGGGACACATCAGGAGGGTAGAGGGACCATGGCAGTCGATACAGGTCGACTACATCAGGCCCCTGCCCACCGCCCAGGGAGGCTATAAGTACTGCCTAGTCCTGGTAGATGTGTTCACGAAATGGGTAGAGACCTTCCCCTGCAGAACAGCCACAGCTCTGGGTACAGCCGTGATCCTGGTCCGGGAAGTGTTCTCGCGATGGGGACTGTAGGATTCGCAAAATTTCCACATTTCCCCAAGGTTATTAATAAAAGGGACCCTATGGACATTTTAATAAGGGTACCCAAAAGATGGCGTCCGCACCTCGTGGCCAAAAGCCAGCAAGATTTTTAAAGCTTGGACTCTGTGGCAGCACAAGCAGCCTGTTGGGAAATCGAAACCTAAAATGCAGTTTCTGTGAAAAGGACTTTGTGTTTTGGAAAAGCAGACAGCAAGCATTAGAATATGCATTAAGCCAGATCGTAGACAGATCAGAACTAATTGGGCCTATACTTGAGGCAACCAAGTCATCTGCATAAATAATTGGAAACAGCTTAAGGAAGCCATCGAGGCCGGACAGGCTGATTAGAATGCATTAATAACAATACAGCTTGGACATCAGGCCATTAGGTGCGATAAACAGCCATCTAAAAACAGTTAGTTTAGATTGCTGTAATTATTTAAAACAGCCCGCCAAAACTGGAAGAATGAACTAACCTGATTTGGCGCGCAGATAAGGGATGAAACAACGGGTATAACTGCAGGCCCCGGGTAGCAATCTAGCTCTCGCTCTCTGCTTGCTCTTGCGCTTGGCCCTCACTCTTGGTTCCTTGCTCACTCGTGGCCTGGCCTCGTGGCAGGTCTCTCCTCGCTCCCCGTGGTGAGTTTTCAACAGAAAAGGACACCATACCAACAGCCGGGGAGGAGAACGAAACCCAAGTCCCTCGTCACCTGGGACGCCCAGGCCGCAAAATGGGGCAAGACGAAATTTGAGCAGGTAGACGAGACGAGTAGAGACGAAGAAGACGTTAAAACTCAATATGGGCAGAGCAGGGCAGTGAAAAACGTATCGATAAAGACCAAGCGCCGAGTTATATGCTGGCGCTTGTGAAGACGAATATCTTGTTGAACACTGTAATGCAGGTGCCTACGCTACCACGAATATACTGTCGTTCGACGCATGTGTAACAAAATCTAAATGACAAAGACTGTTAACTGTCCAATAAACATAAGGTTACCGCCGACGACCGCCCGAGGGAGAAGAAGAGGAGTACCCATCGGGACGAGATGACGACGGTAGCGGAGGAGAAGAAGGTGCGTCGCAGTAGCAGCTCCCGCACCGTGCCCCTGAAGACCACGTGGCGACGGGGTACCTAAGAGGACAGAGAACCAAACCTCAAAATCTGCATTTTGTTAACAGTTGGATTTGCTTTGGATTGGTGAACATGAATTCTGGCCCCACAAAGCTTAATCTAGTTAGGTATAGGGGGTGGGATAAGGATAAGGGGATTGTTAAAGTAATTGTTTTTCCCTCGATGTGCCGTGTGTTCCCCATTCCCTGAATAAGTGTAGTTATTTTGTATTTGCCTGTAGTTTATGCTAGTTATTTCTCGTAAGACTGTGTTAATTTCTGTTTTAATAAAATCCTGGTTTTCTTACATCCAAACCACCTGTCTACTCGAGTCTTTCTGTATCGCCGCCTGTACCTAAGTCCGGTGTCTAGAACCCAAGGGGCGTGGGAGCGATTCAAACCGCTCACAAAACAGTCAGGGGCATAACTGACTGGGCACACCCGCCACCCCCCCCCTACAGGACTACCACAGTATGTGGAGTCCGACCAAGGGAGTCACTTCACCGGGCAGGTCATGCAGAATATCCTTATGCTGCTTGGCATCGAGGGGAAGTGGCATGTTGCACACAACCCACAGTCCTCAGGGATTGTGGAGAGGATGAACAGGACCTTGAAGGAAAGACTCAGGAAAGAAACCGTGGACTCACCTAGAAAATGGGCCAAGGTCCTACCGTTGGTCCTGATGGGGATCCGGGCCAGCCAGTCAAAAAGAACGGGGTACTCCCCACACGAGCTGATGACTGGCAGGGTCATGCAGACCCCCACCCATGTACTAGCCCCAGTGCTCACAGAAGGTCAGCTCAGGGAGGTAAACTGGGACAGGTTCGCCAGGAACCTCTTTGAGCACCTTAAGCAGGTCCACGGGCAGAGGGCTGGGAACATGGGAAAGCAGCATCGGAGTAACCGATTGCTGTTAGAACCCCGAAAACACCACGAGTGGGAGATAGGGGATCAGGTTATGGTGAGGAATTTTGCTCGGGTAGGAAGTCTAGAACCGCTATACATGGGGCCCTACAGCATTGTAGACAAGGCCAGCCCCATGGTATACGCCATTAAGATGCCTCAGCGCACCAAATGGTTCCATATTAATCAGTGGAAACTGTTTAAGCCCGTTTGAACAGCCAGTTGGGATAAGGTCTGAGGATAGAAACCCTCAGCCTGCAGCAGCAGCAAGTACATAGACTGCACAGACAGGCGCAGTGGCTTGTTTAAGGGGAGGGGCCATCCCACCCACCGATTGGGACACTCCCCCACTCTTCTGGGATTCGGATGAGGTGGGACCCGAGGGCGAAGACCCCGCCCCTGACCCAGGTTTAGATGAGGTGAGACCTGAGGGCGAGGACCCTCAGCCCGCAGCATCAGGCTGCAAAGAGCTACCTGCCCCTAGCCCAGGTTCAGAGGGAGTAAAGCTTGAGGAGGAAGATCCCCAGCCAGCGGTAGTGGAAAGCCCACAGACCGCACCAGAGGGGGCAGTGGCTCAGGTTAAAGAACCACTGGCCAGAAAACCCCCACCCGCCAAAGTCCCCAGAAGATCCCCACGAACGCCTCAGCCAAGGAAACCATGGTCACCGGCTCCCCAGTTTAAAAGGGCAGCCTATCGAGTCAGGGATCGGTCTGAGGGCAGAGGTCCCCAGCCAGCAGCCACAGGCTGCGAGGGACTGAAAGTACAGGGCAGTGCGGTCACACCGAAGGGAGCGGTGTGCTGCAGCGCAAACAGGGATTAGGCTGGCCGCCCGGAGACGGGCGGCGGATGTACATAATTAGGTCATTTAAGTGTGATATTGTTAAGTTTGGGTGTTTAGTGTAAGTTTAAATGAGGTGATTGGTAGTTTTATATAAGTAGTACTATTGTTAAGAGTGTTTGTATTGAGTCGAGGTCGCAAGACTCGACTATGCTTCACCCAAGCCAGAGAATCTCCTCGGGACTTGGCTATATGCTCTTGTGTCTCTTTGCAGGAGAGAATTTCAAGATGAAGGGGGGTGTACTCCTACTCGCCCTGATAGGAATGAGCATTGGAAAGCGAGGTGACGTGGAGGACTCCCACATCTATGGGTGATCAGGAGAGAGAGCACCGATAATTACTGATGGAGGTGGTGAACAGGATGTGGAGGAGCTCGCCATTTACTTCCACGAGGGAAGGTGGCCAGGGTGGTTGGGGTCCAATTCGACTCAGTACTCCAGCCAGACCGGGTTCACATACAGGGAGGCCTCCCTCCTGTGCCCCAGGGTACAGGTCGTTGCTACAAGGGTCAGCGTCACCGTAGGGAAACGTGTATATTTAACATGCAAGGGACAGATTCCTTTGGATAGGTGGTGGTGGCTCAGAAAACTGAGCAAGGATATGGGAAACCCTGCAGTCGAGTGGGAATGGTTGGGGAACAATACCCATTGGACGATTACAGGGACTCACGGGGGATTGAGTGTGTGCTGGGACAAGTGGTGGGAACCGGATCAGGGGATTTATGTCTGTATGTGGGGGTCAGAGAAGGTCTGCCCCATAGGCATATCCATCATTTTCCACTGGCAATGGCAAGATGCTGGGGAGGGGGTGAAGTGGGATTCCAGCCTGAAGGCGTGCTCGGTCCCATACTCCCCGATCCCAGTGAATGCGACTGAACTTGTGACCCGCCCCCGAAAGCCCCTGCCCACGACCCAGGCAGCAAGGACACACAGGGAGGGGTGCCCTGCCACCACCAAGGGACCAGGGAATGGGCTGGTACTAGTGCCGACGGATCAGGTGCTGTACCAGGGGGTACACTACACAGTAGCCTCCGTGATTTTGAACCTTATCGAGGTACACTTACCTGAGTGGTGCCCCGGCGGCAGGCAGCGAGAGGCGGGACCTGTGGGAGACTCGGCGGCGAGGTACAAAAGCGGCAGCGGGGCCAGGAGAGGCCTCAGAGCAGCGGCGGCAGGCAGCGAGAGGCGGGACCTGTGGGAGACTCGGCGGCGAGGTACAAAAGCGGCAGCGGGGCCAGGAGAGGCCTCAGAGCAGCGGCAGCAGGCAGCGAGAGGCGGGACCTGTGGGAGACTCGGCGGCGAGGTACAAAAGCGGCAGCGGGGCCAGGAGAGGCCTCAGAGCAGCGGCGGCAGGCAGCGAGAGGCGGGACCTGTGGGAGACTCGGCGGCGAGGTACAAAAGCGGCAGCGGGGCTAGGAGAGGCCTCAGAGCAGCGGCGGCAGGCAGCGAGAGGCGGGACCTGTGGGAGACTCGGCGGCGAGGTACAAAAGCGGCAGCGGGGCCAGGAGAGGCATACCAAACTCCAGTCTGCGAGCTCAGAAGTTGCAGAGAGGTAAAAAGTAATCAGGGTGTGACGTCACCAGGGAGCAGGTAAGTGATTGGTTGGTGAGTATTTCTCTCTCTTTTCATTACAAGCTTGAATTCTGTGGTGTTAAATTTCTAGGAGCTCTGTGTTGTAGTGAGGGCAGTTGGTAAATAAAGCGCCCTAGAGTATACCTGTAACTGGGGTATTGAATAAATTTTTAGATTAATTAAAGGAGTAAGTCATGGCAGGAGAGCTCAGACCCGTGTTCTGCTCCTCTTGCTCTATGTGGGAAGTCAGGGACGCTGCCAGTGTCCCTGGCGACCATGTGTGCGGGAAATGCATCCAGCTGCAGCTACTTGTAGACCGCATTGTGGCGCTCGAGCTGCGGGTGGATGAGTTTTGGAGCATGCGCGATGCTGAGAGGGTCGTGGATAGCACGTTTAGCGAGTTGTTCACGCCTCAGGGTAGGGCTGCACAGGGGGTGACCATCAGGCGGAGCAACAGAGGCAGGCAGGAAGTGCAGGGGCCCCCTGTGGGCATCCCCCTTTCAAACAGGTATACCAAGTTGGATACTGTTGGGGGGGATGACTCACCAGGGGAAGGCAGCAGCAGCCAGCTTCCTGGCACCAGGGACGCTTCTGCTGCTCAGAAAGGGAGGAAAAAGAGTGGGAGAGCAATAGTGGTAGGGGATTCTATCGTAAGGGGAACAGATAGGCATTTCTGTGGCCGCAAATGTGACTCCAGGATGGTTTGTTGCCTCCCTGGGGCCAGTGTCATGGATGTCACTGTGCGGCTACAGGGCATTCTTAAGGGGGAGGGTGAGCAGGCAGAGGTCGTGGTCCACATTGGGACCAACGACATAGGTAGGAAGGGGGATGAGGTCCTGCATCAAGAATTTAGGGAGCTAGGTAACAGATTAAAGAGCAGGACCTCAAAGGTTGTAATCTCTGGATTACTCCCAGTGCCACGTGCTAGTGAGTATAGGAATAGGAGGATAGAGCAGATGAATGCGTGGCTAAAGAGTTGGTGTAGGGGGGAGGGTTTTACTTTCCTGGATCACTGGGCCTGCTTCTGGGGAAGGTGGGACTTGTACAAGTCGGACGGGTTGCACCTGAACCAGAGCGGGACAAATATCCTTGCGGGGAGGTTTGCTAGCACTGTTGGGGGGGGTTTAAACTAACTTGGCAGGGGGATGGGATACAGAGGGGAGCTGAAATAGGGGGTGATGTGCTGCCAATTATAGAGAAAAAAACAAGTCAGCTTGGTAGACAGGGCAAATATACAAGGGCAAGGCTGGATGGCATCTATTTTAATGCAAGGAGTCTTGCAAATAAGGTGGATGAACTGAAGGTGTTGATAAACACATGGGAGTATGATATTGTTGCTATCACGCAGACATGGTTGAGGGAGGGGCAAGACTGGCAGCTCAATATTCCGGGGTACAGAATCTTCAGGCGAGACAGAGGGGGGTATAAGAGGAGGGGGTGTAGCAATATTAATTAAGGAGTCAATTACTGCAGTAAGGAGGGATGACATATTAGCAGGTTCCTCTAATGAGGCCATATGGGTGGAGCTTAAAAACAAGAAGGGGGCAAGCACTTTGCTGGGAGTGTACTATAGGCCTCCAAACAGTCAGGGGGAGATAGAGGAACAGATATGTAGGCAAATCTCAGAGAAATGTGCAAATAATAGGGTAATAATAATGGGGGATTTCAACTTCCCCAATATTAACTGGGATAGTCAGAGTGTGAAAGGCACAGAGGGTGTAGAATTCTTAAAGTGCATCCAGGAGAGCTTTTTGAGCCAACATGTAGAAGGTCCTACAAGAGAGGGGGCGGTACTGGACCTAATTCTAGGGAATGTGGCCGGCCAAGTGGAAGACGTACTAGTAGGTGAGCACTTTGGTGACAGTGACCATAATATGGTGAGATTTAAGGTGGTCATGGAAAAGGACAGGGATGGGCCGGAAATAAAGGTTCTAAATTGGGGGAAGGCCGATTTTAATAGGATAAGGCAGGATCTGGCCAAAATGGACTGGGATCAGCTACTTGTAGGAAAATCCGCATCGGAGCAATGGGAGGCTTTCAGAAGGGAGATTGAGATCATACAATGGCAACATGTTCCCGTAAAGGTCAAGGGTGGTTCCAAAAACCACAGGGAACCTTGGATGTCAGGGGATATACAAGAATGGATTCGAAAAAAAAGGAGGGCTTTTGGCAGATACAGAAGGCTAAAGACGGAGGAAGCCCTGGAGGAGTACAAAAAGTGCAGGGGGATACTTAAAAAAGAAATTAGGAGATCAAGGAGGGGCCATGAAATAACACTGGCGAGCAAAATAAAGGAAAATCCTAAGATGTTTTATAAGTATATTAAGGGTAAGAGGATAACTAGGGAAAAAATAGGGCCCATTAGGGACAAAAGTGGCAATCTGTGTGTGGAGCCGGAAGATGTAGGAGGGGTTCTAAATGAATTTTTTGCATCTGTTTTCACGATGGAGAGGGACGATGTAGACATAGAAATAGGGCGGGGGGACTGTGATATGCTCGAACACATTAACATCGAGAGGGAGGAGGTATTGGCGGTTTTAGCAGGCCTAAAAATGGATAAATCCCCAGGCCCGGACGAAATGTATCCCAGGCTGCTGTGTGAGGCAAAGGAAGAGATTGCGGGGGCTCTAACACACATATTCAGAATCTCTCTGGCCACAGGGGATGTGCCAGAGGACTGGAGAACCGCTAATGTAGTTCCATTATTCAAGAAGGGGAGTAGGATAAAACCGAGGAACTACAGGCCAGTGAGCCTAACATCAGTGGTGGGAAAATTATTGGAAAAAATTCTGAGGGACAAAATCAGTCTCCACTTGGAGAGGCAAGGATTAATCAGGGATAGTCAACATGGCTTTGTCAAGGGAAGATCATGTCTGACTAATTTGATTGAATTTTTTGAGGGGGTGACTAGGTGTGTGGATGAGGGCAACGCAGTGGATGTGGTATACATGGATTTCAGTAAGGCCTTCGATAAAGTCCCGCACAGGAGACTGGTCAAGAAGGTAAGAGCCCATGGAATCCAGGGTGCCTTGGCACGTTGGATAAAAAACTGGCTTAGTGGCAGAAGGCAGAGGGTGATGGTCGAAGGTTGTTTTTGTGACTGGAAGCCTGTGGCCAGTGGGGTACCACAGGGATCGGTGCTGGGTCCCTTGCTGTTTGTGGTCTACATTAATGACTTGGATATGAATGTAAAAGGTATGATCAGTAAGTTCGCAGATGATACAAAAATTGGTAGGGTGGTAAATAGCGAGGAGGGTAGTCTCAGTCTGCAGGACGATATCGATGGGTTGGTCAGATGGGCGGAACAGTGGCAAATGGAATTTAACCCGGAAAAGGGCGAGGTGATGCACTTTGGGGGGACTAACAAGGCAAGGGAATACACAATGAATGGTAAGACCCTAGGCAAGACGGAGGGTCAGAGAGATCTGGGTGTGCAAGTACACAGATCCCTGAAGGCGGCGGAACAGGTGGATAAGGTGGTAAAAAAGGCATATGGGATACTTGCCTTCATTAGCCGAGGCATAGAATATAAGAGCAAGGAGGTTATGATGGAGCTGTATAAAACACTGGTTAGGCCACAGCTGGAATACTGTGTGCAGTTCTGGTCGCCACACTGCAGGAAGGATGTGATAGCTTTGGAGAGGGTGCAGAGGAGATTCACCAGGATGCTACCAGGGCTGGAACGCTTCAGCTATGAAGAGAGACTGGGCAGATTGGGTTTGTTTTCCTTGGAGCAGAGGAGGCTGAGGGGGGACATGATTGAGGTGTACAAAATTATGAGGGGCATAGATAGGATGGATACTAAGGAGCTTTTTCCCTTCGTAGAAGGGTCAATAACTAGGGGGCATAGATTCAAGGTAAAGGGCGGGAGGTTTAGAGGGGATTTGAGAAAGAACTTTTTCACCCAGAGGGTGGTTGGAGTCTGGAACTCACTGCCCGAAAGGGTTGTGGAGGCTGGAACCCTCACAACGTTCAAGAAGCATTTGGATGAGCACTTGAAATGCCATAGCATACAAGGCTACGGACCAAATGCTGGAATATGGGATTAGATTTGACAGGGCGTGACGGCCGGCGCGAACACGATGGGCCGACGGGCCTCTATCCGTGCTGTATAACTCTATGGCCTAGAAATTCACTAGCCTTAGCGCCGCTTTTGAGGCGCTAGAGGGACTAGCGCCAGAGTTATGGCCAGTTTAAAAATTCCCTGGGGCCCTAAATCGGCGTTGCACCGGTAGCGCTGCGCCGGCACCGATGACGTCATCGGTGTGCGCAGCGTCCCGGTTGCCGTGGTAACCCGCCCGAACTCCAAAATTGAGTTGCGGCCGCCTCGCCCGTGGCAGCCGCAAGCAACGTTCTGGCAGAGGTGCCTTACTCCAGTTTGCGCCGGCGCATTAAAGGCCCCGCGGCGGCCGGCCCCTTTCCCGCCGGCCGCCTGCCCGCAGCTCCCTCCCCGGACTTCTCCCCCCCCCCCCCGGAACAGATGCAAGCCCGGCACTTGTCCGAGGTGCCGGGCTCATTTTTAAGCTGATTTGCGCGGGCCGCGGCCGGGTGCAGGCAGCTCCTCCTTAACGGGAGGAGGAGGCCTGCACGTCCCCAGCCTGCCGCACCGCATCGGGTGCCGCAGCGCCGGAATTGCGGCGCGAAACGGCAGTTAGCGCCGATGTACCGCCGCAAAGACCCTTCAGTAGCGCCGGCAGCCGCTTGGGCGCGGCGCCACTGAATTTTTGGCGCGCGCAGGGGACTTAGCGCCGGCACTAACTTCCGGCGCTAAAGCCCTGGCTAAGCCAAAACCCAATTTCTAGGCCTATGACTCTATGGCCTAGAAATTGGGTTTTGGCTTAGCCAGGGCTTTAGCGCCGGAAGTTAGTGCCGGCGCTAAGACCCCCTGCGCGCGCCAAAAATTCAGTAGCGCCGCGCCCAAACGGCTGCAGGCGCTACTGAAGGGTCTTAGCGCCTGGAAAAGGGCGCTAACTGCCGTTTAGCGCTGCAATTCCGGCGCTGCGGCACCTGATGCGGTGCGGCAGGCTGGGGAAGTGCAGGCCTCCTCCTTCCGTTAAGGAGGAGCTGCCTGCACCCGGCCGCGGCCCGCGCAAATCTGTTTAAAAATGAGCCCGGCACCTCGGACAAGTGCCGGGCTTGCATCTGTTCCGGGGGGGGTGGGGAGAAGTCCGGGGAGGGAGCTGCAGGCAGGTGGCCGGCGGGAAAGCGGCCGGCCGCCGCGGGGCCTTTAATGCGCCGGCGCAAACACATGTTGGACTCTGTTGCCAGAGTCTTAGTTGCGGCTGCCACGGGCGAGGCGGCCGCAACTGAATTTCGGCGCTGGGGCCCGTCGGCATGGCAACCGGGACGCTGCGCACACCGATGACGTCATCGGTGCCGGCGCAGCGCTATCGGTGCAACGCCGCTTTAGGGCCCCAGGGAATTTTTCAACTGGCCATAACTCTGGCGCTAGTCCCTCTAGCGCCTCAAAAGCGGCGCTAAGGCTAGTGAATTTCTAGGCCTATGACTCTAAAGAGGCAGAACAGCTATACCAGGCCCTGGTAAAAGAAATGTTTAGGAAATTCTACGAGTTTGATTTTGCCAATATAGACAAAACAGAACTGTACACTGTTGAATCCGTGAATCTTAAGGTATGGTGTTCTTCAATAAATAGACGGAGACTGCAGATCAACAATCAACAGGTGTTTACTGGATGAGGGTAGTCTAAAAACTAACAGTACAGATGCCTGCTCAAGGCTTATATACAGGTGTGGTCACTGCCGGTACTACAGTATACAGGAGCTGTAAAAGTAGTTCTCTCTTAAAGGTACATACACTACAATTCCTCCCCTTTTAAATTAACAGTACCATAACATTCAAATAACAGTTAACACTTTAACATGCACATTAACTGAAATAGTCCATTTATAGATTCAGTCTTTGAAACGGCTTCCTGATCCTTTCTGGATAGCGCCTTTCCTGAGTGTCTTGTTCTTGGTGCGGAGGCGATTCTGGCCCCCTTTCGTCGGTTAGTTCATCAGTTTCCGCTGCTACTGTTTCTGGGGTAGATGCTACCGGTATGTCGGGTTCATCCCCAGGTACGCGAGACATGGGGTTGACTCGCTCCTATGACGCTAGGATCTGGTCGACATGGCGTCTCACAATGTTCTCCCCGACATCCACTATGTACATTAGTGGCCCCTGCCGTGTGCATATCGTTCCGGGTTGCCATTTCTCTGTTCAGTAGTCACGGGCCAAGACATTGAAGCTCTTTGTCGGCTTCTCATTGATGTGCTGGAATTGCTTATTTTCAACATTTCTTCGCACATTTGGTCTGAGCAAATCCAGACGAGATCTCAACCTTCGGTTAAAGAACATCATGGCCGGGGTCTGGTTGGTAATTGCATGTGTCGCATTTCTGTAGGCTAACAGGAAATTGTCCACCTTATGCTGTAGTGGAATGTCATCATCGCACATGGCCCTTACTGCCTTTTTAAAGGTTTGTACGAACCTCTCAGCCAATCCATTTGTGGCTGGATGATACGGGGCGGATGTGTAATGCCTTACCCCATTCCTTCTCATAAATTTCCGAAACTCTTCGGACACAAACTGTGGTCCATTATCAGAGCAAATCTGCTCTGGCAAGCCGTTCCTGGCAAATATGGTCCGTAGGACTGCAATCATTTTCTCCGTAGTGGTGGAGGACATTTTGATCACCTCAGGCCATTTTGAGTGCGCATCCACTGCTATTAAGAACATTGAGTCCATGAATGGACCAGCAAAATCAATATGCACCCGTTGCCATGGAGAGGAGGGCCACTCCCATGGGTGTAGAGGGGCATATGGTGGTGCATTTTGGACCTTCTGGCATCCTGAGCAGCTCCTTGTTAGGTCCTCGATTTGTTGATCGATCCCCGGCCACCACACATAAGCCCTAGCAAGGCTTTTCATTTTCACCCCTCCCAGATGGCCTTCGTGAAGCTCATTGAGCACTCGCTCCCTTAACTTGGGTGGAATTACCACCTGGGATCCACACATCACTGTCCCCTGGCATACTGACAGCTGTTCTCTTCTGGATGAGAATGCTGGCAACAGTGAGTCGCCATGTGTTGGCCATCCCTTCACCGTCAAATCATATACCCGAGACAGTGTCGGATCATTTCGGGTCTCCTTCTCTATATCCGCGTTAGTTACTGGCAAGCGTTCAATTATCGCCGAATAAAATATTTCGACAGGGTCCACTGCTGGTGCTTCCTCCGCAGTAGGCAGTGGCAGGCGGATAGCCCATCAGCGTTTCCATGCTGCTCGTGCCCTTATACTCTATTTCATATTGGTTCGCCCCTAGAAAAAGGGACCATCTTTGTAGCCGTTGTGCAGTCATCACCGGAACGCCCTTCTTTGGATTAAAGATGGAGACGAGTGGTTGGTGGTCAGTCAGCAAGGTGAACTTCTGCCCATGCAGATAGTGGTTGAATTTTTCTACTCCCCATACTAGGCTGAGGGCCTCCCTGTCAATCTGGGCATAGTTGCGCTCGGCTGAGGTTAGTGACCGAGACGCAAAGGCTACTGGCCTCTCCAACCCGTCTGGGAATTTGTGCGACAGCACCGCTCAAATAACATAGGGTGATGCATCACACGCCAACCGAATTGGTAGGGCTGGGTTGAAATGGGCCAACACCTCTTCTGATGTGATCAATTCTTTGCACTTCTGGAAAGCTCGTTTACATTCGTCATTCCACTTCCATGGTACCCCCGTTTGCAGTAGGGTGTTCAGTGGGTGTAATACTGTAGACAAATTTGATAAGAACTTATGGTAGTAGTTCACCAGCCCGAGGAACGACCTCAGTTGTGACACATTTTCCAGTGCTGGAGCCTTGACTACTGCCTCAATCTTTTCAGGGGACTTATGTAACCCCTCTTCATCAATAACGTGGCCACAATACGAGATCTGCTTCTGGAAAAACTCGCACTTGTGGCGATTAGCTCGTAGCCCATATTCCTTCAATCTAGTGAGCACCTTCTCCAGGTTGGTGAGGTGATCACTGTAATTTTCGCCCGTGACCAGGATGTCGTCCAAATAACACTGGGTCCCTGGAATCCCTTGCAGGACTTGATCCATTGCCCTTTGCCAAATAGCCGGAGCCGATGCTACCCCGAACACCAGCCGGTTGTATTGGTAGAGACCTTTGTGAGTGTTGATCGTGAGGTATTGTTTCGAGGCTTCATCTACCTCCATTTGCAGGTACGCCTGGGCCAGATCAATCTTAGTGAAGCGTTTTCCTCCAGATAGCGAGGCGAAAATATCTTCAATCCGTGGAAGCGGATATCGTACCGTGTGAAGGACTGGGTTCACTGTCACCTTAAAGTCCCCACAGATGCGAACCTTCTTTGGTTCCCCAGGCGTATTACTCAATGACCTCTTCATTACAGGAATGATGTGTGTAGCCCACTCGCTCCAGTCCACTTTGGACAGTACTTCTGAACATTCCAAACCTTCCAGCTCTGCTTCGACGGCTGGGCGGATCGCATAAGGCACCGGTCTGGCCTTAAAAAACTTTGGGCTTGCATTTTCCTCTATTTTAATCGTTGCTGTTATGCCTTTTAGTGTTCCGAGTCCCTCCTGGAACACTTCTTGTGCGTCAGTTAGCATTTTTGACAGTCGTCCAGGTGTGACGTCGTCATCCTTTTTGGCCTCAACCTTCAGTGCCTGTATGGAATGCCAATCTAATTGTATCTTCCGGATCCATTACCTAGTAGTGGTGGTCCTCCATCTGGCAATACATATAGGTCCATTTTTGGTATTTCCTGGCCGTTGCATATCACGTTCACCCTTATTTTTCCTTTGGGTTAGACTTTTTGCCCCATGTACATCTTCAAGACAATCTCTGTAGCTTTCAAGGGTATATGTGAGAATAGCCGCTTGTAGTCCCTTCGGTTTATGACTGTTAGGGCTGATCCTGTGTCCAATTCCATTTTCACTTGGACTCCGTCTATCTTGAGAGTGACCCCGATAGTCTGGTGATCCTCCATTTTGGTTACCTTATGTAGTTTCAGACAACCCAGCTCCTTGCTTCCGGAGTCTGTATCACTTTTCTGTTCATCTGAACTACTGTCCGTCACCTTATGTACCTTTTTGTACCTCTCCTGTGGAGATTTCTTGCTGCTGGTTTTCTTCCCTGACCTGCAGACTCTTGCTATGTGTCCTGCTTTTCCACACTGTCTGCACACTTGGTCCTTGAACCAACAATCCTTCTGGTCGTGTGTTGTTCTGCCGCAGCGATGACACTTCCCTGCTGCATATGACATTTCATTGGTGCCATATTCTTGCGGTCTCCGTTGTATCTCTGCAGCGCCCCGTGCGGCTGCTTCGTGTGATACTGCCATGCTGAAAGCCTTGTCCAGCGTAAGATTCTTTACTGATAGAAGCCATTTCTGGGTTCCTTTACTTTGAAGCCCACACACAAACTTGTCCCTTAACGCATCTGCTAGTCCCATTCCAAACTGGCAGTGTTTCGATAGCTTGCGCAGTTCCGTTAAATACTCAGCATTACTTTCGCCTTTATGCTGGTTCCTTTTGTGGAACTTAAATCTTTCTGCTATCAGCAGCGGTGTGGGGTTTAAGTGGTCCTGTAGGATTTCCACTATGCTTTCGAAATCCTTATCCACTGGCTTCTCTGGGGTTACTAGGTTTCGCAGTAAGCCATACGTTTTTGCACCCATGGAATTCAACAAAACCAGTGCTTTCCTGGCATCTGGCACTTCATTCACCTTGCAGTACACCTCAATGCGTTCCACATATGTTGCCCAATCTTCGACTTCATTGTCGAACGCTGCGACACTGCCACTCTTCGGCATCCCTGGGTGCGGTTAGACTGGCTAAAATGGCGTCTCCCGCGCTCTCCCTTCTTCTCCGCTGGCTCAAAATGGCGTCTCCCGCGCTTTCCTTTCTTCCCGCGCTCGCCCTTCTTCTCCGCTGCAGCTTCAAAAATGGCATCTCCCGCACTCTCCCTTCTTCTCCGCAGCTCAAATGGCGTCTCCCGCGCTTCCTTTCTTTCCCCGTGGACGCTGCTCAGCCCTTGAGCCCTGGCTGCGCTCTGCGCGTTCTCCTGTGCATCTCCCTCGTTGCTGCCGCTCGGTCCTGAACCCCGGCTGTGCTTTACCTTCTCTCTCTTTTCGTTTTCCGTCGACGCCGCTCGGTCTTCAACTCCCGGCTGCGCCCTGTGCGCTTTACCCTCTCTCTTACCCCGTCGACGCTGCTCGGCCTTTTCTGTGCCGTCGGTCGGCTCCAGCCGCCGCTGTCCGGGAAGGGTCTGCACTGTACCTGTTGCCAGCCTGTTGCTGGATCGTCGTGGCTGGAGAACCAAGCCCAGCTCTCAACAGCCTCCCCTGCGATGTTCACTCTCTGCCGGATGACTGGGCGGTTGCTCGTGGTCGACGCCCGTGCTTCTGGCCTCGACTTTCTTCCACTGTCCTCCCGGAGCGAATCCTTGGGAGGAAATGCAGAGTTGCAGGTAGATTCGAATCGACCTCATCGCCACTGTTGAATCCGTGAATCTTAAGGTATGGTGTTCTTCAATAAATAGATGGAGACTGCAGATCAACAATCAACAGGTGTTTACTGGATGAGGGTAGCCTAAAAACTAACAGTACAGATCCCTGCTCAAGGCTTATATACAGGTGTGGTCACTGCCGGTACTACAGTATACAGGAGCTGTAAAAGTAGTTCTCTCTTAAAGGTACATACACTACATACACCATACACAATGGCCCAGAAATTGGTGTCGGGGGCTTCCCGCGGGTGCAAGCCCCCGACCTACACTTACCTAGCGCGCCGACAGTTGAAGCCTGGCCCTGCGTGGATTTCCTGTCAGTGGCCCGGTTCAGCTCCCGGCGCGCTGTGCTTGTGTGATCCAGCGGCGTAGTTAGTTCGATGAGCCGGCTGGGATCACGTGAGCACTGGGCAACCAATCGGAGGTTGCAAAAGTTCATTCATGAGTTTGATAGTAAGAACTGTCAAACTCATGAAAACTCCAGGTGCCCAAAACAGTACTTAAACTTTAGACAAAAGTTAGAAAAACATCCCACTAATTAAATGAACTATTAATAACTGTAAAAAACTAATTTAAACAATTATTCAAATTTTTGAAAAAAATAAGTTTTTTAACAAATCGGGTCTAAAAATACACTTACCTTACTGTAAAGTCTTTAAAAATAATAAACCTGTGGAAAAATATTTCTAACTTTAATTGATAGACCACTTACCTTTTAAAATTAAGTACTTACGTCTGCTTTTTTCTCGCGTAAAAACTGGAGGCCTTATCGCACGGGCAACGCTGTAAAAAAAAGGAATTTCAGCACGCACGCGCAGACTCCTGCGCGCACGCGTTCCACCTCTGAACCCCTTGGTTCAGAGGAAAGGAAATGCCGGTTTTCCGCGCATGCGCTGTGCATGCTGAAAACCGGCACTTCCAACGGGCCCACGCGTGAGTACACGATGCTTACTCACGCGTTGGGACCCGAATTACTGGGCCAATGAGTATTTTGGTAATGCGGGGAGACAAAGAAGGGGAACCTGGTACTGACCTCTCGGGGTCACCTCTCCGGTGCCGGAGCTGGGGCTCACACATAATACTGTGTTCCCAGCACTTGAACGCCTATTCAAAACCACAGTGCGGGTTTAAAGCTGCTGGCGCAAAACCTATAAACTGTACCATGGAGGTAATGGCACAAGACCATGTTACCCCACAGGTAGCATATATAGGAGGTGGGACATATTGTGTCACCACAGGTGTGCCCCACTACCAGCATGGACAGCATAGCTGGTGTCCGGTAAGTGACAGCAGTTTCTGCTTTAAACCCGAGGCAGAAGTTCAAGTGGCCCAGGAATGAATTGTCCCCATTCCTGAACCCTCCACTTTTCACCTCACTGTAAAAGAGAATTTTACCAACCGACAAAAGTATGTGGCACATTTCGGCTACAAAATCCCCCCTCTCCCAGAACATCTTACCAAAATA
The DNA here is from genome assembly GCF_052327205.1 of Somniosus microcephalus. Lineage (NCBI taxonomy): Eukaryota > Metazoa > Chordata > Chondrichthyes > Squaliformes > Somniosidae > Somniosus > Somniosus microcephalus. Next base: position 235,553,033 of record NC_140990.1, read on the forward strand.
CTAAAAGCAGTAATAGTCTCACAGAAACATTTCTACACTCTGGAGCAGAAGACAGTAGAGATAAGGGCCAAAATATTGGATATTGTGGTTCCACCCTGGTGGGACATTTTTGACAACATAGAGGTCCCTTCATGGATTAGACTGGCTTCCCACATCCTCGTGGTTTGCCAGCTGTGAATAGTATTGTACCTAGTGTGCACTCAGTGCAAGGGAAAAGGACAAATACTAGAATTCCAAAACCAAAGGAATTGGAAGGAACATTATGTTAAGATGGAGGGAAATACACCTGTTTGAGTTTTTGTGTGTTTCTGAATAAAGATTGTTTTTTCTTTTTGTTTTTGTTATTTTTAATAAAGACTTTCGACGTGTTATTTTAATAAAGATGTATGTGTACCAAGTGGTGCAGGGGTGTTGGACCCCTCCATGCTTGAATGTGTGTAAATAACTGTATTCTACCTATGTATGCTTATGTACACTACATTTTTAAAGAATGGGAAATGCATGTGTCATGGGATCATAGATAGGTAACTATAGGGGAAGGCTGACTATGGAGGGTCGGGAATTTTGCTCACTTTGTAAGTATGATACTTAAAGCGAGTTTAATATCAACAGGGGGGAGTGTAGGGTTCTCAAAATTCCCACATTCCCCAAAAGTTATCAAAGAATGGGACCCTGATTTTGGACAAGTTATTAAAAGGGGTACCCAAAAGAAAATGGCTTCTGAAACCTCGTGACAGAAGCCTGCAGGATTTTAAAAGCAAGGCCCTGCAAAAAGCAGGCCATTCAGATCTTGAAACAAAACCTAACATGCATGGATCTGTGTGAAAGACTTTGTCATTTCTAAAGCCAGACAGCTAGATAAACACAGAATATGCATCCTTCATATTGAAACAGTTTAACTCAGGATAGACGTAGTCTTGAGGCCATTAACTTTTTGCATACATAATCGGTAACAGCTCAAAGTCGCCGTCAAGCCAGGAAAAGATGATTAAATTTCATAAATGACAAACAGCCAGGATATTGAAGCCGTTAAGCAAGGAGACAACCGCCCCAAAAACCGTTAAGGTGAATGACTGTAAACACTTTAGACAAGCCCGCCAAAATTACATAAAGAACTGACCTGATTTGGCACGCAGATAAGGGGTGAAGAACCAGTATAATTGTAGGCCCACCGGTAGCCAAGCCCCTCTCTTCCTCTCCTCCCTTCCCGCGCTGCTCGACACCGAGGACGCCCATTACAACACCAGGGGCCAAACGCGGGAGGAGAACGGGACCCTACTCAACACATACAGGATGCGCGGGGCCGCAAGCAGGCAGGCGAGATGAGACAAAGGGCAAGGCCGATAAGCAGAGAAGGGCAGCAAAAAAAAGCGTTGGGGATGAGCGGGCACACACCCTGGTAAGCAGACGTTCGATGCATGGGTAGAAGGAGCAGCTGACGACCATGAGCACCACGGTAACAAACTCAAGCCAACACCATAGACCGCCAACCGAACCCCAACCGCAACCAACGACCAGACCACCACCAGAAGAACAACCATTCTGCAAGGTAAAGTACCCAACAAAGACTTTACTCCCTACCTCTAACAGAGGAAAAGAGGGTACTTTACTCAGACGACTCCACCGCCGTGCCCTGAGACCACGTGACGATGGCAGGCCCCAAAGGACATAAAGAGTGAACCCCAAAACCACAACCGGCTTAATCGACAGGTTTCGAACTGTCAAGGAAACCCCATTGGTGAGCATAAATCCCTGGCCCCTCTTAGCTCAATCTAGTTAGGTATTGGGGGTGGGACAAGGGTAGGGGGATTATTAATGTGATTGTTCCCTTGTTGTGCCGTGTGTTCCCCATTCCCAACTAAGTGTACTTTTATATGCCTGTAATTATTCTAGTAATTTTCAGTGTTGTGATTTTATTGTGCCTTTAATAAAAATTACGGTGCTCTTGTACCAAACCAGTTGTCTACTCTATTTCTGTACCGCTGCCTGTACCTAAGTCCGGTGTCTAGAACCCAGGGGTGTGGGAGCGATTCAAACCGCTCAGAGACAGTCAGGGGCAGAGCTGACTGGGCACACGCCACCCTCTACATTCTGTCACAGCTTGCTGACACAGTTACTGCTCTCCAGATGGTGACACATAAAAAAACAGCAATGGATAATTGCTCAGCCTGTGTACTCTATAGCTGTGTACTTCGAGGCAATGGGGTAGAAATGTGTCTGGGCTCACTTACGCAGGCAGCGTGCCCCTGACCAAGAGGCCCAGCTTGTTAGATCCGTGATTCTGAGAGTATGCTGTTTTTCAATAACCACATGGATGCTGTAACTTAACGATAAACAGGTATTTACTGAAGGAGGGTAGTCTCAAGACTGGGGGTACAGAGGCATGCGCAAGGCTGTGGTCACTGCCGGTACTACAGTATACAGGAGCTGTAAAAGTAGTTCTGTCTTAAAGGCACATACACTACAATTCCTCCCCTTTTAGATTAGTAGTACGCCTAATACCCAAATAACAATTAACACTTTAACATGTACATTAAATAACAATAGTCCATTTATAGATTCAGTCTTTGGGGCGGCTTCCTGACCCTTTCGGGATAGCACCTTTCCTGAGGTTCTTGCTCTTGGTGCAGAGGCGATTCTGACCCCTTTTCATCGGGTAATTCATCGGGTTCCACTGCTACTGGTTCTGAGGTAGATGCTACCGGTATGTCGGGTTCATCCCCAGGTACTCGAGACATGGGGTTGACGCGTTCCTGTGACGCTAAGATCTGATCGACGTGGTGTCTCACAATGTTCTCCCCGACATCCACTGTGTACATTAATGGCCCCTGCCTTGTGCATATCGTTCCGGGTTGCCATTTCTCTGTTCGATAGTCACGGGCCAAGACTGGTTGTCCTACATTGAAGCTCCTTGTCGGCTTCTCATTGATGTGCTGGAATTGTTTGTCCTCAACATTTCTTTGCACATTTGGTCTGAGCAAGTCCAGACGAGATCTCAACCTTCGGTTAAAGAACATCATGGCCGGGGTCTGGTTGGTAACTGCATGTGTCGCGTTTCAGTAGGCTAATAAGAAATTGTCCATCTTATGCTGTAGTGGAATTTCATCATCGCACATGGCATTTATCGCCTTCTTAAAGGTTTGTACGAACCTCTCAGCCAATCCATTTGTGGCTGGATGATACGGGGCGGATGTGTAATGCCTTACCCCATTCCTTCTCATAAATTTTTGAAACTCTTCGGACACAAACTGTGGTCCATTATCAGAGCAAATCTGCTCTGGCAAACCGTTTCTGGCAAATATGGTCCGTAGGATTGCAATCGTTTTCTCTGTAGTGGTTGAGGACATTTTTATCACCTCAGGCCACTTCGAATGAGCATCCACTGCTATTAAGAACATTGAGTCCATGAATGGACCAGCGAAATCAATATGCACCCGTTGCCATGGAGAGGAGGGCCACTCCCATGGGTGTAGAGGGGCATGTGGTGGTGCATTTTGGACCTTCTGGCATCCTAAGCAGCTCTTAGTTAGGTCTTCGATTTGTTTATCGATTCCCAGCCACCACACATAAGCCCTAGCAAAGCTTTTCATTTTCACTCACCCCAGATGACCTTCATGTAGCTCATTTAGCAATCTCTCCCTTAACTTGGGTGGAATCACCACTCTGGATCCACACATCACTGTCCCCTGGCATACTGACAGCTGTTCTCTTCTGGATGAGAATGCTGGCAACAGTGAGTCGCCATGTGTTGGCCATCCTCTCACCGTCAAATCATATACCCGAGACAGCGTCGGATCATTGCGGGTCTCCTTCTCTATATCCGCATTCGTTACTGGCAATCGTTCAATTATTGACGAATAAAATATCTCGATAGGGTCCACTGCTGGTGCTTCCTCCACAGGGGATTTGAGGAGGAACTTTTTCACCCAGAGGGTGGTTGGAATGTGGAACTCAATGCCTGAAAGGGTGGTGGAGGCAGGAACCCTCACAACATTCAAGAAGCATTTGGATGAGCACTTGAAATGCCATTGCATACAAGGCTATGGACCAAATGCTGGAAAATGGGATTAGACTGGACAGGGATGGATGGGCGGCGCAGACACGATGGGCCGAAGGGCCTCTTTCTGTGCTGTAAAACTCTATGACTCTATGACTCTATGAGTAGGCAGTGGCAGGCGGAATAGCCCATCAGCGTTCCCATGCTGTTTCGTGCCTTTATATTCTATTTCATATTGATTCACCCCTAGAAACAGGGACCATCTTTGTAACTGTTGTGCAGTCATCACTGGAACGCCCTTCTTAGGATTAAAGATGGATACAAGTGGTTGGTGGTCAGTCAGCAAGGTGAACTTCTGCCCATTCAGATAGTGGTTGAATTTTTTTACTCCCCACACTAGGCTGAGGGCTTCCCTGTCAATCTGGGCGTAGTTGCGCTCGGCTGAGGTTAGTGACTGAGACGCAAAGGCTACTGGCCTCTCCAACCCGTCTGGGAATTTGTGCGACAGCACCGCTCCAATACCATAGGGTGATGCATCACATGCCAAACGAATTGGTAGCGCTGGGTTGAAATGGGCCAACACCTCTTTTGATGTGATCAATTCTTTACACTTCTGGAAAGCTCGTCTACGTTCGTCATCCCACTTCCATGGTACCCCTGTTTGCAGTAGGGTGTTCAGTGGGTGTAATACCGTGGACAAATTTGGTAAGAAATTGTGGTAGTAGTTTACCAGCCCGAGGAACGACCTCAGTTGTGACACATTTTCCGGTGCTGGAGCCTTGACTACTGCCTCAATCTTTTCAGGGGACTTATGTAACCCCTCTTCATCGATGACGTGGCCACAATACGAGATCTGTTTCTGGAAGAACTCGCACTTGTGGCGATTAGCTCGTAGCCCATACTCCTTTAATCTGGTGAGCACCCTCTCCAAGTTGGCGAGGTGATCACTGTCATTTTCACCCGTGACCAAGATGTCGTCCAAATAACACTGGGTCCCTGGAATCCCTTGCAGGACTTGATCCATTGCCCTTTGCCAGATAGCCGGAGCCGAGGCTACCCCGAACACCAGTCGGTTGTATTGATAGAGACCTTTATGAGTGTTAATTGTAAGGTATTGTTTCGAGGCTTCTTCTACCTCCATTTGCAAGTACGCCTGGGCTAGATCAATTTTGGTGAAGCGTTTACCTCCAGATAGCGAGGCGAAAATATCCTCAATTCGTGGAAGCGGATATTGTACCGTGTGAAGGACTGGGTTCACTGTCGCCTTAAAATCCCCACAGATGCGGACCTTCTTTGGATCCCCAGGCGTATTACTCAATGACCTCTTCATTACCGGAACGATGGGTGTAGCCCACTCGCTCCAGTCCACTTTGGACAGTACTCCTGAACATTGCAACCCTTCCAGCTCTGCTTCGACAGCTGGTCTGATCGCATTATGCACTGGTCTGGTCTTAAGAAACTTTGGACTTGCATTTTCCTCTATTTTAATCGTTGCTGTTATGCCTTTTAGTGTTCCGAGTCCCTCCTGGAACACTTCTTTTGCGTCAGTTAGCATTTTTGACAGTCGTCCAAGTGTGACGTCGTCATCCTTTTTGGCCTCAACCTTCAGTGCCTGTATGGAATGCCAATCTAATTGTATCTTCCGGATCCATTCACGTCCTAGCAGTGGTGGTCCTCCATCTGGCAATACATATATATCCATTTTAGGTATTTCCTGGCCTTTATATATCACTTTCACCCTTATTTTTCCTTTGGGGTAGACTTTTTGCCCCGTATACGTCTTCAAGACAATCTCTGTAGCTTTCAAGGGTATATGTGAAAATAGCCGCTTGTAGTCCCTTTGGTTTATGACTGTTAGGGCTGATCCTGTGTCCAATTCCATTTTCACTTGGACTCCATCTATCTTGAGTGTAACCCAGATAGTCTGGTGATCCTCCATTTTGGTTACCTTATGTAGTTTCAGACAACCCAGCTCCTTGCTTCCAGAGTCTGTGTCACTTTTCTGTTCGTCTGAACCACTGTCCATCACCTGGTGTACCTTTTTGTACTTCTCCTGTGGAGATTTCTTACTGTTGATTTTCTTCCCAGACCTGCAGACTCTTGCTATGTGTCCTGCTTTTCCACACTGTCTGCACACTTGGTCCTTGAACCAACAATCCTTCTGGTCATGTGTTGTTCTGCCGCAGCTATAGCACTTCCCTGTTCCGTAGGACATTTCATTGGTGCCATATTCTTGCGGTCTCCGTTGTATCTCTGCAGCTCCCATTGCGGCTGTTTCGTGTGATACTGCCATACTGAAAGCCTTGTCCAGCGTAAGATCCTTTTCTGATAGAAGCCGTTTCTGGGTTCCTTCACTTTGTAGCCCACACACAAACTTGTCCCTTAACGTATCTGCTAGTCCCGCTCCAAACTGGCAGTGTTTCGATAGCTTGCGCAGTTCCGTTAGGTACTCAGCATTGCTTTCGTCTTTGTGTTCGTTCCTTTTATGGAACTTAAATCGTTCTGCTATCAGCAGCGGTGTGGGGTTTAAGTGGTCCTGTAGGATTTCTACTATGCTTTCGAAATTCTTGTTCACCGGCTTCTCTGGGGTTATTAGGTTTCGCAGTCACCCATAAGTTTTTGCACCCATGGAATTTAACAAAACCAGTGCTTTCCTAACATCTGGCACTTCATTCGCCCTGCAGTACACCTCAATACGTTCCACATATGTCGCCCAATCTTCGACTTCATTGTCGAACGTAGAGATACTGCCACTCTTTGGCATCCCTGGGTGTGATTTAACTGTCAAAAATGGCGTCTCCTGCGCTTCCCCTTCTTCTCCCCTGGCACAAAATGGCGTCTCCCGCGCTTTCCTTCCTTCCCACGCTCGCCCTTCTTCTCCGCTGCGGCTTCAAAAATGGCGTCTCCCGCGCTCTTCCTTCTTCTCCGCGGCTCAATGGCGTCTCCCGCACTCTCCCTTCTTCTCCCCGCGGACACTGTTCAGCCCTTGAGCCCTGGCTGTGCTCTGCGCGTTCTTTTTTTTTTCTTGACGCCGCTCGGTCCTGAACCCGGCTGTTGCTTTATCCTCTCTCTCTCCGTTTTTTTTTTTTTTTATCGACGCCGCTCGGTTTTCAACCCCCGGCTGCGCCCTGTGCGCTTCACCCTCTGTCTTACCCCGTCGACGCTGCTCAGCTTTCTCTCCGCCGTCGGTCGGCTCCAGCCGCCGCTGTCTGGGAAGGGTCTGCACAGGACCTGTCGTCAGTCTCTTGCTGATCGTCGTGGCTGGGGAACCAAGCCCAGCTCTCCACAGCCTCCCCTGCGATGTTCACTCTCTGCCAGACGACTGGGCGGTTGCTCGTGGTCGACGCCCGTGTTCCTGGCCTCGACTTTTTTTTGTTACACCGCCCTCCCGGAGCGAATCCTCGAAGGGAAATGCAGAGTTGCAGGTAGATTCGAATCGACACTCGTCGCAGACATTGAGTCTCCTTACTGCTCCAAGTTCAATACAAACACAATGTAATTGCTTGGTGTCTCTATTGAAGTCACATCTTCAAAGTGTTCTTGTTTGTATTATTAGATCCGTGATTCTGAGAGTATGCTGTTTTTCAATAACCACACGGATGCTGTAATTTAACGATAAACAGGTATTTACTGGAGGAGGGTAGTCTCAAGACTGGGGGTACAGAGGCATGCGCAAGGCTTATATACAGGTGTGGTCACTGCCGGTACTACAGTATACAGGAGCTGTAAAAGTAGTTCTGTCTTAAAGGCACATACACTACACAGCTCCAAACTGGGCCCCGGACATCACTAACATTATATGGGCAAGCTTCCGGCACACGCCGTGCTCCCACAGGCAGCTGGCACATTTGTGGAGCACGGCTGTTAGGCCAGTTGCCTGGCTGGCAGTAGCTAAGTCCCAGGAGAAGACTTGTAGCAGCCACGGGGGATGGGGATGAAATCATGACGACTGTGGAGTCGGGCAAACGCTCCTGCTCCTCATGGCTCCACTGGAAAGCTTTTAAAATATATATTTTTTTTAACCCTACCTTTATTTGTCAGCCATTGCTTAAGGCCACAGCAGCCAGTGAAGAATCCTGATTGGGGCAGGCCCAATGCTTATCACAATCAAATTTCTATGATAGCAACTAAAACAGACATTAGGCATCTCATTTACATATTTAAGTGACCTACCGCCTAATTTAACAACAGAAAATGTTGGAAAAACTCAGCAGGCCAGGGCCGCATCCGTGCAGAGAGAAACAGAGTTGCCGTTTCAGGTCGATGACCCCAAAATTGGACCAAGTTGCTCCTGTTCTACGAGCGTAAAACGGGCGCAATGAGTTCCAATTTCTACCCCAATAAGGCAAATTCTGTGAAATTGAGCTCCTGGTGTGGAGGCTCACCTGCTAGGAGCACGCTTGCATAACATCAGCCATAGTATCTAAGCCAACTGCAGTTGCTAGCACCTGTCAATTAACCTTGTTACATGTACCTCAATGAATAAAACAGCTGATCTGGTGCAAATGCCTCTGATTAAACATCCAAGGTTATAGGAAAGGAGGAAATCACAACAAAAGCAGGTAAGACAAGCGAAGGATGAAGCTGATTCAGATAAAGAGTTAGAGCTATGCACATCACAAGGAGGTCTAGGGCATACATAATTCTTACAACCAGCCAGCACTTTTATTCCCTCCATAAGGGAATCACTTAGGAGAAATGTAAGATTAGGTTGCACACAATCCACCAACACAAAGGCCCCTTTGCAAAACAAAGTAAACTACAAGCACTCACCAAACAATTGATTGAATAAATGCACCCGCGACCCCACCCAAAACCCCTGTCTGGTGGTGAATAAGGGAAAATTCCAGCATTAAGCGGATTTTTCTGGTCTCTGCCCCACTTACTGCTGCTTCTCTAGGCCGCCATGTGGAAGGTACCAGGAAATGGTGGTAGCAGCCCTGAAGTTCCCTAATGGAGCGAGATATCCTCATAGTGTCCTCCTCTCCCTCCGGTCTTGCCCCCACTTACCTTCTTTTGAAGGCATCCATTTCTGCCAAGGACTGTAAGTCAACCTCTGTGCTCTTCTGTACCCTGGAATGTCCAACTGCCTCTTCTGGTGCTGCAGCGGTGGTCCCACTGGGCACTGGCAGGCTTCCTCTTGGCATTGGAATTCCTGCCAGAAGCCCACCATGCATCAACAATGAACCCCAGGGAAACAGGTTCAGGTGGGGATGGCTTCTGAAGGGGTGGAAGTTCTGCCAGGAAGAGAAGACTCCAGCCTTTTATGTGTCCTTGGTTAGAGTAAAGCAGGGGCAGAACAAAAGATGGGAATACTTGATGAATGGTACAGCAAAGTAGTTTTGAAAAGGTTACTTTGTAGATGTGGATTGCAGCTTTAGAAATGGAGCAGCTCTGGCACTCACAGGAAGGCATCTTGAATTATTTCGTGGCACATCACTCTGCTTTGCTGCACTGGTGCCTTTACAACTAATTCCTCATTGTCACTGTGACAAAAATGGAGAATCTTTGCCCACTGTTAATGGATTTTATTTCTGTATTGTATTACTTAGCTTAAAAATATGTAATTTTTACAAAAAGATGCCACCCTCAAAATGGCTTCTGCAAATGCATCCTAGGAGGATGACTTCTTTTCTTTTGGCTCTGCATAAACTATACAAGAAAAAACCCAGGCAGCTCAATACAGTTGGTTACTAACAGATGTGTGCATCTAGATTAAAAAAATCATCTAGCACATTAAAGTGCTAAAACCAATTAACATGTATTATTGGGTTATTAATTAACAACATCATCAAATCAGGATAGCTCTCACACTTGACAACCATCACTGATGATCATTGGTATGATTTTTAGATGCATTATGGAGTTTGCAGTCCATTATTTGAGTAAAGCATCTGTGTCTCACAGACTGACTTGTCAAAGATGAGACTGTATTTCAAATAATTTTGTATATAAGAATCTAACACTTTGATGGTTTTGATCTAGCCATAACTGACGTGAAAACAAGATGTTGCTCCAGAGATATGAGCACCTATTAATTCTGAGAAAGATTGGGATCAGGTGGCTAATCATCCAAGAAGTGCAAGTCCATCTTCTTTAGAAAGTTCTGCAAGAAAAACCAATCAAAGAAAATCAACTGACAAGTTTGTTTATTTAACCTTTTCATGAATTTTTTATTCAAACCTATTGGGGGCGTAATTGGGCTCTATAGCAACTGTTTTTGGGGCTCTATGAGTCCCCTTAAGCATGGCAAATGGCATCCATGGCGTGTGCGCACACTTCCGATGGGAGGTGGGGTGGGCGTCATCTTCGTAAAAGTGTTTGCGTGTGCGCACCTGACATTCGCCTGCAACATGAAGAGCAGGCAGATCATGATGTCAATCAATGTGCAACAATGATTTGACGCCAGCACTGCCATTTTGGAGCTCCATGCTCCAGCCTACACTCTCTCTTAACCTCAGAAAGCTGAACACGACGTTAAGCAGCATGAAGGATCCCCCCCCCACCAGCGCTACTTAAAGGGATCATCAACTACTTACAGGTTGTTGCTGGTTTATTTCTTCTGGCTGTTGCTGCAATTCTTCGTGTTTTGGGTGTTTTCTATAGTAGGTTGAAGTTTCAACAGTCTACAGGGAGACTACAGGGTGTGGCAGGTGCTGAAGTACATTTTTGCTGACTTAAAGGCTTCTGCACAGAGCAGTTGCTCCCAGACATGGTGGACCAGTAGGCCTTCCTCTTGGTACTGAGCATGACTGGGAGAATGAGCAGAGGCCACGCAGAGCAGGACAAGCTGCTGGAAGAGGGAGGAGGAGCAGGGTGAGAAAGGATCTCAGCAGAAGGCCATATCTGCAGAGGGTGTTTAGGGAGCAATTCTCATACGGGACTTTTGGTGTAATGGGGTTATTGTCTCTGGCCAGTCAGAAGTATCTGAGCTGCTCCAGAGCCCCGTGCGGTTTCGAATCTCTCCCTTTTTCTGGTTCTGACCGCCAGACTTATTTCAGTAGTGATGTAGACAAAACGAGACTTGTGGTTGGGTGCAAAGAAGACCAGTATTTATTGAAAATAAGAATAAGTTGAAAATAATGATGAATACAGCACTCTTTTACTTAATACAGCACACCTTTGCTTAATACAGCACACCTTTGCTTAATACAGCACACCTTTGCTTAATACAGCACACCTTTGCTTAATACAGCACACTTTTGCTTAATACAGCACACTTTTACTTAATAGGGGAGGAGAAAATGACACATCGAGGGAAAATTGACTAAAATTACAATTTAACAAAATCCCCCTTTAATTCCCACCCCTAATACCTATCTAGGTTGCCTTGTAAAGGACCAGAAAGTTTTATGCTCACCAGTAAACACCTGCTCCATGCCCCTGCAGTCTGTCTTGGATTCTTCACCGCCCTGAAGTAGAGATACCCCAGTAATTCAAAAGTAACTGCTGGTATTCCACTTCTTTGGGCGGGCTGTTGAGCTGTTCCCCTTTGTAGGCAGGGCACGGAGGGCGAGGCGGCAGAGAGAGAGAATGGCTTCCTGAGGGGTTATCTTTATAGCCCATTGAGAGCCGTTGTCTTCGCGCCCAAATCTGGATGTATCTGGGCTATAAAAAAGGGACCGAACTGTCCCCATTGACTGTAATGGGTTTGAATGTGTTACCCATTCATTTTAACTGGTTTGCGACCAGTTTGAAATGTCTCACTGAATCCTTAAGTGTTCAGTCAACAGCACTCAAGTGGTTTGTAAACAATCCATTGTCCTGCGGTCACCGCCAACCGCAACTGATTGACAGCTTTAAGTACTTAAGCCCTTGAGTCAACATTGTAGAGGGCTTATAAACAAACAACCCTTTGTCCTGTGAGTGAAACTTCCTAAACTGCAGTTGATTGACAGTTTCAAGTACTTCAACATATCCACACAGGCTGGTGTTTTCAAATCCTTTTGTCAGCCAGTGATGGGAGATATTCAGGCAGGCTGCCTTTGCCTTCTGCCATGAGGCCTGACAGCCAGTTTGATACCCTGGGTTTTTAAGGTATATTCCACCCAGGTTTTCTTTAATCAAAAAAATAATCTTCAGGGGCTGTAGAAATTTTCCGAAATTCTTGCGAACCTTACACGACCAATGCTTGAGAGGTCTGCATTTCACAAAATAGATCGTCACTGAAATCTGCCACCTGCTGCAACCACAACTGCAACTTCAAAGCAGGGTAAGGACCGCATTGCCAGTGACTGTCAAGGTGACAGTAGTGATAAACTTTTATGCATCTGGCTCCTTCCAGGCTGATGCTGGAGATATTAGCAACATCTCTCAGTTTGCTGTACACTGTTGCATAAAGGTGGTCACTGAGGCTCTCTATGCATAGAGAGACAACTTCATTTCTTTCCCTCTTGCCAGAGAGAAGCAGGCAGAGCGAGCACGAGTGTTTGTAGGATTGCAGGCTTCCCCATGGTGCAGGGAGCCATTGTCTGCACGTACCTTGCTTTGCGTGCATCTCATACCAACTCTGCCATGTACCAGAACTGAATGGGATTCCACTCCCTGAATGTGCAGCTGGTGTGTGACCACAGGCAGCGCATCACGCAGGTCAATGCCCCGTATCCTGGCAGCAATCACAATACATTCATTCTGCGGCAGTACTCTGTGCCAGCTGTACTTCAACCACCATGGCAAATCAAAGGGTGGCTACTGGGTAACAAAGGTTATTTGCTGATGACATGGCTCATGGCTCCTGTGTACAACACATGCACATGTGCACAGCAGGCATACAATGAGAGCCATGCTGCCACAAGAAATGTGATAGAACAGACCATTGATGCCTGATGCAATGATTCTGCTCTGGAAGAGCCCTCCAGTACTTGGCTGAGTGGGTCTCAAGATTTGTCATACTATGCTGCAGGCTGCACAACCCTGCCATCATGAGAGAACAGCCCTTGCCATCACCTATCAGGCAAGAAGCTGAGGAACAGAGGCACAAGTTAGAGGAGGAGGAGGCGGAGCAGGAGCAGGCAAAAGAGGAGGAAGAGGAAGGGAGGCTGCAACGTATATGGCCCCTTTTTACCCGGGTTCTACATGAACAAATAATTAATGAGTAATACTGTAGTGTATGTAACCTGTACTACATTAAGAGGATACCTTAGGGTGATGGACTACTTTTTGATGGCTCCTGTACATTGTAGTACCGGTGGTGACCTCACCGGTATATAAACCCTGCGGAGCAAAGTGTATCTCAGTTCAGCCCTGACCCTCAATCACTAAAGACCTGTTTACTTACTTCTGTAGTCTGTGTCCTGTTATTCAGTATAACTGCATTTGAAAACACAGACTCAACAGTGGCGACGAGTCTGATCTTACCTAGCGGCAGTTTTGCATCAAAGGAAGCTTCGTCCTCAGAAACGGGCGTCGAACAAGGGCATCCGCCCTCAACATCCTGCTGAGCACTACATCGCACAGGAGGCCATCGGGAACCCGGGTTGGTTTCTGGTCACGAAGTCAAACATCAGTGAGCATCCCATCGATGACAGCGGCGGATAAGCCCGATCGAGCGGCATGGGGGGGGGAAGTCGGCTGAGTTGTCAGTGGGAGAAGGGGAGGGAAAACAACAAAAAGGGCGGAGAACACGACCGCAGCCGGTATCAGGGGCCGGACTGCAATCGGGGCAGAGACACGCAGCAGCCAGAAAAGCGTTTATGGCCACAAGGACCGCGGGAGCGGCGGGGAACAAGAGCAGCAGCACAGGGGAAAATAAAGGACCACTGGGAGGCGTGGACAGCAACAGCGCGGGAATCGCCATTTTGAGTCGGCGGGGGAAGAAGACAAGCACGGGAAAAGCCGCCAAGCGCAGGAAAAGCCGCCATCTAAAAAAATTTAACAAAATAATATCCGAAGGGAAAGGAGAAACTCAGCAAGGATGCCAAAAACGGGTAACATCACTGCTTTTGATAACAATGTGGAAGATTGGGCCACTTATGTGGAACGCATCGAAGTTTACTGTACAACGAATGAGGTACCGGATGATAAGAAAGCACTAACCCTATTGAACTCGATGGGTGCGAAGATGTACGGGTTATTAAGGTACCTTGTAACACCAGACAAACCGGTAGGGAAGAGTTTCGCGGATATTGTTACTATCCTGCAGGAACATTTAAACCCCACGCCGCTGCTGATAGCGGAACTATTTAAATTCTACAAAAGAATTCAACTTAAAGAAGAAAGCAACGCTGAATTCCTAACAGAACTGCGCAAGTTATCAAAGTACTGCCAGTTCGGAACAGGACTAGCAGACGCACTGAGAGATAAGTTTGTGTGTGGGCTCCTAAGGGAAGGAACCCAGAAGCGACTGCTAGAGGAAAAGGACCTTACGCTGGACAAAGCTTTCAGCATTGCAGCATCCCACAAGGCAGCAGCACGGGGCGCTGCAGAGATACAGCAAAGGCCATTGGAATTCAGCACCAATGAAATGGCATTGGGCACAGTAAAGTGCTATCGTTGTGGAAGGAAAACGCATGACCAGAACCAGTGCTGGTTCAAAGATAAAGAATGCAGGCAATGTGGCAAACTTGGTCACATAGCGAGAGTATGCCGGTCAGGAAAGAAGACCAGCAGCAAAAAGTCACCGCAGGAGAAGTACAAAAAAGTACACAAGGTGACAGAGAACAGTTCGGATGAACAGAAGACGGATTCAGACTCCAGCAGTAAGCAACTGGGTTGTCTGAAAATACATAATGTGGGTAACACAGCAGACCACCAAACTATCTGGGTCATGCTTCGGATAGCAGGAGTCCAAGTGAAGATGGAATTGGACACTGGGTCGGCATTAACGGTCATGAATAAGCAAGATTACAAAAGGTTATTCTCGCACATTCCCCTGAGGGATATGGAGATTGTATTGAAAACATACACGGGGCAAATAGTATACCCCAAAGGAAAGATAAAAGTAAATGTGGTCTACAATGGTAAAGAAAGTCAGAAAATGGACTTGTATGTGTTACCTGATGGAGGTCCGCCACTACTGGGACGGGAATGGATCCGGAGAATAAATGTGGACTGGCATTCCATACAAGCACTGACTGTAGATGCCTGTAAGGAGGACGACGTCAAACCTAAACGACTGTCCAAAATCTTAGACGATGCTAAGCAGGTGTTCCAACAGGGACTTGGAACACTGAAAGGAATTACGGAAACCATCAAGGTTGAAGAACATGCAAACCCAAAATTTTTCAAAGCCAGACCGGCGCCTTATGCGATACGACCTGCTGTGGAAGCTGAGCTGGAAGGGCTAGAACGTTCAGGGGTACTGTCCAAGGTGGACTGGAGTGAATGGGCTATACCCATTGTTCCTGTCATGAAGCGTTCATTGAGCAACAAGCCGGGGGAACCTGGGAAGGTTCGCATCTGTGGCGACTTCAAGATCACTGTTAATCCGATTCTTCACACGGTGCAATATCCGCTTCCGCGGATTGAAGATATCTTCGCTTCGCTGTCTGGCAGGAAACACTTCACTAAGATAGACCTGGCGCAGGCGTACCTACAGATGGAAGTTGATGAAGCGTCACGTCAGTATCTCACGATCAACACGCATAAGGGCTTATATCGGTATAATAGACTGGTTTTTGGAGTGGCATCAGCTCCGGCGATTTGGCAAAGGGCCATGGAGCAGGTATTGCAGGGAATCCCAGGCACACAATGCTACCTGGATGACATCCTGATTACAGGAGATAACGATAAGGATCACCTTGCGAATTTGGAGCATGTGCTCATCAGATTGAAAGAATATGGGCTCAGAGTTAATCGCCAGAAATGCGAGTTCTTTCAAAAGCGAATCTCGTACTGCGGCCACGTCATTGACCGGGAGGGGCTCCATAAGTCACCTGACAAGATCGAAGCTGTTGTAAAAGCTCCTGTACCGGAAAATGTATCCCAGTTGAGGTCGTTCCTCGGGTTGGTTAACTATTACCACAAGTTCCTTCCAAATTTATCCACAGTGTTACACCCACTAAACACTCTTTTGCAAATGGGAATACCATGGAAGTGGAGCGATGATTGTAAGCGGGCTTTTCAAAAGAGCAAGGCACTGATCACCTCTAAGGAAGTGTTGGCTCACTTTAACCCAATGCTGCCTATTCGCTTAGCTTGTGATGCTTCTCCATATGGTATCGGGGCAGTGCTCTCACATAAGTTTCCAGATGGCTCGGAAAGGCCAGTCGCTTTCGCATCCAGATCATTGACCTCCGCTGAGCGCAACTATGCTCAGATAGATAGGGAGGCTCTCAGCCTCGTGTGGGGAGTTAAGAAATTTAACCATTACCTGCAAGGCCAAAAGTTTACGCTGCTGACAGATCACCAGCCGTTGGTTTCCATTTTCAACCCTAAGAAGGGTGTTCCGGTAATGACGGCGCAGAGGCTTCAGAGATGGTCCCTTTTCCTAGGGGCACATCAATATGATATTGAATTCAAAGGTACAAAGCAACATGGTAATGCTGATGGGCTGTCGCGCCTGCCACTACCTACAGCGGAAGAGGCACCGGCAGTTGACCCTGTCGAGATATTTCACTCGACCATCATCGAATGCTTACCAGTCACCAATGCGGGTATTGAGAGAGAGACCCGAAATGACCCGACACTGTCTTGGGTCTACGACTTGACAGTGAAGGGATGGCCAGCACATGGCGAACCATTGTTACCAGCATTCTCAGCCAGACGAGAACAGCTGTCCATATGTCAAGGAACATTGATGTATGGAACAAGGGTGATTATTCCTCCTAAATTAAGGGAGAGAGTTCTGAAAGAATTGCACGAAGGTCATCTGGGGGGAGTCAAGATGAAAAGCCTTGCTAGGGCTTATGTGTGGTGGCCAGGTATCGACAAACAAATAGAGGATCTGACTAAAAGCTGCTCAGGGTGCCAAAAAGTTCAAAATGCACCTCCAATTGCACCGCTGCATCCGTGGGAATGGCCTTCAGCCCCATGGCAACGTGTGCATATCGACTTTGCAGGTCCATTCATGGATTCCTTGTTTTTGATAGCAGTAGACGCACATTCTAAATGGCCAGAAGTGATTAAGATGTCGACCACTACCTCTGAGAAGACGATCGCAGTTCTAAGAACCATATTTGCAAGGAATGGGTTGCCGGAGCAAATATGTTCAGACAACGGACCACAGTTCGTGTCAGAAGAATTCCAGAAATTCATGAAAAAGAATGGGGTGAAACACTATACATCTGCCCCATATCATCCGGCTACAAATGGGTTGGCCGAGAGATTTGTACAAACGTTCAAAAAGGCGATAATGGCCATGAGTGAAGACCATATTCCACTACAACACAAGGTGGACAATTTCCTGATGGCGTATCGAAACACCACGCATGCAGTGACAAATCAAAGCCTTGCCATAATGTTCTATAACAGAAGGTTGCGGTCCCGGTTGGATTTGTTAAAACCCAATGTGCGACGGGAAGTCGAAAACAAGCAATTCCAGCATGTAAATAACAAGGCCACTCGTAGTTTTGAAATAGGACAACCAGTGTTGGCCAGGGACTATAGGGATGATAAATGGCAACCTGGAACAATTCGTGCACGACAAGGACCCTTGATGTACACGGTAGACATTGGAGAGAACGTAATACGACGTCATGCTGACCAACTTGTGGAATCGAGAACAAGGGTCGACCCCATGTCTACGGCAGAGACACCAGTTGAAGAACTTATTGAGCCTGTAGCATCTACCTCAGACTCGAATGTATATGATGATGTTAAAACCATAGGAGATCAAGTAGATGAGTCACCCCAGCAACGAGAACCAGAGACCCCTGAAAGGCATTATCCGGGCCGGATCAGAAGGCCTCCTCAGAGACTGAATCTTTGAACAGTTCTTGTGTGTAAATTGTATATATGTTATCCATGTAATGTTTAATTTGGGGTGTACACTGTTAAGCTAAAAGGGGAGGAATTGTAGTGTATGTAACCTGTACTACCTTAAGAGGATACCTTAAGGTGATGGACTACTTTTTGATGGCTCCTGTACATTGTAGTACCGGTGGTGACCACACCGGTGTATAAACCCTGTGGAGCAAAGTGTATCTCAGTTCAGCCCTGACCCTCAATCACTAAAGACCTGTTTACTTACTTCTGTAGTCTGTGTCCTGTTATTCAGTATAACTGCATTTGAAAACACAGACTCAACAAATACCAGTAATCTCAACCCCAATTGCCCATCCACCAACAGTCCCACTCTCCTTACCTTTCCTCTGTCACTGACGATCACATCATCCTCTTTTCCACAAGGCAAAAATAAAAACCAACATAAAATACACATTCCAATCCAAATTTATAAATTCTATCATGCCATAGAGCATACAAAAATAAACTAATCACCTTTGTACATTCCCTTAGTTCCTGTCTTCCATGTGCTTTTTCCTGTCCTAGTGCTCCTAAGAGGTGCTTCCCCAGTGACTACAGCATGGATGGTGGAAGGTTGCTGACCTTCAGTTGAGGAAACTGCAGATGGCCTTGGAGGGCGACCTCGAGCAGCTCTGGACCGAGAAGGCCCGGCTGCAGACTGCACCATCTAGGCCTGGGCTTAGCAGTCTGGGCTGGCTACTGACAGGCAACAGCAAAGGCACTGGCAGAGTGGCAGAGGTGAGAACACGAATGCTGTCATCCTGAGAGAGGACAGCAGGTTCGTACTCCATGGACCAACTGCCACTTTCCCGGGGCAGCGCCTCAGCAATCTTAGTATTCTGTTGGATAACAGATTGCTGCAGTATTGTGACACCCTGGGAGCCCCTTTGAACAATGGTTTCAAGAGCCATGATGGCAGCAGTCTGAGCTTCCATGCCAGCAAGCTGAAATTGCATGACACCATCTGAGCTTCCACTGCAGCACTCAGACACAGGGTGGATGCAGCTCATGCTGCAATGGAAGCTGAGACATCGGCCATCAGACGCTACATCATGGTTGGTTCCACAGGTGTGTTGGAGGTAGCCACCCGTTCCATGTTGAAAAAGATGGGCTCCAAGCTCTGCGCAAAGCCCTGTGCCAAGTTGGTGTCAGACTCCTCCATGTTCCTTGACATTGAACGTAGGCTTTCTGGCAGGCTTTCCAGTGCACCAAGTATTTGGGTGAGTACACCCATCTGCCTTCTTCTGTAGCCTGGACCATCGAAGTCATCATCTGAGTCCTCTGCAGCAGAACTAGTGTGCAACCTCACCTTCCGATGAGCTGGCACCTGCGCTATTCTTTTTCCCTGCCCTGGCTGCAGCGCACTTGTGCCCGGTATCTCACCACTTGCAGGTTCTGCCTCTATGCTATCCACTAAATTACGCGCAATATCAGTATCTGAACTGGTGGCTGCGACTATGAAATGGAGTGACGGCGTGTCTTCCTCTTTATTAATTTCTTGCCCTTCCTCCACTGCCTGGGCAGGTTGCAGTTCTTGGGTATCAGAAAGAAAAAAGGGACAATGGTAGGGTTGTAGTGAGGGGAGAGGAGAAAGTAAGAAGTGCATGCTTACATCATCTGCAGCTTCTCAGTCAGAAGAGATTGTGAGATGAGGGAAAAGTGGGATGAGAGAAGGAGGATTAGGTATGCAGATTCCTTCATCTTCAATGGCTTCAGCCCCGCCAGTGGCCACGGCCTCAGCAATGGCCCTTCCCATAATGGCCAGCACTGTCTCCTCCCTGAGGTTTAGAACATGCAGGCTTGCCTCTCCCTTCTGGTTAGTTCCTGCTGCCTCCAGTTGTGCACCACCTTCTCCTGTAAGAGAGAGGGGAGTGTGTCAGTGAGTGTTGTGCAATCTGTGTGGGTGATGTGGCTGTCATGGTTGAATAGCTGGCAGTGTGTGCAAGCTGTGAGATATGGCTTTGAGGCTTGCAACGGTGTGTGAGAGTGAGGTAAAGCATATGAATGTTAGGTATGAGCCCTTATTGTTAGAGATTGTTGGTAGCTGAGTGATGGGAATGTGGTGAATTGAGCTGTGGCTGAGGCTAGTAGTGCAGCTGGTAGAATATGGCATTTGAAGATACATTCAGTGACCTTGACCACTCTTGTGAGATCATTAAACTTCTCCCTGCACTGCATTCATGTTCTTGGAGCTATACACCAGGCATTGACCTCCTCCGGTATCTCTTGCCATTGCCTTCTGAGCATGTGTCTGGAAGGTCTCCAGCCCCCCTGAGGCTACAGGAAATTGTAAGAATCCTGAGAAATCTCCATTTCAGCTTCCCACTAAATAACATGGACGAAATGAAATAAGCATTATTAGTTGTAGGTTTAAGTTTGTATTATGTAACGGTTAGTCAATACAGGCCAATTCTTGAATAATTATGCTTTTAAACTAGTGTAATATGCCTTGGGTAGACCCGGTTAGATTTTAAAATGGAAGAAACAGGCCTGCTTGACTGAATGTTAACTGATGCAGACTTCAACAAGCCTTGTTAGCAAAGCAACAGTCAATCTGAGAAAAGTTGAGAGAATTAATGGAATTCCAGAGATTGAGATAAGAGGCAGGGACCATAAGATTGTTATGAATTACACATTAGTTGGTTTTTAGAATACTTGCTTTACTATCTTATAACCATTAATAACTTATAATCATCATTAATAGATTTATAATTTTTTTTTATTCGTTTATGGGATGTGGGCGTCACTGCCAAGGCCAGCATTTATTGCCCATCCCTAATTGCCCTTGAGAAGGTGGTGGTGAGCTGCCTTCTTGAACCGCTGCAGTCTGTGTGGTGAAAGTACTCCCACAGTGCTGTTAGGTAGGGAGTTCCAGGATTTTGACCCAGCGACAATGAAGGATCGGCGATATACTTCTAAGTCAGGATGGTATGTGACTTGAAGGGGAACTTGGAGGTGGCGGTGTTCCCATGCACCTGCTGCCCTTGTCCTTCTAGGTGGAAGAGGTCACAGGTTTGGGAGGTGCTGCCGAAGAAACCTTGGTGAGTTGCTGCAGTGCATCTTGTAGATGGTACACACTGCAGCCACGGTACACCGGTGACAGAGGGATTGAATGTTCAAGTTAGTAGATAGGGTGCGGGCTGCTTTGTCCTGAATGGTGTCGAGCTTCTTGAGTGTTGTTGGAGCTGCACTCACCCAGGCAAGTGGAGAGTATTCCATCACACTCCTTACTTGTGCCTTATAGATGGTGGAAAGGCTTTGGGGAGTCAGGAGATGAGACACTCGCCGCAGAATACCTAGCCTCTGACCTGCTCTTGTTGCCACAGTATTTATGTAGCTGGTCCAGTTAAGTTTCTGGTCAATGGTGACCCCCAGGATGTTGATGGTGAGGGATTCGGTGATGTTAATGCTGTTGAATGTCAAGGGGCGGTGGTTAGACTCTCGCTTGTTGGAGATAGTCATTGCCTGGCACTTCTGTGGCACGAATGTTACCTGCCACTTATCAGCCCAAGCCTGAACGTCGTCCAGGTCTTGTTGCATGCGGGCATGGACTACTTCATTATCTGAGGAGTTGTGAATGGCACTGAACACTGTGCAATCATCAGCAAACATCCCCATTTCTGACCTTATGACGGAGGGAAGGTCATTGATGAAGCAGTTGAAGATGGTTGCATCTAGGACACTGCCCTGAGGAACTCCTGCAGTGATGTCCTAGGGCTGTGATGATTGACTTTCAAACACCACAACCATCTTCCTTTGTGCTAGGTATGACTCCAGCCAGTGGAGAGTTTACCCCCAATTCCCATTGACTTCAGTTTTACTCGGGCTCCTTGATGCCACACTCGGTCAAATGCTGCCTTGATGTCAAGGGCAGTCACTCTCATCTCACCTCTGGAATTCAGCTCCTTTGTCCATGTTTGGACCAAGGCTGTAATGAGGTCTGGAGTCTTGGCGCAACCCAAACTGGGCATCAGTGAGCAGGTTATTGGTGAGTAAGTGTCGCTTGATAGCACTGTCGATGACACCTTCCATCATTTGCTGATGATTGAGAGTAGGCTGATGGGGCGGTATTTTTCCGGCTTTGATTTGTCCTGCTTTTTGTGGACAGGGCATACCTGGGCAGTTTTCTACATTGTCAGATAGATGCCAGTTTTGTAGCTGTACTGGAACAGCTTGGCTAGAGGCGCGGCTAGTTCTGGAGCACAAGTCTTCAGCAAGATAGCCGGGATATTGTCGGGTTCCATAGCCTTTGCTGTATTCAGTGTGCTCAGCCGTTTCTTGATAACACGTGGAGTGAATTGAATTGGCTGAAGAATGGCTTCTATGATGTTGGGGACCTCAGGAGTAGGCCGATATGGATCATCCACTCCGCACATCTGGCTGAAGATGATTGCAAATGCTTCAGCCTTGTCTTTTGCACTCGCGTGCTGGGCTCCACCATCATTGAGGATGGGGATATTCATGGAGCAGTGTAAATCATGTGTAAGGATTAAATGGAGAAGTTTGTAATCATCAACTGCATGCAAGTATAACCTGAATTATGTATTACATGTAACCCTTTTTCTTATGCTTAAAAGTCTTTGAGTAGGCTGTAGTCATTCATCCTGGGGTGAGAAAGAGATTGCCATGGCCGAATAGACACAAGTTAGCCTGGGAACCAAGGTTAGATGCAGTTGCCATTGTGCTGGAATGTTATAACATCTGCAGTGAATTATAAAAACAAAGGCCAACAGCAGGAGTCGTATCTCAACCTATGGAGACATATTCCTTTTGTATTGCCATAACTACCCCAGATATGAGTCTTGACAGTCAAAAACAGATGATGTAAGAGTGTCGTCAGACCAAAAACCTGCATAAGCCAGGGTGCCATGAATGCGGCATCTCTATGATTGGATTTTGGGTTTGGGTTCTGGAGGACTCCATGGGGGAGAAATTCAGTATCGCCCCATTTGGGGCGCCGTTATCAGCCGTGCGCAAAGTTTAGTGCCTGGCGCTAATTATCGCCTCCAACGGCAAACTTGGGTTTTATTGCCCCTGCAGGTGATTGGAGCGCTAAGTCAGGCGCTACACCTGTCTTAAGGCGCAAAGGCCGAGGAGCGAGGCGCTACCTCAGAGTGCGGGCGCAGCGCAGGTGCTGTCAGTTAGCAATTGAACACAGACACACTGGCGCCGGTCAGTTCTTAAAGGGGAGGGTCGATCTTGCTCTCCAGCCACACCCTGCTCATTGGAGCCTTGAATCTCGGCCTGGACAGACCTGTGGCTAAAGCTTGCAGGCAAAGACTATGGAGAGGGCCAGGGAGCGAGCACAGCACTTCAGTGAGCGGGCCTTGGAGGCTCAGGTTGGCGCGGAGGAAGATCTATACTGTACCCAGAGAGTGGCAGGAGGCCTTTGCCGTGCGAGTACGGAAGAGTGTGGAGGGAGGTGGCTCAGAGCGTCTCCTCAAGGAGCATAGTGCCCAGGACCCATATCCAATGTAGAAAAGAGTTCAACGACCTCACTCGGGTCGTCAGGGTGAGTGGCTTTTTTTCAATACCTCTCCATCCCTCCACCTCAACATCACTCTATGGCCAGAGGGTCTTAAAACCCCAATGCCCAACACTCATCCAACACCTATGGCCCTTTCATCAAACACACATGCACATTCCACACTTTGCATACAGTAAGGGCTATTCAACTATGGGAGGCACATCAGGCAAGATCATGGCTGTATACAGTAAGGGCTATTCAACTATGGAAGGCACATCAGGCAAGACCATGGCTGTATATTTACTCAGACGCCGTCCTTTTTCTTGCAGGCCAAGCTATCTCATTATAGAAGACAGCAGCAATGGATGGGTGGAGGGCGGCCTCAGCTGCAACCCCTCAGCGATCTTGATGTGTGCGTCCACAGGATTGTGGCAAGCCGGATGATCGGTCCCGTCACCACTGGAGACGCTGACCCTGTTCTGGACAGCAATGGTAAGGTCATCACTTTTTTGTCCTCTCTCCTTCCACTTGTCCCTCACAACACCAGCCTTTGGCACTTTCAATCCAACTTACTAAATCGCTGCACTCATTCCTCCCTTACTGCCACCCTGTCCTCATGCTAAAGCCACTCTTGTACCTCCCTGCTTTGAGATGGTGATTCACCAGTTGAGGAGACCGGCCCTCAAGCTGCCAGTGGGAGCGAAGCTGCAGGCGAGGAGGAAGAGGATGCTGGAGCATCAGCGCCACCCTCTCCCGAGGAAGCCCATGCCCACACTGGAAACACGCCTTCCCTGGAGGGGAGCAGGGGGGAAGGGTCTGTTGCGGGTGAAGCTCCAGGACCCAGCGGGCTGCAGCAACGCGATGGGGGTAGGGAAGCTCGGGGGCCTTCTCCCCAGAGGGAGAGTATGCCAGCGAGTCCTGCTGCACTGGACACAGAGGAGGAGCGGCTCATCGCTGAAATGAACACCCAAGCAGTGGACATGCACACTGAGCTCATGGGTGCAGTGGGAAGGGTGCCCGAATCCATTGAATCACTGGCAAGGAGCGTGGAGCACTTCGCTGTAGCACAGGCAGATGCCACGCAAATGCTTAGTGCTGCAATTTAGTCACTGGCTGCCATGACCCCATCTCAGACTGCTCTCATGCAGACTCAGATTGAGGCCACGCGAGCACTGACTGCTGCCATCCTCGCTGGTTCGGACACATGTAAGGGGTTTTCGATCGCAGAGGTTTCTCTCTCCAGAGGCCTCTCTCTCTTGCACAGTAAAACCTTGAGTGGTTCGACCCACTCGCCCCTTAGGTTCCAAACACTGGCCTTGGATGCAGGAACTACAATGTAGAGAATACTCGATAGGCCAGGTTTAATGGAAACGAAATGGAATTTTATTGCATAGAGAAAAACAAATCAAATGCAAGTCAATAAACGGTACATGGGAGGGAAAAACAAATTCATAATACACTACTAACTGAGATAGATACAGGCATATTATACTTTACAAAAGTCATCATGAAATGGGGAAACACACGGAACATCGAAGGACAACAACTCATTGTTAAAATTACCCCTTAAATGCCCACCCCCTAAGCCTATCTAGATCAGATTGTGAGGGGCCAGAAACATGCTCACCAATCCAGTTAGGAACTGCAAGAGTTTGAAACAGGTCTGCGTTTTGATCCTTTCAGGCGTCCTGTCTCCACATGGTCAGCGCTGTGGGCTGCGACACTCTCTCTTCTTCCTTGAGGTGAAGGTCACGGACAGGCTGGACACTGGCAGGCCTGGACGTCGGCGGGGACGGCGACCACCTGTTTAACCATGGTTGAAGAGGTCTCTTCGCGGAGTCTAGCTGATTACCATTTTCAGCTACATTTCTTCTGTAGGGCTGCTGTCCCTTGTCTCGTCAACGGCCCGGGGCTTGTCGATGATCTCCCGATGGTTACCCCAGGGTGGGACGCAGACTCAAATCACCTTCTTGGTCTCTGGATCGACGTTCCTCCACGGCTCTCAAAAGGGCAAGCTCAAACAGCGCATCTGGCTGATCGCTACCGATGGCTACCCCGGGACTCCAAATATACTTCTCAAGAGAAGCCTTTACCTCCCGCCAAATCAAGGTTAGACTTTGTTTAACTTTTGGCAGGCTTGTATCACAACGGGGTAGTTATTATATTTAAACTGCTTTCGGGATGGCCGGTGATGGCCATCTCTGGTCTGGAATGACCTTGTATTGTTTTGAATGTCTTCTTGATGTCTTTAATGAGTCTTTGATGCTCCCCTTATGAATATAAAACTGTTTCCCTTTGTCTGGGTAAACATTTAGATGGCCTTTATCTACAGGCCGATCTGACTGAATCTGCATCCAATCCATATGTATGTGGTTGTGTCTGGTTTCGTTTTCTCCGAAACGGCCTTCCAGAACTTACTGTGGGCTGAATCCACAAAGGCTGTCTGGGGACTGCAGGAACCATTTTAAAGTGTCTAGAAAGCTAGTCACGGGGTCTGGCGGCCATTTTATATGCCCCTTTTTCCTGGGCTTCTTTTAAAACAGTCTTTTAAAAGTAAAGGCCTCTTCTGCCAAAGGACCCTTATCTGACAATATTAATTTTGCGAATCTTACAGTCACCCCTGATGATACTATAACTTGCTTGAAGTATCATAAATCTGGGTGAGCAAAATTTTCTGATTCTCCACAATCAAACCATCCCCTGTAATTACCTATCCATGATCCCACGACACATGTATTTCCCAATTCAGAAAACCTACAGTGTACATTAAGCATCTATAGATGGCAATACATTGGATTTAAAATCTGACACACTCATTTCCAGGCGTGGAGGGGGGCTTAATACCCCTACACCACCTGGTTCATACACATTATCTTTTATTAACTACAACTCACTTAATGAACTTCAATAATAAAAATAAAGTACACACAAAATTACACATGAACAAACATCAAACATAGAGGAGGGAGGGAAACTTTAACTTTATACATAGCAGCAAAAATCTAAACGGGTGTCTCCTCGTCTACCCGCACATAATGCTCCCTCCATTCTCCTCTGTTCTCATACTTCTGCAAATGTCTGACCTTTTTACAGTGTACAAACAGTAAATAAATCACAATAAAAACCTGACACACTACAAGGATGTGAGAGGCTATCCTAATCCAAGAAGGAGCTTCTATACTCGTGAACAGATCCCACCACTGTGGGGTTACTATATCTAATATGTCTGCCCCTATTTCTAACGTCTTCTGCTCCAGTGTGTAAAAATGGTTCTGTGAAACGGCAACGGCTTTTAGTATCTTGGTGAGGTGTTCAGGGAGAGGGGGAATGATATAGCCAAAATGTGCAACGAATCGTTACAGATCGGTGAAATTCTCTTTGACAGTGAGGTGAACAGTGGAAGGTTCAGGAATGGGGACAATTCGCTCTTGGGCCACTTGAACTTCTGCCTTGGGTTTAAAGCAGAAACTGCTGTCACTCACCGGACACCAGCCGTGCTGTCCATGTTGGTAGTAGGGCGCTGCAGTGGCGACACAGTATGTCCCACCTCCTATATATGCCACCTGCGGGAGCACATGGTCTTGTGCCATTGCCTCCATGGTGCAATTTATAGGCTTCGCGCCAGCAGTTCTGAACCCGCACTGTGGTTTCGAATAGGCATTCAAGTGCTGGGGACACAGGATGATGTGTGCTCCCCGGCTTCAGCACCCCGAGAGGTCGGTACCCGTCATTGCATGCTCCCATCGAATGACGTAAGGTGGGACTGCTGTGTAGCGAATGTGTGCACCCCCTTGAATGACTCCAATGTTCTCCACCCTGTATACCGGGGCGGGTTTAGCTGTCTTTCCCATCACCGGCATTCTTACCACTATACCCATAATGGTGTGATTAGACCGCCCACAGTCCACTGGGACTGGGTAGGCCTCTGAAGCTAGTCTGAGCTGGCATGGACTCAATGCATTCTCAAAAGGATGGACGGCTGCGAGGTGCTTGTTGCTGATCCAGGAGGGGACCAAACCTTGTTTTAAATCCTCCAGATTACTGCGGCCCTCGCCCAGTAACCACGCCCCATACAGCACGCACGCCTCATTCTGCGCAGCCTGATCGGACGCATTCCGATCCTCTCTGATGAGAGCATTTACCGTTTTAGCATGTTTCTCCAGCTCAGCTATAATTTCTTTTAAGTGTAGTGTCATGGCCTGGTCCTCATGTAACTCAGAACCCACTACCTTATTCTCATCCGTTAGTATCTTTCTTAACCGCCCTTTTAAGCCATTAATCTGAGTCTGCAGCTCCACGTCATCCAGAGTGTTGATGACGGAAGTCCCTGTGTTAAAAGCTGTAAAAATATCATTTACTGTACCCCTTCTTTGTCTCCCTACCCTGTCCAAAACCTCATGTGGTGTGGTGTACAATCCGGCTCTGTCTACATCAGCAAAGTCGAATTCATAAAACTGTCTGAACATGTTTGTTAGCAGGACCTGGTACAATTGCTCCGTTTCCTCGGGGCACCACTCTGGCAATCGCACCTCGATGAGGTTTAAAATCACCGAGGCCACCGCGTAGTGCACCCCTTGGTACAGCACCTGACCTGTGGGCACTAATACCAATCCGTTCCTGGGTCCTTTTGTAGTGGTGGGGCACCCTTCCTTGCGGGCTTTGGCTACCGGAATTGTGGGCAGGGGCTTGCGGGGGCAGGTGATGAGCTCAGTGGCGTTTACAGGGATCTGAGAGTATGGGACTCCGCATGCCCGTGTGCTGACGTCCCACCTTATCCCTTTCCCAGCATCCTGCCACTGCCTTTGGAAAAAGATGAAGACACCTGTGGGGCAGACGCGTTCTGAACCCCACATACAGATGTAAATCCCCTCATCTTTCCCACCATTTGTCCCAACAGACACTCAACCCCTCATGAGTCCCCGTAATAGCCCGATGGGTATTGTTACCCAGTCTCTCCCACTCGACAATGGAGTTCTTCATGGTTTTGCTCAACTTGCACAACCACCGCCATCTCTCCAAAGGAACATGTCCCATACAGTTCAAGCAAATCCTTTTCCCGACGGTAACGCTGACTCTGGGTGCGATGATCCTCACCCTGGGACACATTAGAGAAGTGTCTCTGTACTTAAAACCAAACTGGCTGGAGTATTCCGTAGAGTTCGACCCCAGCCATCCTGGCCACCTCCCTTCGTGGAAATAGGTGGCTGTCTCCTCAACGTCACGCGCGCCCGACCCATCCGTCGTGATGGGGGCTGTGACCCCAGAACATCCATAAACTATGGAATCCTTGGTGTGGCCCCGATAGGCCCAGCTACACCCAATCACTGCGAACGCGATGAGAATCTTTTTCATTATCCTTTTGGTTCCTGTAACAAATTAAGCGATACAGCCAGGCTCCCGAGAGATTCTGGCCTAGGTGAAAGCATGATCGGGTCTTTCGACCTCGATCCAAACAACACACATGCTGGGCAGATTCCAAAACTATTACTTATACACATTATCACCTTAAAAATGACACACCTTAAACTTAACTAAACTTAAACTTAACTTATGTACAGCGCTGCCCGTCCCCGGGCGGCTTGCCTAATCCCTGTTTGGACTGCAGCTCACCGCTCCCTGTGGCGGGGCTGCACTGACCTGTAGCTCGGGTCCCTCGCAGCCTTTTGCTGCCAATTGGGAACTGCGTTTTTCTAGGGATCTCCCAAGTCGGTGTTGGCTGGGGAAAGGGGATTCCGGCCAGAGTTTCCTTGGCTGAGACGTCCGAGCCGACCTGCAAGGGGGTACCTTTGGTGAGGCTCCCTTAGCGAGTGGACCTTTGGGTGGGACTTTAGCCCTCACAGCCCGTGGCTCCTCCACGACTGCCGGCCTTGGCTCCCTTTCCTCAGGCTCCGCCCCTTTGGGATTTGGGTCTGTGGCAGACGACTTCTCCCTACCTGTCCCTACAGGTGGAGAATCTCCGCCCCCAAATTCTACCTCCCCCAAACTTGAGTCGAGGGCGTGATCTCCGTCCTCCGACTCCACCTCCTCCAGAATCATGTCAGGAGCGGGGCCTAGCTGTTATGGCTCCCCCCCCCGATGGCGTTCGGGTCAGGAGGTGGGCCTTGGTCTTCGGGCTCCTCCTCGTCTGAGTCCCAGGCCATTGGGGAAGCCTCCCAAGTGGGCGGGACAGCTTCTCCCTTCAAGCAGGCTGCGGTTCCAGCCTGTGTGGTCTGTGACTTATTGCACGCCTCAGGCTGAGGATCTTTACCCTCAGACCTGGCCTTGGTTGTTGGCTCTTTTGCACCCGGCTTAAACAGTTTGCACTGATTGATGTGAAACCATTTAGTGCGTCGGGGCAACTTCACTGCAAAAACCATGGGGCTGGCCTTATCCACGATACTGTACAGCCCCATGTACAGTGGTTCTAAACTCCCTACTCGGGCATAGTTTCTCACCATGACCTGATCTCCAATTTCCCACTCCTGTGCCTTACGGGGTTCGAGCAGCAGTCGGTTGCCCTGATGCTGCCTTCCCATGTTCCCAGCCGCTTGCCCATAAACCTGTTTCAGGCGCTCCAAAAGGGTTTGGGCAAACCTGTCCCAATTTATCTCTCGGAGCTGACCCTCAGTGAGCACCGGGGCTAGTACATGGGTGGGGGTCCGCATGACTCTCCCAGTCATTAATTCGTGTGGGGAGTACCCCGTACTTTTAGACTGGCTAGCCCGGATCCCCATGAGGACTAGAGGCAAGGCTTCCGCCCATTTCTGGGGCGAGCCCATCGTCTCTTTCCTCAGCTTCTCTTTGAGAGTGCGGTTCATGCGTTCCACAATCCCGGATGACTGAGGATTGTGGGCCACGTGCCACTTCCCTTCGATGCCTAAGAGCATGAGGGTGTTCTGCATCACTTGGCTGGTGAAATGACTCCCTCGGTCAGACTCCACAAATCGTGGTAGTCCCCACCGCGAGAACACTTCCCGGACCAAGAGCCTGGCAGTACTAAGCGCCGTGGCTGTTCGGCATGGGAAGGCTTCTACCCATTTGGTGAACACATCCACCAGGATGAGGCAATACTTATAGCCTCCCTGAACGGTGGGCAGGGGCCCGATGTAGCCGACCTGTATCGACTGCCATGGTCCCTCTACTATCCTGATGTGTCCCATGGGCACCTTCCTTTTCTGGGGGTCTGGGTTGTTTGCAGCGCACACAAGACAATTAGCGCAGAACTCGCGGACATCGTCCCGAAGTCCCGGCCACCATCCTGCCTGTTCTACCCGTTGCCAGGTGACCTCAGGCCCGGGGTGTCCCGCTCCTGGACCCTCATGGGCCAGTTGAAGGAAGTCCCTCTGGTGCTGCTGCGGCACAACTCACTGTTCCCCTTGGAACAGCATGCCTTCCTTGATGGAGAGGGCTGCTGTACCGTACAGACCCTCTACCTCCTTGCCCTCAGTGATGGCGTTGAGGACTGTTTTTAGGGTGGTATCTAGGGTTTGGATGGTCTTGAGGTCTGGGGGCAGTGCTACCCCTGTGGTCCCCTGAGTCCCATCCCTGCCTTGGATTACTGCCACGGGTTTGGACCCATAGGGATCCCAGAAAGTGCCGGTGCGGGCACCTTCCCTGGCTAGCATATCAGCTTGCTGGTTACCCTGGTTGCGGGGTTCCGTGGAGGAATGGGCCTTCACCTTGTGGATAAAGACTTCCCCTTCCTCCCCCACTGCGGCCAGGATCTTTTCTAACAGGGGCTTCACGGTCAAGGGTCGCCCGTCCGCAGAGGTATATCCACGGCGGGACCAGATGGCCAGGTATTCCGTACATGAATTGCATGTGAACATGCTGTCCGAGCAAATCGTGTATGGGGTGGGGAAGATCTCGGGGTGTGTAACGACGTACACCACTGCGGACAGTTCAGCCTGCTGGGTGCTCATAGTGCTGGGGAGCTTAATCGCCAGGGCAATGTCTGCCGCGGGGTCATAAACTCCACACCCTGTGAGTCGTTCGCCAGCAGATTCCGTGCTGGAACCGTCTACGTAGATCCCGCGGTTCGTGGGAGGTATCCCGGCCAGTAAACCAACGTTCACTTCCCATGCCCCTTCTACAGAACACCGATGGGCTGTTCCGGGATATTCCAATGATGGCCGCGAGCCTGGGCTCGCAGAGACCCTTCACCTTCAGATCCATCTGTGAAAGGAGGAGGGTCCAGCGGGCAATGCTGGCACTGCTTACGGTCCGATCCTTAATCCTTCCATCCAGAAGCATCCGGGTGGGTGTGTGATGGGTGAGGAGAGTGATGGGAGAGGTGCCTGTGAAGATCAACGACCTTTTCACAGCCCAATGCGTGGCCAAAAGTTGCCGCTCGCAATTGGAAAAACTCCTTTCCACATCTGTGAGCACTCTGGAGGAGTAAACCACAGGCCTTAGCTTGCCGTGTCGCTCTTGAAGCAGTACAGCGCTCAAGCTATCCCCGCTAGCCGCTACCTCCAGGAAGAACTCCTCCCCCCCATCTATGGCCCCCAGAGCTGGCGCGGTCTGCAATTCCCCCTTGAGTTTCTCAAATGCTGTATTGTCTACAATGTAGAGAATACTCGATAGGCCAGGTTTAATGGAAACGAAATGGAATTTTATTGCATAGAGAAAAACAAATCAAATGCAAGTCAATAAATGGTACATGGGAGGGAAAAACAAATTCATAATACACTATTAACTGAGATAGATACAGGCATATTATACTTTACAAAAGTCATCATGAAATGGGAAAACACACGGAACATCGAGGGACAACAACTCATTGTTAAAATTACCCCTTAAATGCCCACCCCCTAAGCCTATCTAGATCAGATTGTGAAGGGCCAGAAACATGCTCACCAATCCAGTTAGGAACTGCAAGAGTTTTGAAACAGGTCTGCGTTTTGATTCTTTCAGGCGTCCTGTCTCCACGTGGTCAGCGCTGTGGGCTGCGACACTCTCTCTTCTTCCTCGAGGTGAAGGTCACGGACAGGCTGGACACTGGCAGGCCTGGACGTCAGCGGGGACGGCGACCACCTGTTTGACCATGGTTGAAGAGGTCTCTTCGCGGAGTCTAGCTGATTACCATTTTCAGCTACATTTCTTCTGTAGGGCTGCTGTCCCTTGTCTCGCCAACGGCCCGGGGTTTGTCGATGATCTCCCGATGGTTACCCCGGGGCGGGACGCAGACTCGAATCACCTTCTTGGTCTCTGGATCGACGTTCCTCCACGGCTCTCAAAAGGACAAGCTCAAAAAGCGCATCTGGCTGATCGCTACCGATGGCTACCCCGGGACTCCAAATATACTTCTCAAGAGAAGCCTTTACCTCCCGCCAAATCAAGGTTAGTCTTTGTTTAACTTTTGCCGGGCTTGTGTCACAACGGGGTAGTTATTATATTTAAACTGCTTTCGGGATGGCCGGTGATGGCCATCACTGGTCTGGAATGACCTTGTATTGTTTTGAATGTCTTCTTGATGTCTTTAATGGGTCTTTGATGCTCCCCTTATGAATATAAAACTGTTTCCCTTTGTCTGGGTAAACATTTAGATGGCCTTTATCTACAGGCCGATCTGACTGGATCTGCATCCAATCCATATGTATGTGGTTGTGTCTGGTTTCGTTTTCTCCGAAATGGCCTTCCAGAACTTACTGTGGGCTGAATCCACAAAGGCTGTCTGGGGACTGCAGGAACCATTTTAAAGTGTGCAGAAAGCTAGTCACGGCATCTGGTGGCCATTTTATATGCCCCTTTTTCCTGGGCTTCTTTTAAAACAGTCTTTTAAAAGGAAAGGCCTCTTCTGCCAAAGGACCCCTCTCTGACAATATTAATTTTGTGAATCTTACACACATTTCCCCGGGGCTCTCACCGTGCCACAGCAGGCCAGCAACCTGTGCTCCAGCAGTTTGCTCCCGATGCTGAAGTGCTGCCCCGTGGGAGTACCAGTGTGTCGGGCGAGCAGGGAGGTGCTGTCCTCTCTCAAGATGACAGCATTCCTGCTGCCACCACTGTCACTTCTCCACTGCACTTGCCACTGCCTGTAAGACAGAATGCTGCCGCCCATGCAGAGTTGGTGCAGTCTGCAGCCGGGCCCTCCAGGCCCAGAGCTGGTCGAGGCCGTCCTTCAAGGGCATCTGCAGTCTCAGGTT
Source organism: Somniosus microcephalus (assembly GCF_052327205.1). Taxonomy (NCBI): domain Eukaryota; kingdom Metazoa; phylum Chordata; class Chondrichthyes; order Squaliformes; family Somniosidae; genus Somniosus; species Somniosus microcephalus. The sequence goes on from NC_140990.1 coordinate 235,586,526, forward strand.
GTGACAATCAGCAGCCTTCCACCAGCCCTGCTGCAGCCACTGGGGTCCCATTACGGAGGAGCAGTAGGGTGGGAAGGGGGGAAGTGTGCAAGGGAAGGAGATCACCCTCGAAGGGCAAAAAGTAGGAGTTGTGACAAAATGTTCATTTTTTTTATTAAAGGCCGAGGTTCGTGAATTTTTTTTTAGTGTTTTGGACATTATCTCCAGGTTGTGAGAACCAGTTATGTTAATAACTGTTTTTTTTGTGTTTCTTTCTATTAGTTTGTCATTCGGAAATGACACACACAAAGTTTGTAAAATAAATAAGTTTTTGTATTCAAAATGTACATGTTTGGCCTTTGCAATCATTCTTGCCTTGGCCGGCTTAAGGGTTGCGGGTTGGTTTCATTCATGTTGTTCTCAATGGCAGAAGCCATTTCCTCAGCAGGGGCCTAGAAGCGGCTTGCTATCAGCCATTGACGGACTGCCCTTCCAGTTTCTACATTGTGTGCCTCCCTCCCGCCTTGGTGCTGCTGATGATCATCCTCCTCCTCTTCCTCCTCCTCTTCCTCCTCCTCCTCTGGTGGTGCTCCAAGGCCTGGTGGCATTGGCTGGGTCCTGAAGATTGCCAGGTTATGCAGCATGCAGCACACAACAACGAAGTGGGAGACTCGCTCAGGTGAGTACTGCAGGGCTCCTCCAGGATGGTCCAGACAGCGGAACCGTTGCATGAGCACGCCGATTGTGTGCTCAAAGATGTTCCTGGTAGCTTGATGGCTCTCATTGTACCGCAGCTCAGCAGGGGTGTTGGGCGTACTAAGTGGTGTCATCAGCCAGGTGCACAGTGGACATCCCTTGTCCCCAAGAAGCCAACCACCTGGGTGATGCGGTGCCTGGAAAAGTTCTGCCACAGTAGTCTGGCGCAGGATGTATGCATCGTGGCTGCTGCCAGGATAGCAGGCATTGACAGCGAGTATCAGCTGTCTGTGGTCACAGACCAACTGGACGTTTAAGGAATGGAACCCCTTTCGGTTGCGGAAATCCTCTGCATTCTCATGCGGTGCACGCAAAGCCACATGCATGCAGTCAATGGCGCCCTGCACCAAGGGGAAGGTCGCTATCCTTGCAAAGCCCATAGCGTGTTCATGCTGGGTGTCTGGGGTCATGGGGCAAGAGATGTACTCTCGTCTCCTTTTATAGAGGGCATTTGTGACTTGACAGATGCAGCAATGGACTGCGAACTGGGAGATATTGGCGATGTCCCCAGTAGCTGATTGAAATGAGCCGGTGGCATAAAAGTTGAGAGCCACTGTTATCTTCACTGCCACCGACAGAGACGTCCTGCTCCTCAGTTGAGGCTGCAGATCTGGCTGAAGCAGGTGGCAGAGCTCAGTGACCACCTCCTTGCTGAAGCGCAGCCTTCGCAAACACTGCTCCTCAGACATATTAATGTAGGAGAACTGTTGGCGGAATACCCTGGGAGTGTAAGGGCTCCTGTACAGAGGCCTGTTGGCCCTCCTTCGTCAGGCCATGATTGCCACTTTCTCTTTGCGTCTCTGTGCCCTCAGAATCTGCTGGTGCAGGACGATGCCCCCAATAGTGCAGCCCCCACAGTCTCTTGGCAATCAAAGTAATGAAGGTCAAAAACCAAAGTACCTGCAAAGTTTTGGTCAGAAGTCAAAACTACTTCACTCAGCGTTGACTCAATGCAGAAGTCTCTCTCCCTTTCTCTCTCTCAAAATCTCTCTCTCTCTCTCAGAACGAGTGGTGCAAAAATGTCTACCACACAAAAAGCCAGGAAGAGGTCCCCTTTAAATAGTGCCCCCCCCCACCCCCACAGCGACTGGGAAGCGTTCCAATCTAGCTGTCGTTGGTTGCACCAGGCGGAAAGGAGGGGGGCGCCACTCAATTTCCATTCCGGGGCACCACAAGGGCGTTGCGTGCTCAAATGACGTCAAGATCTGCGTACGCAGGAGATCGGGCGGTATTGTTTAGCGCCGCCGCAAAATGCCCGGTCAATTCTGCGAGAGCCGCAGATATCACCTCGCCTGGGCGCTAGTTGCTTTGCGCTCCATTAGCGGCCTCTTAAGGCACTAACGGGAGGCGCAAACCAACTGAATTTTCCCCCCATAGGTTTTGAATGAGAGTAAGGGTATAAGAAGGGGACTAATGCATGCAGCCAATAAACATCGCGGGGAGCGCTGGCGGCATGCAAAAATCATGGTAATGCACAGACAGCACGAAGTTAGCATCCTGCCTGCATTTCAATCAGTGGGTGTGGGTTAATTGCCCATTTTCGGGGGTTTATCACATTTAACCTCCACTGTGTTTAATAGATTAATTTCAACAACTTGTTGTTGCTGTTTGCTTTTGTAAATAACCTGTTTGGTAGTTTACTCAGTGCTGCTTCCCTGGCCTGGACCCCCACCTCCCCCCTCTCCATGGGGCCTAGTTGTACCCTTCTCAGAGGAACTCTCAATGCAGTGAGCCCTTCACAGCTCCAACCCTCTCCTCGCCAGTGGCCTTGTTTGGATCGGGTGGTGGCTCTGCCCCCGAACAAGGCCATTGGAAGCTTCTGTTGCAGGCCGGGACCTGACATATCTGGAGTTTCCAGCCTTCCTGTTGGATTCCAACTGGAGTTACAGGGGAACTCTGTTGAAACAGCCAAGCAAATTAGACCCTTTGCTCTTTTCAATCATCAAGTTAGAGCCTTTTCGTTTTCCTGAGCTCAATATTGATCTTTCAACATGATATGTGGCTCCGACCAGCATCTGTCCACTCAAAAAAAACACAGAAATGAGACTATACACACATTTAGCCATTGCCCTTTTAGAACATGAGCCTGTTATAGTGCCGCCATAGGTTCAAATCCAATAGCTTCATATGTGCACAGTCTCATTTCTGTGTATTATTTTGAGGGAACAGAAAAGTGATTCTGGAAAATGGTATTATAGGGTCCCTAGCGGCTATATGATCTTGTTTCTGCAAATCCACTTTGACCATCCACCTCCAACATCCATCTGTCATTGCAGCCTACTGACAAGTTGAGTATAGTGCCATTAAGTGTTGCATTTTGTACGGGAAGCAGCGATCAACAAATTATGTGTAGACCTTCCCTAAAGCTAAATTGTGATCCATTCCCCAAGCATCAAAATCTAATTTTTAAAATGCCAAATATGCACTCTGTAACTATTGTTGAGGCAGTGTGAATGCAAATACAATGCTCTTGTGCAGAGGTTTTAGTGTTCTGGCTCTGGATCATCCATCATCTGTGAGAAAGAGCATGACATTAATTAAAGACAGCTGACACAGGACAAAGACACAGATCTGTAAGTTGATAACTTTCTAGCAATTAGAAACCACTCCATTTTCTCTCACTAAATCTTCTGACAAGACCAGGATGAAAAGGATGAAAAACCTGTATGGGCTGTCTTAGTATTAAGGACACATTTCCACAATGACATTATAGCTGTCACAAACATTATCTGGATGTCAGCATGAGAATGTGCAAAATATGGGAAGCTCTCTAAATGGTTCACAGAATAAGTATACCTCTTGCTGTATTATTGGGCCATAAAATCAAGGAAGGTCCCAACTTGATCCTTATTCTGTGCTGAGTTAGCCAATTTCAGCTATGGTGGCAAAGAGGCGCAAAATTACACTTTACATCCTCAGGCAAGGCTGCGGAATATGTGTTGATGTTAAGTGATGACCAGGTAAAGTTCGCCAGTCACACTCACTGCTCAGGTTTGAAGAATGCCACTTGGATCAAGTGTTAGAGGGTCAGTGACACATGTAAAACCAAACCAAAACATAAATCTCTGTCTTCAAGTCAGGGAGACTAAGGGAAGAAAATTGGAGGAACATAAAAAAAATGAAAATACAAAAGGCAAATTGTCATTTGGGCCATTAGGCCTGGATATTCCTTAAAAACACATCCGTCCTTGGACAATGTAAAGGTGGCCTGGCAAGTAAAATGGAGCACAGAGGCTCTCGACTGAAACTACGGCACTGAAAATAGCTACTGCAATTTCTCTCCATGTTGATCAGCCCATCGGACGCATGTCCTGCCATACTTAAATGAAGCAGGGGATAGGAAACTTCTGCCCACTTCCTGCCCCTGCAAATCACTGCCACTTAGAAAGATGGTGGTCCTGAGCCCATATGGTGTCCCACAGGAAAGAGATTGGGAAGTGTGGTGTATGTAACCTGTTCCACCTTAAGAGAACCTAAGCCTGTTCCACCTTAAGAGATGTACTACTTTCTCTGGCTGCTGTATACGTAATACCGGTGGTGACCACCGGTATATAAGCACTGTGTAGTAATATTGTATTTAGTATAGTCCTGACCTCCAACCAGTAAAGACCTGTTGAACTTTAATCTTGTAGTCTGTGTTAGTAATTACAACTAGAACACACAGACTTAACAGTGGCGACGAGTCCGATTCTTACCCTGCGGCAGTTTATATCCACGGCGGCTTCATCCACAGAACGGACGTTGAAGAGAGGCTTCCACCCTCATCACCCTGCTGGAAGACACGTCGCGCGGCAGACATCGAGAAACCAGAGTGCAGAAGACATCCTGAGCTCGAAGCCTCCATCAGCGGCTGTCAGCTATCTTCTTTCTACCTCGGTGGTGGGTAAGCCGGGCAGCGACGCGACCAGAAAGTCGGCCGCGTTGGCTGTACAGACGGGGAGGGAAGACGGAGGAATAAGGGCGGTGAGATCGATCGCGACCGGAGATAAGGGCCGGGCCGCATTCGGGCCGAAAGGCGCAGCGCGGGGACATCGATCGCGGCTGGTGATAAGGGCCGGGCCGCATTCGGGCTAAAAAGGCGCAGCGTCTGGGGCAACTGAAGGCGCGAGAGCCGCGGTGAAGCGGAAACAGCGTCGGGGGACGGGTGAAGACCACCAAGCGCGGGAAAACCGCCATTTTGTAGGCAGAGGACGAAGACAAGAGCAGGAAGCTGCCATCTTGGATAAAAATTAAAATAAACTAAATTGCAACGATGCCTAAACATGGGAACATTAATACCTTTGATAGCGACATCGAAGATTGGGCCATGTATGTAGAACGCATACAAAATTATTGTAAAACAAATAAAATCCCAGATGAAGAGAAAGCACTAACATTATTAAACTTAATGGGTGCGAAGACATACGGGCAATTGAAACACCTTTTATCACCAGATGAACCGGCGGATAAGACGTTCGAGGAGATTGTTACTGTCCTGAAAAATCATCTAAACCCCACGCCGCTGATGCTAGCGGAACGATTTAAATTTTACAGCGGAAGGCAGCTGAAGGATGAAAGCAATGCTGAATATTTAATGGAATTGCGTAAGCTAGCAAAGTACTGTCAGTTTGGAATGAGACTGACAGAGGCGCTACGAGATAAATTTGTGTGTGATTTATTAAAAGAAGATACACAAAAGCGACTGCTCGAGGAGAATGAGCTGACGCTTGAGAAAGCGGTCACTATGGCAGCAGCACACGAAGCTGCAGCGAGAGGCACGGCAGTAATGCAGCTACGGTCACCGGAACTCAGTACAAATAAATTGGGTTTGAGTACTGTAAAATGTTATCGTTGTGGAAAGACAATGCACGATCAGAACCAGTGTTGGTTTAAAAACCAAGAATGCAGAACATGTGGCAGGCTTGGCCACATAGCTAAAGTATGCCGGTCAGGAAAGAAGACCAGCAACAAAAAGTCACCGCAAGGAAAATACATAAATGTACACAAGGTGACAAAGAACAGTTCGACCGAACAGAAGTCAGATTCAGACGCTAGCAGTAATGAACTGGGTAGCTTAAGAGTGCACAACATTGGTAAGGATGCAGATCTCCAGACAATTTGGGTCACCCTTCAGATAGCAGGAGTCCAAGTAAAGATGGAATTGGACACTGGATCGGCATTGATGGTCATGAATAAGAAAGATTACAAAAGGTTATTCCAACATATTCCCCTACGGGATACGGAGATTATATTGAAAACATACACGGGGCAAAGAGTGTACCCCATCGGAAAGATAGAGGTAAAAGTCGTCCACAAGGGCGAAGAAAGTCAAGTAATGGACTTATATGTGCTACCTGAAGGAGGTCCACCACTACTGGGACGGGAGTGGATTAGGAAAATGAATATGGACTGGCACTCCTTGAAGGCACTAACGGTAGATTCCGGGGAAACAGGTGTCAAACCTAAACGATTGTCCAAAATATTGGATGATGCTAAAGAGGTGTTCCAACAGGGACTGGGAACACTGAGAGGAATTACGGCAAACATCAAGATTGATGAACATGCACAACCAAAATTTTTTAAAGCCAGACCGGTACCCTATGCAATACGACCTACTGTAGAAGCGGAACTGGAAGCGCTAGAACGTTCAGGTGTACTGTCTAAGGTAGATTGGAGTGAGTGGGCTACGCCCATTGTTCCCGTTATGAAACGTCCTTCGAGCAACAAGCCAGGAGAACCAGGGAAGGTTCGCATCTGTGGAGATTTCAAAATCACCGTTAATCCGGTGCTTCACACGGTGCAGTATCCGCTTCCGCGGATTGAGGATATTTTTGCTTCGTTGTCTGGCGGGAAACACTTCACCAAGATAGACCTGGTGCAGGCGTACTTGCAGATGGAGGTTGAAGAAGAGTCACGCCAATACCTCACGATCAACACGCATCGAGGTTTGTACCGGTACAATAGGCTGGTTTTTGGAGTGGCATCGGCTCCAGCAATTTGGCAGAGGGCCATGGAGCAGGTATTACAGGGAATTCCAGGCACACAATGTTACCTGGACGATATTCTGATTACAGGTGATGGTGATGAAGAACACCTCGCAAACTTGGAACTGGTGCTCAACAGACTGAAAGAGTATGGACTTAGAGTTAATCGGCAGAAATGTGAGTTCTTCCAGAAGCAGATCTCGTACTGTGGTCATGTCATTGACCGGGAGGGGCTTCATAAATCTCCTGACAAGATAGAGGCAGTTGTAAAGGCTTCCGCTCCGGATAATGTCTCTCAGTTGAGGTCGTTTCTAGGATTGATTAACTATTACCATAAATTTCTACCAAATCTATCCACGGTACTGCACCCGCTAAACGCTCTTTTACAGAAGGGGGTACCATGGGAATGGAGCGAAAACTGTAAGAAGGCATTTCGCAAAAGCAAAGAATTGATCACCTCAGAGGAAGTGTTGGCTCACTTCAACCCGACACTGCCTATTCGGTTGGCTTGTGATGCTTCTCCATATGGTATTGGAGCAGTACTCTCACACAAGTTGCCAAATGGCACGGAAAGGCCAGTCGCGTTTGCATCCAGATCATTGACCTCCGCTGAGCGCAACTATGCGCAGATCGATAGGGAGGCTCTCAGCCTTGTATGGGGAGTGAAGAAGTTTAATCATTACCTGCAGGGCCAAAAATTCACACTTCTGACAGACCATCAGCCATTGGTATCCATTTTTAACCCTAAGAAGGATGTTTCAGTGATGACAGCACAGCGTCTCCAGAGATGGTCCCTTTTCCTAGGGGCACATCAATATCAAATAGAATTCAAAGGTACAAAGCAGCATGGCAATGCTGATGGGCTGTCGCGCCTGCCACTACCTGAAGAAGAAGAAACGACGAAAGTTGACCCTGTTGAGTTATTTCTTTCGACCATCATCGAGTGTTTACCAGTCACCAATGCAAGTATTGAAAGAGAAACCAGGAACGACCCGACACTGTCCAGAGTCTACGAGGTGACAGTGAAAGGATGGCCAACACGTGGTGATCCTCTGTTACCGGCATTCTCGGCAAGGCGAGACCAGCTGTCCGTCTGCCATGGTACTTTGATGTACGGGACAAGAGTGATTATTCCTCCCAAGTTAAGGGAAAGAGTTCTAAAAGAACTGCATGAAGGTCATCTGGGGGGAGTTAAGATGAAAAGTCTTGCTCGGGCTTATGTATGGTGGCCGGGTATTGACCAACAGATAGAGGAGTTGACGAAAAGCTGCGCTGGGTGCCAAAAAGTGCAAAATGCACCTCCGATCGCACCACTACACCCATGGGAATGGCCTTCAGCCCCATGGCAATGCGTACATATTGAATTTGCTGGTCCATTCATGGACTCCATGTTCCTAATTGCGGTGGACGCACATTCCAAATGGCCAGAAGTGATCAAGATGAACACCACTACTTCAGAAAAGACAATTGCGGTGTTAAGAACAATATTCGCAAGGAACGGATTGCCAGAACAGATCTGTTCGGACAACGGACCACAGTTTGTGTCGGAAGAATTCCAAAAATTCTTAAAGAAGAATGGGGTGAAACATTATACCTCTGCCCCATATCATCCGGCGACAAACGGGTTGGCCGAGAGATTTGTCCAAACATTCAAAAAGGCAATAAAGGCCATGAACGATGATCAGATTCCGCTACAGCACAAGGTGGACAATTTCCTAATGGCATATCGAAACGCCGCTCATGCAGTGACTAACCAAAGTCCTGCCATGATGTTTTATAACAGGAGGTTGCGGTCCAGGTTGGACTTGTTAAAACCAAATGTGCGGCGGGAAGTGGAAAACAAACAGTTCCGGCATATTAATAACAAGTCCACTCGAAGTTTCGACGTAGGACAACCAGTGTTGGCAAGGGGCTATGGAAACGAAAAATGGCAGTCCGGAACAATTCAGGCCAGACAAGGACCTCTGATGTACACAGTAGATATTGGTAACAATGTGATAAGGCGTCATGCGGATCAACTGGTAGAATCGAGAACAAGGGTCGAATCCATGGTTGCGACAGAGACAACTGTGGAAGACGTTAATGAACCTGAAGCATCTACCTCGGCAGGGAATGTACCTGATGATGATAACACCCAATGCATGGGAGACCAACTAGAGGAGTCACCTCAGCAACAGGAATCAGAGACCACTGAAAGGCGTTATCCAAACCGAATCAGAAGGCCTCCTGAGAGACTGAACCTTTGAACTGTTTATACCTGAAGTTATATATGTTATTATGTTATGTTAAATGGGGATATGACTGTTAAGCTAAAAAGGGAGGATTGTGGTGTATGTAACCTGTTCCACCTTAAGAGAACTTAAGCCTGTTCCACCTTAAGAGATGTACTACTTTCTCTGGCTGCTGTATACGTAATACCGGTGGTGACCACCGGTATATAAGCACTGTGTAATAATATTGTATTTAGTAGTAGTCCTGACCTCCAACCAGTAAAGACCTGTTGAACTTTAATCTTGTAGTCTGTGTCAGTAATTACAACTAGAACACACAGACTTAACAGGAAGGTGAAAGGTTACACGGGGGTGTGATTCTGCAACACTTTCGTTACTTTGAAGCTGCAGTTTCTGAGCATTTAAAGGTACTGTTTGAAACTTGAGAAAATGTAACACTTGTGCTCTTCTGTGTTTGATGCGGGATGGGAGCAGGGTATTGTGCAAGATGGGTGAAAACATCAGGCACAGCCTGGAAGACAAATCTGAGGCCTGTAACAATGGGGAGGATTGGGCATGTGATGAATGTTGTTTAAGCTTTTGGAAGGTAGGGTAAGTGAGTTTGAAGGGATTATTACTAGTCCTAGCCCCTTTTGGGCTACCCCGGATCAGGCATATCCCCCAAACGTTCACTTTCAACTAAAGTTAGAGGTAGCCAAATCCTAAAGACGCTTAATTGGGCCTAAAGGTCCAGACTATCTCTCCCTAAAGGAAAGGAACAACCTGAAGATGTTACCGTCCTCCAGATAGCACTTTTAATAAGTTTAGCTAGACAGTAACCTTCTGGATATTATGAGGGTCCGTAAAACTCCCCCAGAGTTCTGCAACTCCTCACCAAAGAGTGTACAGAGATTGAGTTTGCAAGTTTGATTCAGAAGTTCTATGTGAGACAATTCAAAAAAATATATAGATTTATTAAAGAACTGACATGTAATTACAGTTGGTGATTCAATCGTGACATTAACAGTTCCAAATACAAAACCTTATAATTCTTATTATCAGAGATCCTTATTCTCAAATCTTAACTTCGTTACATTTTTACATTTCTCAGTCTTATTCCAGGATATCCACCAAAATCAAATACAATTACCTTGATCCCCGAGATACAAAGGGCTGGAATTTGATACTGGGGCAGGCTGGGCTCATGTAATCCGCATTTCGCGTTAGCCACCCGATTCTAAATCGATGTGGAAGAATGATGTGATTTTAACTTAATTGGCCAATTGAGTTCCAACGTGTGGGAACCCATGGCCAATGAGTTTTTCCAGTCTGAAAATCGCCTCTGATGACGTCATCATTACTGCTGCATTTAAGGTCTGCAACAAGCCTTGCTTCTTCTGCAGATTGCCAACCTTTTGGCCTTTAGAGTGAGAGGGTCCTGGAGGAAGAATGGCCAGCCAGAGACCTAGGTCTGCACCTCGCTTCGATGATGTTGCCCTGCAGGCTTTAGTGGAGGGAGCAAGAGCACATAAAGAGGTGCTCTTCCCTTCTTCAGGAAGAAGCCTCCCCAGCAGACCAAGGTTGTGTGGATCCAGGTGGCCCAGGAGGTCAACTCTTTGTCAGTAACCCACAGAACCTGGCTTCAGTGCAGGAAGAGATTTCATGACCTTCTGCACACTGGAAAAGTGAGTATGAATTTCCCATCACCCTCAATCTGATCCCCATTGTCTCTCCTCACCAGCACTCAGCTTCAGCAATCTCTTCCTCCACATCCCACTTGACACTGACATCCATGCACCCTTACCCATTCCCTCTCTCTCTATGGTCACATTCAACTAACTATTCGACTAGGCAGCCCTCACACTCCCTATCACTGTGATGCTATGAAAACAACTGACAACACACAGGGAGGGCCCTTGGTCTTGCCACCTCACTCCATCTTTGCCTCCTTCTAAGCATCTATGCTATGGATTCTCTACATTCAATCCTTCATTCTCACTCAACCTCTACTTGTCTCCCTCATTGCAGGAAAAGAGAGCTCACAATAAGAGGGAAAGAGCGAGGACAGGAGGAGGGCCTCCCTCAGTAGCCCAACTCACCCCCTGGGGGGATGCGGTCCTGGAGATCGTGGGAGTGGAGGACGATGCGCAAGTGAGGGATGGACAGACAGGTGCATCACAGCAAGCTGGTGACAAAATAGTTTTCCATCTTTCTCAATGACATTGCATGAGTCACTGATAATGATTCTGAAGCTCCAACAGATGGACTTATGATCATCTGCAATATGCAATGTGCATGTAACCTTGGCATCACATCTCTGACTCTTTCCTTTACTCACCCACAGGACCATCATAAGCACCCGTCCCCACTAGCCAGGAGGAAGAGCCTGAGCATCCAGACTCCTCAGAGGAAACTGCAACCTCTGAGGGCGCAGCATCAGCAGAATTCAGCACACCTAGCACCAGTGCAGACACTCACACCTCGGTGGAACTATTGCAAGATAGAGTAGTGTTGTCACCTGGTGTATCACAGGTCACAAGTGAGCATCAGCAGATTGTGGAGACAGGGACAGCAGTGGAGAGTCCTAGTGGAGGGCGCAGGATGCTGCTAGCTCGGCTCGGCTGCATGTCGACCCTTTGTCTTTGTGTCCAGCCATAAGATCAGCGGTGCTGGAACTCCAGGAACAGATACAGGAGTCTCTGGCAGGTTTTGTCTCCAGGGTCGCTGCGAGTGTGGAGCAAATGGAGGAGTCCATTGCAAACATGAGCAGAGCCTTTGTGGAGTCATTGGCGCATGAACGCATCACCATGGAAAGGATGGCAACCTCCATGGAGGTGATAAGTCGCCAGAGTGCAGAAAACATGGTGAGTGTTCTGAATAGAATGACATCTCTGGAGGAGCAATGGCCATCTATTGAACAGAGAAACCAGACCTTCATGGAAGTCCTTCTGAGTAGGACTGCCAGTGCAGATACGGGTCCCCATGGCCCCCCGGATGTGCAGCAAGGTGCTCTCAAGCCACTTGCAAGCACTGAGGGGGACCTGACCCATGAGAGGGAAGTTGGTGGCAGACATCAAGGAAGTGGGGGCTCCTCTCCAAGTGTTCACACTTCCATGCCACTGCAGAGCCCTCGGTCAGAGCCCCACCAGAGTCCACACCCATCTGAGATCGGCGTCTCAACCCCTGCACAGCCGCAGGAGCAGCAGATTGTTGACGAGCCCTCACAGGTTCGCAACCCCAGAGGATGCCCACCAAAGATGCCGAGACAGGAGCAGCAAGAAAGTGAGCAAGGGGCCTTCACATCTGCTGAAGCCATAGGGGAAGCACCACGTAGGAGCACGCGTAAGAGAAAGATACTGCACAAATAGTCACTTGGCTGAAATTTGATGTTTTATGTTAAAAAGCCATCAGATGATTACTGTAAATAAAAAATCTGATGGCTACTGCTGCAGTTGTGGCGTGTGTCATTTCACTAATGGGACTTCCACATTGAGGGCTTAGGGTTACTTGGTATATGCCTCAGTTGAGGAAGCACTCAGTGAAGGTGGCGAGAGGGGTTTCCCAGGAGGTCACACTGGAGATGGGTGTCAGGCTCCAAACTTCCACAGCTGTGGTTATGCCTTCTAAAAGTTCCCCCAGACCTGAGACAACAAAGTCCTGTCACCTGCAAATGATGGCTGGTCAAATATCCTATTTAATGGTGGAGCGGCAGCTATTGGTCAGCAATCCAATTGTGCACCCACCAGGTTTCACCATTGTGTTTCAGAACAGGCGTGCTTCACATCGGAAAAGGGTTAAAATCACCAAGACCTATCAAAATGGCATTATAGAGGCAATTTAGTGCTTGTTATGGGTCTTAATGGCCTAACCCGCCTCAACGGCCCAATGAAAATCAAGCCCAAAGAGTTAAAGACTTACAGAGCTTGCCTCTGAAGCCTGAGAATCGCTTTGCCCCTTTACAGCGAATCTGTCTTCACATTTGAAAGTCCAATTTTTATACCCTTTCTCAGTGGTCTATCCTTTGAAGTTTTCTGCTGATGTAAGCTAATTATCTCTAGTCATTTTTCTGTTGACCCCTGCAATTCTTACAGTCAGTTCAGCTGCAGCAAGCAGAATTGTGTCTCTACCTTTAGGTGTTCAAAGCTTATCATAAAAAACGGTGTGGAGCTGGTGCATCTATTTGATGTCATTCTTACGAAGATCTTCTGTTTGTATCTTTTGCCTTTAGAAACTACGATGGTCTGAGGAGCGAGTTGCGTAGGATTGATTGGGGAATGGCACTCAAAGGGTTGACGGTGGATAGGCAATGGCAAACATCCAAAGACCGAATGGATGAACTACAGAAGTTGTTCATCCCAGTTTGGCATAAAAATAAAACAAAAAAGGTGACTCAACCGTGGCTAACAAGGGAAATTAGGGATAGCATAAGATCCAAGGAGAGCACATACAAACTGACCAGAAAAAGCAATAATCCTGAGGATTGGGAGCAGTTTAGGATTCAACAAAGGAGGACAAAGGGATTAATTAAGAAAGGGAAAATAGAATATGAGAGTAAGCTTTCAGGGAACATAAAAACTGACTGTAAAAACTTTTATAGATATGTAAAGAGAAAAAGATTGGTGAAGTCAAGCGTAGGTCCCTTGCAGTCAGAATCGGGGGAATTTATAATGGGGAGCAAAGAAATGGCAGACCAACTAAATACATATTTTGGTTCTGTCTTCACAAAGGACACAAATAACCTCCCAGAAATACCGCGGAACATAGGGTCTGATGAAAGGGTGGAACTGAAAGAAATCAGTATTTGTAGGGAAATGGTGTTAGGAAAATTGATGGGACTGAAGGCCGATAAATCCCCAGGGCCTGATAATCTACATCCCAGGGTACTTAAGGAAGTGGCCCTGGAAATAGTAGATGCATTGCTGGTCATCTTCCAGAACTCGATAGACTCTGGAACAGTACCCATGGATTGGAGGGTAGCTAATGTTACCCCACTATTCAAAAAAGGAGGCAGAGAAAAAGCGGGGAATTATAGATCGGTAAGCCTGACATCGATAGTGGGGAAAATGCGAGAGTCCATTATAAAAGATGTAATAGCAGAGCACTTGGAAAGCAGTGACAGGATCGGACAAAGTCAACATGGATTTACAAAAGGTAAATCATGCTTGACTAATCTACTGGAATTTTTTGAGGATGTAACTGGTAAAATAGATAAGGGAGAACCAGTGGATGTGGTGTATTTGGACTTTCAGAAGGCTTTCGATAAGGTCCCGCATAAGAGGTTAGCGTGCAAAATTAAGGCACATGGGATTGGGGGCAAGGTATTGACTTGGATAGAGAACTGGTTGGCGGACAGAAAGCAAAGAGTTGGAATAAACGGGTCGTTTTCTGAGTGGCAGGCAGTGACTAGTGGGGTACCGCAAGGATCGGTCCTAGGACCCCAGCTGTTCACAATATATATTAATGATCTGGACGAGGGAATTGGATGTAATATCTCCAAATTTGCAGATGACACAAAGCTGGGTGGGAGGGTATGCTGTGAGGAGGATGTCATGAAACTCCAGTACGATTTGGACAGGTTGGGTGATTGGGCAGAAACATGGCAAATGCACTATAATGTGGATAAATGTGAGGTTATCCACTTTGGTGGCAAAAACAGGAAGGCAGATTATTATTTGAATGGCAATAGATTGGGAGAAGGGGAAGTGCAAAGAGACCTGGGTGTTCTTGTGCACCAGTCGCTGAAGGTAAGCATGCAGGTGCAGCAGGTGGTTAAGAAGGCAAATGGTATGTTGGCCTTCGTAGCAAGAGGGTTCGAGTACAAGAACAAGGATGTCTTGCTGCAGTTGTACAGGGCCTTGGTGAGACCGCACCTTGAGTATCGTGTGCAGTTTTGGCCACCTTACCTGAAGAAGGACGTTCTTGCCATGGAGGGAGTGCAGCGAAGATTCACCAGGCTGATACCTGGGATGGCAGGAATGACATACGAGGAGAGATTGTGTTAATTGGGCTTATACTCACTGGAGTTTAGAAGATTGAGAGGGGATCTCATCGAAACCTATAAAATTCTGTCAGGTCTGGACAGACTAGATGCAGAAAGGATGTTTCTGATGGCCGGGGAGTCCAGAACCAGGGGTCACAGTCTAAGGATAAGGGGTAAGCCATTTATGACTGAAATGAGGAGGAATTTCTTCACCCAGAGAGTGGTGAACCTGTGGAATTCTCTGCCACAGAGGGCGGTGGAGGCCAGTTCATTAAATATGTTCAAGAAAGAGTTGGATATATTTCTTGAGGCTAAAGGGATCAAGGGATATGGGGAGAAGGCAGGGACAGGGTACTGAATTTGGATGATCAGCCATGATCTCATTGAATGGCGGAGCAGGCTCGAAGGGCCGAATGGCCTACTCCTGCTCCTGTCTTCTATGTTTCTATGTTTCTAGAACACCTCAGCTCGTTGCACCACTGTCTTCTTAGTTACCTCAGTTGGTTGCAACACATATTCGTGCCTCCGTGTTTCATTTGATGTTATTTTTACGAAGGCATATGTTTCTTTAATTTATGTGATTCTTTCCGAAGTGTTGGTTTAAGACACTTTAACTGGGTGTAGCAATGTGTTCTTTCCAAGGCTTCAGATTTTCTGGAACCTCTAACCTTCTGCTTCAATAAGGCTATTGATTCAGTGTCAACAACTTAACTTATCTCAAAAGCCTGTATGCTGTTTACAGCTTTAGATTGTAGAGGCTTCCAAATTTTCAAACCCAGTTTGTCGTGTTTTAATAAAGTCAGAATATTTCATAGGATGGTGTATTTTTCTGAATATGGCTTATTGCTTATTCCTTCGCAAATTTATTGGTAAGTTTTTATATTTATCTTTGAATAATTGCCTATTTTTTAAATTTAGTTATTAGGTAACATTTTATTTTTAATTGTATTTGGCAGGATGGCTGGGGAGTAAAAATATAACAACTTCATTGATTCCTTTTTTGTGAATGGGAATTTTTTTCAAATGGTTTATAGCATGAGCCCCAATAGAGTGTTTATTCTGCTGTCTTTTCACATGGTGGCCTGTAATATATTCCAATAAGTCAGAGAACAGTGATGATGGTTCTCTGTTCAACTTCTTGTTCTTGCCTAGGCATTGGACAGGTACAATCATTCTGGTCCTCTTATAGCAGTAGGCAGTAATGCTGAACTCGATGGTTCCAAAATTGCTGGGGCCAGGGAAGGCAGTTCTGTGGTGTGGTGGCAGCCAAACAGGCTGGAATCTGGGGCAAAACTCAAAATCCAGTCGGGTCCTGCCCCTTTTCAGCCCTGTTGGAAATCCGGGCACTTTCTGGCTTGGACCCATATTAAGCCCATCGCAATTGGGTAGATATATTAGAGTCCAATTTAAATGAAGGAGATATGTCATACAATGTATTTTCCTCCATTGCCTGCTTAGGAACGCTGAAGGCCAAGAAGGCCTGGGTGTCTTGGCAACCACTATTACTAGGGCTGCGGGGCAGGGGAAGATTTTCAAAATGTAATGGCTGGTTGGGCAATGCAATTTGTTGCAGAATAATCAATTGCATTGCTGAAGCAGGCAAGTGAAACCAGCAGTATTTTTTTTTTTAAATTGAGAGTGTTCCGTAGTCCGGTGGGAAAGATGTGGCAAAGTTGCTACAGTGAAATTCCTCTCCCTGGAGTCATCCCAATTGCACTAAAAACAGGAGCTAGCACCCATATAAAATATTTTCCGACAGCATATAGTATAAAACCTAAATATGTAAAAGTCAGTATCATAAATAAAGAAATGTTAGTATCGCAAAACATGAGGGGCATTGCTGCATAAATTACTTTGAACTAAGCATGTGCTCGAAATGCAAAAGAACTCCTGCAGGCATCAGTTCAAGTGTAGAAAGGAATTATATGGACGTAGGACATTCTACATGTGATATTGAGACTTTACAAAATGCTCTTAACTGGATTGTAGAAGATGCTAAGGACAGTGCTTTTATTGCACTTTTGTATGGGGCGATTTTAAAGAAAAGCATTCAGTTAGATTTAATAGACTCCTGTGATCTAAAGGATCCAGTCTGCTTCCTCATCAAGTAGATTGCAGTATTTTCTATATATCAACTCAGGAGAACTGTTTTGTAGAAATTAATCTTAGCATGTAAAAAATGTGCAGATCACACTACTAAGTAACGTTGCTGCTCCTAGTCATAAAGCTGCAGCAGTTTCCTGCTTTGCTTGTCGTGCCTCCAATGCAATTTGTTCCACTGCTGGGCAGATTTTGTTTTCTCCAGCCAATGGGAATGAAGCTGCAATGAGACCCTGACAAGTTATTGAGACAATTAGTGGACGCTTAACCTGTCCACTCTTATCCTTTCTACTCTAAGTAGAACTTGAGTAGTACTAAAATATACAGCAGGCCAACATATTACTAAAGGTATGCAGGTATTGACTCTAAAACAATGAATGGCCCAGAAATTCGGGTCGGGGGCTTCCCGCGGGTGCAAGCCCCCGACCTGCACTTACCTTGCGCGCCGGCAGTTGAGCTGTAGGGCCCCGTGGAACTCCGCTCCGGGTCCTGGCCCAGCTGCCGGCGCACAGTGCTTGCGTGTCCCAGGGGCGTAGTTAATGTGATGCGTCCCCTGGGATCACGTGAGCCATGGGTAGCCAATCGGAGGAGGGAAAAGCCCATTCATAAGATTGACAGGTAGACCTGTCAAAACTTATAAGTACTATGGGCCCAAAATAGCAGTAAACCTTCAAATAAATTTTTTAAAAACATCACACTTTTTAAATAAACTATAAATTACATTAAATAACTATTATAAACAATAATTTAAATTTTTGAAAAAAATAATTTTATATTATAACGGGGCTAAAAATAAACTTACCTTGCCTTAAATTATTTAAAAATAATAAACCTGTGGAAAAAATGTTTTAATTTTAATTAATTGACCACTTACCTTGCAAAAAGCAGGCCTTAAGCCTGCTTTTTAAATGTGTGAATCCTGCAGGCTTACCCTCCCGGGAAAACCTGTAAAAAAACCTAAGTTCAAAGCGCACGCGCAGCCTCCCCTGCGCGTGCGTTCGACCTCTGAACCTCTTCGTTCAGAGGATCGGAAGTGCCAGTTTCCCTCGCATGCGCAGTGCATACAGGAAACCGGCAATTCCATTCGGCCTACAGGTGAGTACCCCGTGCG
This sequence comes from Somniosus microcephalus, assembly GCF_052327205.1. Taxonomy (NCBI): domain Eukaryota; kingdom Metazoa; phylum Chordata; class Chondrichthyes; order Squaliformes; family Somniosidae; genus Somniosus; species Somniosus microcephalus. Next base: position 235,604,625 of record NC_140990.1, read on the forward strand.
TACTCACCTGGGGAGAGACAAATTTCTGGGCCAATAATAAGTTGCTGATGCAGCAGCTTCCGCTGCAGCACTAGTTCATTGTGCACACCCTCCACCTTTTCAACTCACTTTGCCACAGCTGTTCTTCAGCAACTTCTAAGGAAATGCTTTTGTCAAGGGCCACATTACTAAGCTCGCTGCAAACCACAATTTATTTACCAACTCTCTGGTGCATATGGCAAGGACCATCGGCTGGACTAAACATTGAAAATGCCACTTTAATGCCCCAAAGGCTTACTCAATAACAGTCATAGCCCTCAAATGAGCCTCTCTGTAGCTGGGTTCTAGGAACAGTGCACTGTGGTGTGAGAGTCATCAGTGGAGAAGTTAAGCTCGAAGCCCCGGGAGCCATTCATCTAATCTTTGTTCTCCCTCAGAATTTTACCTCATGAGATTGTCTAAGGATGGATGAGGCATGTAAACTCTCCATTCACATGCATGATTTGCATCTGATTGTTGCTTACTGTTTGCTCATTCCTTGCTGTTCATGTATTCCACTGTGTGGATCACAGGTGTGCAGAGGTACATATATAGTTAATGGCACCTTCGGAACGCCACCAATGATGAGTAACTGTTGTTGCCTTTCCTGTTGCTACTGCTCTACAGGGAATTAAATTGTTAAAAAAGAGTATCTCTGACATCCTAATGGCATGGTGGACTGAAAATTGGCTGCAGCAGGAGCTAACACCTGATGTGAGCTAGAAAGACACTTGCATCTAAGGTCAAGGCTGTGGTGACTTTAACTGCCAGTAGGACAGAAGTCCTTATTATCGATTGTGTGTCTGTTGTAATAGGTGGCATCTAACTGTGACAACATCCCTGCTTAACTAAGCCTTCTCAAGCATTGCTCATCCTGAGGGGCCCAAATAGTTGACCCATGGATGGTAAGGATGTGTTATGTATGGTCTCTGCACTTTCAACCTGTAGATGACTCTGCCACCTCCAGCATTATAAAACTTGGTGCTGATTGTGTCCCTCCTTGCTGATGCTATCAAGCAAAACAAACTGACTGAAACAGATTTATTGCTGAGCTTTTCATAACAGCTGCAGCAACAACCTACACATCCAGCCTCAATGTTTTGTATAGAATCACAGACAAACCAAAGTCAGAATACTGAATTTAGCCAAATCTTCCTTTAATTAACAAGTAGGAAAGACCTTACACAAGGGGGAAAAGGACATCAAGAACTTCAAAATAAAGACTAGGAAAACATTTTAATCCATCACAAACTCCAGGCATGCACCTGTAATGTTGATATTGTTCACTTCTTACCTCTAATGTCAAAGTAATTTCTCGAGTTTATGTTGTATTTAGCTTAACTTTTAAAACTCTTTTAAAGTCGTTGATTGTGTGGCAGTCCTGTGTATTTTATGGAATTTTGCCACTTTATGCTTAAGTCCTATCATAATCCAAACCCTTCACACATTCTATGTTAGTAGGTTTCCGTCAAAGAAAGTATTTTTAGCAAAGATTTTAACTCGGGACAAGCATGTGGCTGGTGAAATGAGCATCACGCTCACCCTGACTCGGCGACGTGAGGCCCCGGGCATTTTAACTTCCGCACCTCATTTAAAGAGACCATGCGGAGAACCCCGCAAGGATAGCTAGTGTGGGAAGTTGAACAAAACAGCACATACTATCCTGGGATAAGGCTGGAGTTAAGGCACAGTTGGGGAAGATTTCGTCTGTATAATCTTATGCATAATATTACATAGCCTGGTCCCACAAACAGCAATGACGTCAGGCCGACGCATGGGAGTCGAGTGAGCGCGGCTGGAGGCCACAGCCAGGGACCCACGGGAATGGTCCCCAGCAAGGTAAATGAAGTGAGGGAGGGTCCGATGAGATTGCGGGAATCCCGGAGCAGGGGGGGACCAAGGATTCCTTGTGGGGCCTGGAGGTGCCCACCTGCTCCTCCTGACCCCCAAGGAAACCTCCAAAAAATAAAAATAACTAATCATTTCAGCCCTCTTCTGCGACTGTTGATTCATGGTGCTGGGTTTCCCTGGCGAGGCCGGCACCAAGAGCTGACCTCGCTGCTGCCGGTTAAAATGTAGTTGGAGTTTGAATCGCGTCATGAGACCCCACATTTTGAATCTCAATCAGTCACTTGCCTGCCTGTGACATGCCTGGTTAAATGGCGCGGGACGCATGTGCACCCTGGAGAGTGCCTTGTTCCTGATGTGTTAACCTCCGGCACACCCTATCCTTATTGGGCATGCGGGATGTTAACTAGTGAAAATCAGGATTTTATCTTTATATTTGATAACCTGATTGAGCATAAACAGTTCAGCTTTTAATTTATTTTAAATTTCCATTTTCTGCCCTTTAATACCATTGGCATATAATGTCACTCCCATTAACATAAGTCAAGTATCCTTCATTTCCATTAAGTACTGTATTACATTTCATAGATATAATCAGTGCAACAGCATTTTTGGAAATATCTCATTAATAGCTGTAACCAATCAAAACATAAATAATTATTTTCACCTTCTCACCTTCTCTTCATCATTCCCCACAATTATTTCATGAACTTGGTACATTTTTAGCTAAGCTTTCTTTTAAGTTTCTGTAATTCACATGTGGCTTCATAATATGTTCTGTCCTGTACACTAACTTGGCAAGTGCATGTGTAGGTCACTTTAAATTCCACAAGACAAGCATATGACAGTAAATGTACATCACTTTCACTCTGCATAAACCTACCTTTTGTAACTTAAGTCAATTTTCTTTTTCTGTCATCAGTAGATCTTTACTCAACCTCAGTCCATCATGTCAGTACGTGTACACTCACTTTCAAATTCAGCCATTCCTAAGGGATGTTCATGCCTAGTTGAGGCTTCAAAAGGTGGAGGCTGTTTCAGATCTGTACTATATTCACAACAATACAATTTCAGCCTTAGTGTTTTCTAGATGATCATTGAATGCCACTACAGGTACTAGGTTCCCTTTAATCCCAGAACACTTTGTTATTGTCACATTCAACAATTCCTCTGATAATTCTCCAGGCAAGAAACACTTATGAGGACAGGGAAACATGCGTACTCCAGAAGATGCTCTTTGGGGAAGTTTGAAAACTGTTGTACCATTGTGTCCTCTATGGTTGAACTTTTTCAACGGGTGGCTTCAGTGTTGGTGAACTAGGGGGAGAAATTTGGACGATACCTTTTAAAAGTTGAAAAAATTAGCGCCAGGCGCTAATGTTTTTCATCTTTTAAAAAATTTGTTTTTGCATTCCAGGAAGAAAGTAGAGCGCTAATTCAAGTGCTCCACTTCCTTCCTGGAGCACAACAGGCAGCAGATGGTGCGGTAGGTGTGCAACGCTGCACAATGGGTCATCGTGCAGCGCTGCCGCGTTGGAAGGCTCCTTCCCTCCCTTAAAGGGACGGAACATCGCTGCAGGCTCTGCAAGGAAAAAACTTACCTGGTCCCCAACGGCAACCGCGCTCCGGCCCGATCAGCCCGATGCACTGCAGCAGAGTGTCGGGCTGACCGATTGCTGCTGAAGAAAAAGGAAAAAAAACACAAAGACCATTTGAGAATTTTTTCCACTTACCTCGTCTTTGTGTATCGCCCCCGAAGCGCCCGGCCTCCCAATGAACGCCTCCTGCAGCTGCTGGTGTTTTTGCCCGGTGATGCTGCAAGGGGCGGAACCAAAGTTCGGGTCTGGGACGCTACCGGGATGATGCGCACAGCGACGACATCACGATCTATGGGCAAAGGAGATCAGGGCGCAATGCCATGCCGCCGTTGCAAACCTCCCGCCGAATATAGCGGGAGTCGATCTTCTCACTGCGCCTGGTCGGTAAGTGATTAGCCCCCGCGGAGACAATAACGGGAGGCGCTAAGGTGCCCAATTTCTAAATCTTTTATTAGCCCCACAAATAGCCGTCATACCTCGGTCACAAAGTTATGCGAGTTTGCAAACAAAAGACCGGATGCATCAGGGAAATTGATGGCACAGAGGAATAAAGCATTGCCCTTTCATCTCTGAAACCTGGGTTCAAGTTCAATCCAGGCTGAGCAGGTTAACACTGGATCCAAAAGCAAAATACTGCGGATGCTGGAAATTTAAAATAAAAACAGAAAATGCTGGAAATACTAAGTAGGTCAGGCAGCATCTGCGGAGAGAGAAATAGAGTTAACAAGGGGAATCTTAACCCCAACAAACGGGTGGGTTGAGGTTGGGTGGGAGGTTAAAGAGTTAAAAAAAACAGAAACTTGACCCCAACCCACTTCCAGTTTTAACAGAGGCAGGATGGGGGCAGGCAGCCAACCCACTCCCAGGAGGCGAGTCACCCATTTAAATATTATAATGAGGCTGGCATGCCTCATGGTGATCCACCATTACAAATTTTAACTCTGACTGGTTGGGTTTCCTGGGCCTCGGTGAACTCACCAGCTAAAGGGAGACAAGGACTGCTGGATCCAGGAGTTAAGGGATCCAGCATCGCAGCCTCGCCAACTCCCCCGTGATCAGAAACCCCCCCATCTCTTCCGATTTCCCTCCGATCTCCCCCCGAGGCCTCTGATTCCCCCCTGATCCTTCCGATCTCCCTCCGACCTCCCCCCGAGGCCTCTGATTCTCCCCGATCCTTCCGATCTCCCTCCGATCTCCCCCCGAGGCCTCTGATTCTCCCCGATCCTTCCGATCTCCCTCCGACCTCCCCCCGAGGCCTCTGATTCTCCCCGATCCTTCCGATCTCCCTCCGATCTCCCCCCGAGGCCTCTGATTCTCCCCGATCCTTCCGATCTCCCTCCGACCTCCCCCCGAGGCCTCTGATTCTCCCCGATCCTTCCGATCTCCCTCCGATCTCCCCCCGAGGCCTCTGATTCTCCCCGATCCTTCCGATCTCCCTCCGACCTCCCCCCGAGGCCTCTGATTCTCCCCGATCCTTCCGATCTCCCTCCGATCTCCCCCCGAGGCCTCTGATTCTCCCCGATCCATCCGATCTCCCTCCGATCTCCCCCCGAGGCCTCTGATTCCCCCCTGATCCTTCTGATCTCCCTCCGACCTCCCCCCGAGGCCTCTGATTCTCCCCGATCCTTCCGATCTCCCTCCGACCTCACCCCCGAGGCCTCTGATTCTCCCCGATCCTTCCGATCTCCCTCCGACCTCCCCCCGAGGCCTCTGATTCCCCCCTGATCCTTCCGATCTCCCTCCGACCTCCCCCCGAGGCCTCTGATTCCCCCCTGATCCTTCTGATCTCCCCCCAACCTACCCTCCGAGGCTTCCGATCTCGCTTCCTGCCTCCGACCTCCCCACTCTGGCCTCTGATTACCTTCCCGGCCTCCCGACTCCGGCCCCGATTCACCCTCCCCGGCCATCGATCATCCGCTGGCCTCCAATCCCTCCCTTGCTCCTCTCTGAGGCCGAGTGTTGCAGGCCTACCTGCATGACAACCAGCCACCCTCGCTATCTGGCTGGCTGTGGGCGGCAAAGAAAACAATGAAATGTTAATCAGGCGCTGCCGTTAAATTCGGCTGGGCCTGTGGGAAACTCGTTCTCCGGGGTTTCCCGACAGCTTTCTAGCCCCCTCGCTCTCTACCCGCCTCCAGATTAAAATTCTGGCCAACGTTACAGGTTGACGACCTTTTGTCAAAACTGGGAATTTCCTCGGGAGGATTCTCCTGATTGGCTGCCATAAATTAGGCCGAAGGTAGGCAGAAACTCTGTTTACACAATTTATCCTGGGATTTCCACCCAACTCCCACCTAAGTTAAAGTGGCTGATCGGGAGAACCCCGCAAGGATAGCTAGTGTGGGAAGTTGAACAAAACAGCACATACTATCCTGGGATAAGGCTGGAGTTAAGGCACAGTTGGGGAAGATTTCGTCTGTATAATCTTATGCATAATATTACATAGCCTGGTCCCACAAACAGCAATTAAATAAATTACTAGATAATCTGTTTAGTTGGTTAATAAGAACATAAGAACATAAGAAATAGGAGCAGGAGTAGGCCATTTGGCCCTTCGAGCCTGCTCCGCCATTCAACAAGATCATGGCTGATCTTCTACCTCATCTCCACCTTCCCGCACTATCCCAATATCTCTTAATTCCCAAAAATGTATCGACCTCTGTCTTGAATATACTCAACGACTGAGCATCCACAGCTCTCTGGGATAGAGAATTCCAAAGAATCACCACCCTCTGAGTGAAGAAATGTCTCCTCATCTCAATCCTAAATGGCCGACCCCTTATTCTGTGACTGTGACCCCGTGTTCTAGATTCCCCAGCCAGGGGAAACATTTTCTCAGCATTAACCCTGTCAAGCCCCTTAAGAATTTTATATGCTTCAATTAGATCACCTCTCATTTTTCTAAACTCTAAGGAGTATAGGCCTAGTCTACTCAATCTCTCTTCATAGGGCAATCCTCTCATCCCAGGAACCAGTCTAGTGAACCTTTGTTGCACTTCCTCTAAGGCAAGTATGCCTTTCCTTAAGTAAGGAGACCAGAGCTGTACACAGTACTCCAGATGTGGCCTCACCAATGCCCTGTATAATTGTAGTAAGACTTCTTTACTCTAATCCCTTTGTAACAAAAGCTAACATACCATTTGCTTTCCTAATTGCTTGCTGTACCTGCATGTTAACTTTCTGTTATCACATCCTTTATAATAGACTCTAGCATTTTCCCTACTACTGATGTTAGGCTAACAGGTCTGTAGTTCTTGGTTTTCTCTCTCCCTCTGTGAGAGCAGGAATATGGTATTGAGATAGAGGATCAGCCATGATCATATTGAATGGCGGAGCAGGCTCGAAGGGCCGAATGGCCTACTCCTGCTGCTATTTTTCTATGTTTCTATGTTTCTATTCCAATTATGTCTTCCTTCCCTGCCTCTATATCCCTCTATTCCCTTCCCTCGTTGTTAGAGGAATATCTTTCAGTCAGTCCAGGCTATAATTGAATAGAAAACCTGTTTTTGCAGAATACTTCGAAAGGCAAGTCTGTAAGCAGCATCTAATATCTGTACTGTTACTTGGAAGAATTGAAATACTTTTTTTTACAGCTACTATTTTGCTGATCTTCTCACAAATATAGATTTATCTTTTAGTGAGGTTGTGAATTCCTCGGTATTTTAGTTGTCGAGAGCTGAGATACAGTCCTCCCACCATTATTCTAATACTATATAAGCATAACAATGCCAATAGTGTGTGAAAGAGATTGACAGCAATGAAACTGAATTTCAGGTGCTGCGTATAACGGACGGCCAATCCAATATCATCCGTTCTGCGCCACCGCCCGAGATGAATTTCTAGGCCATAAATTGTTGTTAAGGCTGACTCAGTTAAGAAAATGAATTAGGTCCACAACTAGCAGGTTTATATAGAGCACAGTACAGGAATGGAATGATTTGCATTTATGAAGATAATATGCTTATGTTCTGGAAATGCTTAAGTCTAATCTTTACAGACAGATCCCCTATCTCCCATCTGCTCTATTGGTATTGTGCAGTGTGTAGAAGTAACAATCATTTGAAGAATGCAAATATCTACAACTAAGGTAGCTGATCCTTCTTTAATATGTTGTTCAACACATAAAATCACATTTGAATATGAGAAGATTTTGAAGTAATGTAAAAATTAATGGTTGACTGATTACGTTAATATGGTCTGAAGAAGCTGCCATCTGTTAAGTTGTCACAATCCCTCTAGCTTCCATTTTGCAGCACACATGTGTAACTGAAAATGTGTTCAAATTATTTTATTTTTGTTTTGTGAAAAATTAGGAAAAGGTGTTTTGAGGATTTGTTAATGTAAAAGAGCCACCTGGTGGACTACTGATGTATATAATAATAAAGCCATATACAGTACAGTTCTTACCGGAAGCCGTGTTGTGCTGTTGTGTATATATGCTGTGTCTCATGATATTACAGAATTGGCGATGAGGATGCGATTGTGGATTCCCTAGCTGAAATTTTTGTTGGAGTACAATCTTGCCAACCGACGGAGGGACTGTTAGAGGTTCTTCGTTTTGCAGAAAAACTTAAAAATCTGAGGTAAATTTCGAGCACACATGGCTGAACTGTCAACATTGCCAGAGTCCAGATGGCCACGCCTCTGGGAATAATAGAGCACTTGGGTGAGTTCCATCGCGACCGAGAGACTTTCAGAATGTATGTGGAGCAGCTAGAAATGTTTTTCACCACGAATAGTATTGTCGAAGTCCCCGAAGATGTAAACCATAACCAGGTGGTTTTAGAAATGAAATGGGCTATTTTTTTGACCGAAGCAGGCCCCGAGGTGTATAAAACTGTAAAAAATTTGCTTGTTCCCACCAAGCCGAAGGACACACCACTGAAGGAGATGCTAACCAAGTTAGAACAGCCCCTGGAAACTGCTGAAAGTTATCATTTTGGAATATGCGATCAATTAAATGACGAGGGTATCAGTGAGTACATTGTAGCTTTAAAAAGCTATCCATTCACTGTCATTTCAGAAACTCTCAGGACCGAGCTTTGCATGACCGCTTTGTTTGTGGGTTGAAAAATGAACGTATCAGAAGTAAATTGTTGATAACCCCTAACTTGACTTTTGATTTAGCTTGTCAGAGAGCTATGTCGATGGATATGGCCGACTGATACTCGCGAGAGTTTTGCGCCATTTCCAGTTGTCAGACAACCGAGGTGAATCATCTGCGGGCTAAAAGTAAAAGACTGTTGGGCCCCAAGGCCTCAGCAACTGGCCAAGGTAACAGTGCATTAAAGTTGTGCTATCGGTGCCTGGGACAACACATCACTCAAAGCTGTCCATATGTGAAGGCAGAGTGTTAAACTGGGCATCATGTGAAGGCGTGCCGACAGAATAGTAAACCGACTGCCAATGCTAGAAGTAGAAATCACCAGACACTACATACCATTGAAGAGAAGCAGCGGGGCAAGGAGTTTCTGGAGATTCCCGTCATCAGGAGCACAAAGGTATCTAACAGCGATTCGCGAGGTTTCGTCATCCAAGTAGATGTCGCAGGAACCAGGATACCCATGGAAATCGACACTGGTGCATCCGTGAGCGTAGTCCCAGAATCACTATATTGCGATAAGTTGCATGATTATCGACTAGAGAAATCGAAGGTAGAGCTGCAAGGCTACTCAGGAGAGCAAATCCCTATAGTAGGAAGTGTCAGCATACCAGTGAAATACAAGGATCAGTGTCAGAGCTTGCCTCTCATAATAGTGGCAATAGACAAGCCTGCCTTGATAGGTAGAAATTGATTGGGACCACTGAAGCTGGATTGGAATGAGATTTTTCATGTGGAAGCGAGATTTGCATCGAAAGATGATGTCATCAAGCAGTATCCGAAGGCGTTCAGCGAAACGGGCAGTCCAATCCAAGACTTCAAGGTGAGTGTCAGAGTGCAGAAGGACGCAAGACCAGTTTACTGCAAGCCATGTCCCGTATCATACGCACTCAAGGAGAAAGTTGAGCAAGAACTCAAAAGACTAGAAACTGAGAACATATCTCTAAGGTAGATTGGGCTACATCCATTGTTGTACCTAAGTCAGATGGTAAGGTAAGGTTGTGTGGTGATTATAAGGTAACGGTAAACCAGGTTATAGAGTGTAATCTACGCAATATGTTGCCAAATGTGGAAGATTTGTTCACAACGCTGACAGGTGACCAGATATTTTCAAAGTTAGGTCTAACAAACACCTACCTACAACTTGCGTTAGATGAAGAGTCCAAGTCATGCTTGAATATAAATACTCACTGAGGCCTATATCTGTTCAATAAGCTACCATTTGGAGTGTCTTCTGCCCCCGACATATTCCAGGGGTTGATGAACCAAATTTTGTAGGGATTGAAGGGGTAGTGTGTTATTTGGATGATATACTCATTTCAGCGCCAAACAGGCATATCCATGATGAGGTGTTGAATGAAGTGCTCAAATGGCTAGACAAGCACGGAGTACAAGTGACAGCTCACAAGTTTGAGTTGTTTCAAAACTCAGTGGAGTACTTAGAGCACAGAGTAGACAAAGATGGCTTACATCCAACCAAGGGAAAGCTTGATGCAATCAGAAATGCACCCAGTCCCAAGAATGTCTCTGAACTTTGATCCTTTTTGGGTCTTTTGAATTATTACGGAAAGTTCCTCCCAAACTTGGCTACATTGTTACATCCACTGAATGAACTGTTGAGAAAACAGGTCCCTTGGAAGAGGTCAAAAGAATGCAACACAGCATTCAAAGAGTATAAAAGCCATTTAGTAGAGAGGACCATGTTCGTTCACTATAATGTATCTAAGGCGATCAAGCTAGCGTGTGACGCCTCTCCATACGGAGTTGGGGCAGTGATATCTCATGTACTAGATAGTGGGGAGGAGAGACCAATTGCTTTTGCTTCACGCACTCTCAGTGCCAGTGAGTGGAATTATGCGCAGAACAAAAGGGAAGCTTTGTGATTGATTTTTGGGGTCAAGAAGTTTCACAAATGCTTGTTTGGTCATAAGTTTACCATAGTTGCTGACCATAAGCCCCTGACAGCAATCTTCCATCCAAAGTCCCCAGTTCCAGCATTAGCTGCAGCCCGAATGAAGAGATGGGCTTTGATTTTGTCAGCGTATACGTATGCCATTGAGTACAGACGATCAGCTGATCGCAGTAATGTTGATGCTTTGTCCAGGTTGCCATCCCCATCACAAATTACACCCAATAAGGAAGAAGTGTTCTATTTCTCATACATTGGTGAGCTGTCAGTCACAGCTGAAGAGATTGGTAGGGCAACTAAACGTGACCCAATTATGTCAAAGATGTATGATTACATAGCAAATGGATGGTCAAACCAGGTATCAGAGGAAGATAGCCATCCATACTTCATTCATAGGAATGAATTGTCAGTGGATAAAGATTGTATCATGTGGGGAGCAAGAGCAGTTATCCCAAATAGTCTAAATTGCTAGGAGATCTTCATAACCAGTACCTGGGAATGTGTTTCACCAAGAGCTTTGCATGCAGTTACTTATGGTGGCCAGGTTTGGGTAAAGGGATAGAGTACATAGTCAGTCAGTGTACAACATATCAACTGGTGAGCAAGAAACCACCATCAGTACCATTACAGCCATGGAAATGGCATCCCATCAAAGAATGAAAGATTCTCATTCAGCAAATGGCGTGTTCTCTCAGGCAGTTCTAATTACATTTGGAATGTTGAAATGCAAAGAGATTTTAGTCTGAGCCTGAGTCAGGCAGACAAATATTCTGAAAGTGTAGAGTCCAAATGTAGATCAAGGTCAGCCCTTGGAGAAAAATTCTCTGCAGGCTCAACCGAGAATGAGTCAATGTCCTACAACAAGATCTGAAAGTTCTGTTCAAGAAAGAAGGTATCCTCTTCGAAACAGAAAATCAGTGGTTAAGTTGGAATATGGAAATATGGAAAATAAGTTCATAGCTTTTGTTTGTGTTACAAAATTCTATAGTAGAATTTCGAAACATAAAATGGGTTCCATATCAGAAATGTATACCAAGAGTTGTGTATATCATGCAAGTCATGTACAATGATTATATGCTATGATTAACTTCTTCAATAAGGAGGGAGAAGTATAATAGAGCCACCTGGTGGACTACTGATGTACATAATAATAAAGCCATATGCAGTACAGTTCTTACCAGAAGCCATGTTGTACTGTTGTATATATATGCTGTGTCTCAAGATATCACAGTTAATATTTGAACAAATGTGAGATTCTTTAACTATAGCAATTAAAATGCTTGGGAGCTCTTGTAGGATTTCTGCACAAAAATGTAAATTGTAACATGAGGACAACATCCTGTTTCATTCATAGACTGCTGTAACTGAACAACTGAATTAAAGTGAAAGTGCCCATGGAGGGTGGTGGGGTGGTGGGGTAATCATAAATGTCACATTTGGCTTTTGGCTTAGAGGTAGCGTTCCTGCCTCTGAGTAAGAAGGTGCAGGATTCAAACCCCGCTCCAGACAGTGGAGACTGGATCACTGGCTCTGAATTCTAGCTTGACATCCAACAGATACTTGTGTCCAGAGGGTGTGGGCACCACCCCCTCCCTCCCCCACACACCTCATCGCATGGGGTGTGGGAGTCCATAAATCCCTCACACTGTATAGGACTAACACCCCTATTGGCTGGTATAAAAGGGGTTACAGGCATGAAAGGAATGTTTAAGTTGCAGCCTGTCAGACCGTTAATCAGCTTGTGAATCCTTCCTCATACTATTCTCCAAGAAAGAGTGTGAAGACATGAAAACAAGCAAGGTTCTTCAGCCCTTTTTTTGTGCCTTGTTATCACCTAATAAACACCAGATTGTAAAGCACTTAAATTGAGAATTAATGCCTACCCCATTACACGGTCAGCAGCATCAGGGAAGTGGGGCCAGGGGCATAGGGATTCCCTACATGAGGAGTTCCCACAACCTCGACCCTCAAACGGACTTGGTGTATCCTTGGTGGCAGTACACCTGGTGTGAACATGCACGTGCATAGAGGAAAACAGCAATGTACTTTTTTGGGGGGGTAGGGGGCATCAGCAGCTCCTCCCCCTCACTCCCCCCCCCACCCCCTTCAGGACCCAATTCTGCCATAGTATACAACTTCCGGTAGGTGGGTATCCCAGATACAGCCTTAGGGGCACGTGCACCCATCCAGCGCTTTGAATTGACCTCTCTTTGACAAATTCTGGCAAGGCCATCATGAAAGGTCATCAGTAGGGTCATCCCAACACTTAGGACAGCATGGACAGACCACAGATTTCTGGCCCTCATATAACTGACTGCCCAGCAACAAATTTACAACCTATCCAGACCAGGTGTGAACAAAGCACTGGAACACAGAACAATGACAGCAAATGAAGGAAGGAAAGAATAATTATACAATTTTAAAAAATGTTCTCCTGGAATTTCCTCAGAGCTGTTCCTGCCTCGCCACTGTAATTTTACCGGAAGTAAAGTGGAAACCTGGTTTACACATGTAAAAGCAAGGACATTCTCAGCCTTTTTCTGTCTTTGAATGTCCATTTGGAGACATCTCATTGATCCGTGAAAACCATTTCATCAATCACAGGATACCAGGGACCAATCCCAGCTCTCCTGCTCCAGAACTTATCTTTCCCTGTTTGTAGCCAGGCTCACTGGCCCCTATCCAGTCCCTCCACTGCCAATGTCAGCATTTCCCTCTGAAGACAATCTTTCCACTTCCATCCGCAGTTTCTCAACTCCTCGTCCTGGCTCATTTCCTCCTGATATCAGTGTACTGTCTCTGTGTGTGTTAGTTGCTTCCAATAGAAGAGACAGAAAGAGTTACTCAGTGGGACAGAAGTAGACAGACAGGGCGCGATCTTGCCAGCCCTGGGGAGGCGGGTATGGAGACAGGACTGTCGGGAAAATGGCAGAATCTGGGGGTGGATGTCCATCTCGCCCCCAACCCGCTTCCATGCCATCTTGCCAGGAGGCAGGTAGCTGACCCGCGCCGGGTCCCATCTCCTTGGAGGCAGGAAGTGGATTACAGCCACTTAACTGCCTGGTAACAGATAGTTAACAGGCAGATAAGAGGATTATCCCCATTTTACCCACACAATTGCGGGCTTCCCAAAGGCTGTGAACCCCACCAGGGTCACCAAGGTGAGCAGTGGGTCTGCGGGGGGTCAGAGGGGTGCAAAAGTGCGCTGTGAAGGTAAGTGATGGGTGCAAGTGGGCAGAGGTGAGTATATGAGGTAAATGGAAAAGAAAATCGAACGGAGTGTAAAAGGAGCTGGCAATTCGCTCTATCCTGCTGTACACTAGCTCCCAAGGTGAATTTCATCCTCTGAGGTGGCTGAAGAACTCTTTTTCTTCCTTTCATTTCTCACTTTTCAGCAAGTCCTTCAGATCTTTACTTTTCCTTTTTAAAAAACATTGGCCCTCCCAACATGTTGCTCACAGACAAAAATAATAAATAGTGGGGGGAAAATTCGGTTGGTTAGTGCCTCTCATTAGTGCCTCTGGGGGGGCGCTAACTGGGTGCTAGGAACTTAGCGCCCGAGCGCGGCGATTTTAGCGCCGTTCATGAAATTGACCAGTTGTTTTGCACTACCGCCATGTTCTCCTATGTAGGGGGTGGCGCGTGGGCCCAGTCAGTTATGCCTCTGACTGCCCGTGAGCGGTTCAAATCGCTCCCACGCCCCTGAGATTCTCGACACTGGACTTAGGTACAGATAGCGATACAGAAAAGACTCGAGTAGACAGGTGGTTTGGATGTAAGCAAAACTCAGGATTTTATTAAACAGAAAAAAATGAATACAGTCTTAAGAGAACTTACCAGTATATAAAATTACAGGCAAATACAAATAACTATACTTATACAGGGAATGGGGAACACACGGCACATCGAGGGAAAACAACTATCTTAACAATCCCCTTATCCTTATCCCACCCCCTATACCTAACCAGATTAAGCTATGAGGGGCCAGAATTCATGCTCACCAATCAAAAGGGTTTGTTGGACTCAAAACAGCGGTGGGGTTCGGGGTTCGCTCTTGGTGCTCTCTGGAGCCTGCCGTCGTCATGTGGCCTCCGAGCGCTGCAAGGGCATTGTCCAGGTTCGAGTACCCCAAAGTTAAAGTCTCTGTTTGGGTACTTTACCTTGTAGGGATGATTCTTCTTCTTCAGCCGACAGCTTGAGTTTGCATGATGATAGTCGCAGGTTGGCTGAGGCTGAAGGCCCGAATATTCGAAGCCTACCCTCAGTTCGTCTCCTCAGTTGGTCTTCCTCAGTTGTTCTTACACTCCCCCCTGTGATACTAAAACTTGCTTGAAGTATCATACTTTTAAGGTGAGCAAAATTTTTCTGACCCTCCATAGTCAACCTTCCCCTGTAATTACCTATCTAATATACCCACGACACATGCACTTCCCATTCCGCGAAAATATAGTGTACATCAGCATACAGAGAGTAAAATTACAGACTTTACACACACATCCAAGCATGAAGGGGTCCAACACCCCTGCACCACTTGGTACACATATCTTTATTAAACCGCATCGCAAAAAAACAAAAGAAAAATCTTTATTAAAAATAACAAACACAAAGAAACAACAATCCTTTAATCAAAATACAGGGAAAAAGACTTAAACCGGCGTATCTCCCTTCACCTTTACATAATGTTCCTTCCAAATCCTCTGGTTTCGGAATTCTGACCACCGACCTTTTCCCTTACACTGAATACAAACTAAATACAACACTATTCCTAATTGGCAAACCACGAGAATGTGGGAAGCCAGTCTGATCCATGAAGGGACCTCTATATTACTGAAAATGTTCCACCAGGGTGGAGTCACAATATCCAATATCTTAGTCCCTATCTCTACTGTTTTCTGTTCGAGAGTGTAAAAATGTTTTTGCGAAACTATAACGGCTTTGAGTATTTTGGTAAGGTGTTCAGGGAAAGGAGGAATTTCGTAGCCAAAGTGCGCTACTGTAGGAATTCATTAATTCCTACGAATAACGGAGATCGACACAAGAGAACAATCAAACAGGTCTTTACTCAAAGGAGATGCCACGAGGACTGACTGGGCAGTCCCATGGTTTGCGATGTGCCGTCATCGCGTTTGCCCGCATTTTCCCGCGCTCTTAAAGGGGCCATGCCCCGTAAATGCAAACTCTATATACAAAACACAGTAATGCCTAACACAATGGTACATGTTTAGGCTGGTGTTAGAACATCATTAAAGAGAATTATATACAATTAGCCAGAGTCATTCAGTGGTTCTGCCACATGCGCCCCCCCAGAATTCGCTTTAACGGACAAAGTCAAACGGTGAGGGGGTCTGACAAGCCTGTCAGAATGACTCCTGTGCTCCCGAGGCGGAGGCTGCTGGGTGGCTGGCAGTCTGGAGGGTGGATGCACTTGGTCTGCCATAACGATGACGGGTGGCCGATCCCGTCCCGGCGGTTGAGCTGTCTCGACGGGGCGGTTGAGGTCCAAATGTGCTGGCTTTAAGCGGTTGACCGAAATGTGGTCCTGTTTACCACCGACATCTACCATGAAGGTTTTGTCCCCTGTTTCCAACACGCGGAAGGGACCAGTATATGGGGCCTTGAGCGGATCCCTATGTGCGTCATGGCGAATAAAAACGTATCCAGCCTTGTGAAGCTCCATGGGAACGTGTGACCTCTGCGGCCCGTTGTGCGAAGTGGGCACCGGTGCGAAACATCTGGCCACCTCTTGGTAACTAGCAAGCTGGGCAGACGCGGACCATTGCTCCGTCGATGTTGGCAGGAAGTCCCCTGGGACCCGCAGTGGCTGACCATACACAAGCTCCGCTGATGACGAGTGAAGGTCTTCTTGGGGGCCGTGCGAAGGCCCAACAGGACCCACGGTAGCTTGTCTGCCCATCCAGCGTCCTGGAGGCTGGGTCTCAGGGCGGCTTTCATTGACCGGTGGAAGCGTTCGCAGAGGCCATTCGCCTGTGGGTGGTAGGCTGTGATGCGGTGTATTTTGACACCGAGTCCTTGGGCCACTGCATTCCAGAATTCGGAGGAAAACTGCGGTCCCCTGTCTGACGAATTATCGGCGGGTACTCCGAAACAGGCGATCCAGGAGGAAATGAATGCCCTGGCCACGTCCGCCGAAGTAATGGATGACAGGGGGACCGCCTCTGGCCATCTGGTGGTGCGGTCAACCATGGTCAGGATGTGTGAAAAACCATGGGAGGGTGGGAGTGGTCCTACCAGGTCCACATTGACATGGTCAAAATGTCGCTCCGGAACTGTGAAGGCGGCCAACGGAGCTTTGATGTGGCGCTGTACCTTGGCCTTTTGGCAGACCACGCAGGTGTTGGCCCAGTCGCGGACATCTTTAAGCATGCCATGCCATACAAATTTCGCTGACATCAGTTTCTGAGAGGCCTTCATTCCAAGGTGTGACAACCCATGTATGGCGTCGAACACTTTGCGGCGCCAGACGACCGGCATGACAGGGCAAGGATCCTGTACAGAGACGTCACACAACAGCGTGGTACCTGCCGAATGCAAATTGACGTCGGCCAACTGGAGGCCAGTGATGACCGTTCGGTAAGCTTGGACTTCCGGGTCTGAGGCTTGGTCCGCTGCCATGAGGGCATAGTCTGTAGGGGGGCATCCTTTACCTGGTTTACGGCAATTTACCTGGTCAGGCAGCCTTTTACCACTGCACTGTGACCAATTCCAATCAACGGTTTCGAATCGCTAAACCCTCCTTCCAGTTCTGACTGGAGGAACTTATAATTAATGATATATTAAAAACGGACAAATGGTCTGGATGCAAGAAAGTCAAATTTTATTAAAACTAAAGAAACTATACCACACGATCGAAGTAATCACGGTAAAATTGCTTAACAGGGGAAGAAAAATGGACACAACGAGGGAAAACAACTAAAATGACAATTCTAACAAAATTCCCACTTTACTCCCACCCTTATGCCTATCATAAGTTGCCTTGTGGAAGGCCAGAAAAATGTATGCTCACCACTGCAATGCCAGCTCCATGCCCTGCGAACTTAGATCTTCACTACCCTGAAGTAAAAAAACACCCCAGTGTTTTAAAAGTAAACTGCTGGTGTTTTACTTCTTCAGACAGACTCCCACACTGTAAAGGCACACGGAGGCAAGGCCAGAGAGAGAGAGATGCTTCTGGGAAGCTATCTCTTATACCCCAATTTGGGGTTGAAATGTTCCTGCCCAGATCCAGGTTCATCTGGGCTGAGCAAAAGGAATCCAACTGCCCCATTGTCAAAGTAATGGGTTTGAATGTGTTCTCCCATTCAGCTAAACGGTTTCTCCTCAGTTTGGATGTGTCCACTTGATATACAAACAAATGCTAATAGCATTCAATTGCTTTGTAAACAAAGCATTGTCCTGTGGTCATCTGGAACCACAATTGATTAACAGTCTTGAGTGCTTAGAAAACAAAGTCCCTTTGTTCATGCTGGCAGTTTCAAGCACTTGATCTTAGAGTCAACATTGTAGAACATTCTGTAAACAGGCATCGATTGTCCTGCTGCAGGGTGGGGGAAACTCCCCTTTGATTGACAGATTTGACTGCCAATGAACCTTCCTTCACAGATGCAACACACAAGCTGTTTTCCAAGTCCTTTGTCTTCGGCCATGTGGTCTGATGGCCATTTTATCCCTGGGCAATTTACAGTCCAAAACTCAAGAGTACATCTTTTAATAAAATGTACAATCTTAAAGTGTGCGATTTTCACAAAGTTCTTTGATTCCAGTGTCCAAGTGCTGCCCAGCTTACGAGCTTTTTAATGCAGCCTTTTGCGGTTCTGGGTATGTTTTAAAACATTGTCCAACCCAGAGACAATTTAAATCACACAAGTCTTCGTCCACGATGTGGATTAATATTTCCCGATCTTCGGGGGCTATGGGGATTTTGCGACCCCTACCTTCCTCCCTTGGATACTTCCAACTTGCTTGTAGTATCCTCTTGAACAAGTGAGCAAAATCTTCTGACCCCCCACAAACAATCATCCCCTGTATTTACCTATAGCTACCTATCACTGATCCCCCGACCCGTCTATTCCCCTCAAATCTGAGAAAAACCGTGGTACGGTAGGCATCTACAGATACATCAATTACAAAATGTTACAATAGGGGTCTCATACCCCTGCACCACTTGTTACATTATAACATATTTAAAATGTTGCAATCTTGGTTATACAAAATGTAATCAAAATGATCCTAAGCACGGAGAGGGTCCTACGCCTCTGCACCACTTGGAACTGTAAAACAAAACACAAAAATCTTCATTAAACATTTGAAACAAAGTCTGAAATAAACCCCGACCATCACATGCCAATGATGGGTCGTGAAATTCGAGTGGGTATTGCTCCTCCCACCCAGGCAGTAAATGTTCCTTCCACCTCCCCTTTAATGGTCTTAAACCTTTAAAACATACAGAATGGATTTTACAGAACAGTCTGATCCACCAGCCCCGAGCTGTTCCCTTGTCCCTTTGTGGAGGCGGGGTACCCCTCATGTCTCACAGACCGAGACCGGGGAGTATGGGATCGTGACTCCCAGTCCCTCCCCCTCCCGTCTTCCCTCGACTGGCTGCAGAAAATGATGGGTGCCTGTGTGGCGGCTCTCACTGGCCCCAACTCAAACTTGGATCCCAGATCCGGCCACCCACTCATCCTTCCCAGCCACACTTACACTCTAACTTTGCCCGTGGGCCCCGGGTGAGTTCCTCCCTTCCCCGAATGCACCCACGCAACTCTTGGGTCTCCCCCTCCCCTTTACAATCTTTCCCGGGCCATCACCACCCACTCCAGGGGAACGCGTCCCTTTCTGACAAGGCGCCCGCGCTTCCCCACCATGACTCCTCAATAGCGAGGTCTCCCGCAAGTGAACTTCGGTCAGGATAGTGCTGGTGCCCCACCCAGCTGGGGCCACCTCTTCCGCATAGGATGAGTAGGCAGGTTCCTCCAGACCCTGTCCGGTTTCTCCCGAAGGTTGCTGTGGGGTCTCCTCCTGGATTTGTCCAGTGGCGAGGTGATCCCCAACATTCTGTATACATTCGATGCCCAGCTCGGGCTGGGCGAACAGGGCCGCTTCTTTGTCAACTCTCCTGCAAAAGAACTTAAAAGGACATGCAGCCAGGTCTCTCACTGACCTGCTGCCTTAGGTGGAGACATGGTCGGGTCCCTCGACCTCAGACCAAAATACAAGCATTTGGCACACTTATAAACTTAAACTTTAAACTTAAACTCAAAACTACGAGTCACATTCTAAACTTAAAATTTAAACACCTTAAAAGCAAGCTACAAACATTGGTAACTTAACACAAAGCTATAATACAGATGCCACCCCTGTCCAGATGGCCAGGCTAATCTCTGGTGTCACTGTCGCAGATTACTGCTGCCTGCAGCGAAGCTGGACTGCCTCCTGCTTCTAGTCCCTGGCAGCTTATGGCTGCTAGTTGGGGACCTCTGTGATCTGTTTCCTCCCGGGCTCGGGAGATTGCTCTTTGTGGCGGGTACTCTGGTGACCATCTTATCTTGGGCTTGCGGACCCGCTGAAACCTTCTGAGGGGTGTCTCTGTGGGAGAAACTTTGGCTGACGGACCCTGAGCCTGGGTCACAGCCCTAGCTGGCTGTGAACCTTCTCCCCCTGATGCAAACAGCCCACACTGTTTAATATACCTGGCAGCCTGCCAGTAATCCGGGTTTGTCTCCTTTTCCCTACCCACTCCTGTACTGGGGGCAGGTATCCCCTCACCACCCGCTGCTGGTGGCTGAAAATCTTCCTCTCCAGGTCCAAAACCTGGTACCGGCTCCTTCCATATGTCCCCTACAAGAGGAATTGCAACCCCTTCCTCCCCAGAGTCCCACACCATAGGGGGAACCACTCTAGAAGCGGGCTGGGAAGCTTGTCCCTTTAAACAGGTGACTGCACCTGCGTGAACCTCCTCCCCGCAGTCCCACGGCAGAGGCTGTGAAACCTCTGTATTCAAACAGGCGATTGCACCTGCGCGGGAAAACTGAAGAGGAGCCGCTGTGGTCACGGGCAGGGGAACTGCGCCTGCGTGAACAGACCATTCAAAAGACTGGGGAATTCCTGTCTCCCGACCAGCGACTATGCATGCGCAGGCAGTCTCTTCAAAGGGCAGCTCCTCCCTGGAGCCCCCCAAGCGATTTTCTGTGAATGAACTCACAGCAGCCTGCAGATTTCCACTCTCAGGCTGCGGTTTCTCTGTTTCTGAACTAAATAACTGGTTCAAATTTAAACTTTGGCCAAAACTTAGGTCCCACTGGGGTGGGGAAGTGTCCCAATTGGTGGGCCGGACAACTTTTCCCTTGAAACAAGCCACAGCGCCTGTCTTTACAGCCTGTGAACTTGAACTTGTATGGTCAGATTTATACAATTTACATTGGTTGGCGTGGAACCACATTGTGCACCGGGGTAGTTTTACTGCATCTATGGCCCTCTCTCCTGTGCGGACAGTCAGACCCAGGAATTTAACCTCTTGCTGACCGATCTGCGCCTTCTTGGGGTTGACTTTAAACCCCTTTTTCTGCAGCAGCTCCAGCAGCTTAGCCAGTAGTGGGCCATGCTCCCCGACCGAGTCGGTAAATAAGAACGGGTCATCCACATACTGCTGTAACTGAGTGGGCTGACTGAACTCTTTTAAACTATCCTTCATGCATTGGTGGAAGATGCTGGGGCTGTTGTGGAAACCCTGTGGCAGACAGTTCCAGGTATACTGCTGTCCCTTAAAGGTGAAGGCAAACTTATATTGGTCCTCCCGTTTTAAAGGGATGGACCAGAACCCATTCGAAATGTCCAGCACCGTGGATGTGTTCGCGGATGCTGGAATACTGCTAAAAAGATTAGCCACTGCTTCTACTGTGGGGGCACACGCGGGGATATTGCAGTTAAGGCCCCGATAGTCTACCATGGCTCTCCATGAATTGTCTGGTTTCCTAACCGGCCAAAGTGGAGAATTAACATGAGTGGCTATGGGCCTCAACACTCCCTGTTTAACTAAGGAGGTGATGGCTGCCTCCATGTCGGGTTCTGCCTCCTTGGGGAAATTGTACTGCTTCTGTGGTCGGGCCATGGGGTCCCCGTCTATTTTAACCTCAAACCCTGTGATCCTCCCGCAGTCGTGTTTATGGGTGGCAAACGTTGTGAGGTTTGCCTGCACGACTGCCTGCAGTGCCTTCGGGACACCATTTACCGTTAGCCCGAGGTCGTAACCTTCTTTGGGCTTCACAGTACACAAGGTCCCCTTACCTTCCATGCCCGGGATGACCACTACACCTTCTTCCCTGTCTGTGCTAGCCCCCCAAAGGCAATGGTTGCGGAGATCCACGAGGATCCCGTGGCTCACCATGAAGTCGGCCCCTAGGATCCCCTTTCCTTCCTCCTTATTCCACTTTGCCAGGATGCACGTCCACTTAGTTTGGAGCATGCACAGACGGACTGAGAGGGGTCTGGAGTATACACCCGCCTGCTCCTGACCAGTGAATCCTGATAGTATGTATGGAACCCCGTTAGACAGAGGTGAGGTGGTGGGATTATCCGTATGGATCATGGTGCATGATGCCCCCATATCCAATAGATAAGTCCCTGTAACTTTCTCTACCTCCATCTGTACGAGCGGTCTCTTCCATTCATCGTACCGGAGATTACACAGGTAGACAGGCTGTGTGGGCTCCAGTCATTGTGGGGAGGCAGAGGTGGGCAAGGGGGCTGCAGCACCACTGATGGCTGCTACCTTTCCCTGATTGGCCCTGAGGAAAGATTTTATCGACTCCATGACGGACTCGACTGTATCGGGAGGAGTTTCTGTCTCTGCCTTCTGAGTTGGGGCTGCGGGGGTCCTGGCTTTATCGTCTCTCCCAGGCTTTTTACAATCCCTGCACCAGTGGTCATCCTCCCCGCACCTGTAACAAGTGACCTTGTTCTGGGAGGGACGGCTCCCCTCCTGGCGCCACTCTTTCTTGTATTGAGCCCCAGGTTTAACCTCGTGGACCTTACCCTTTTGCTGGGGGTTCCCACTATTCCTACCGTTCCAATATGCTACTTTGAGCTGCCAGATTACAGTCTCTTCGGTTGCTAGGGGGTCTCGGTGGTCAAACCAAGTATCAACCTTTGCTTTTATCTGGGGCAGGCAATTGGACACCAGGCAACAAAGCCATTGGGTCTGCTGCCGCTGGTTCAGATGTGCCCTATTTTGTCCCCCTGTATATGCGCTGTTGTAGACTAGCCACAGCCTGTCTGCAAATGCCTGTGGGGTCTCCCCTTCCTTCTGCAGTGTTTTCCTTATGTGATCGAACGGACTGCCGTCGTTCGCACCCATGGCTTCCAGTATTTCCTCCTTTAGGTCCTCAAAATCCTTCTGCCCTCTCTTAGCCTCATCTGAAAGGGTCTGATAGAGCTTACTATCTACAGAGAAAAGCAACATTTTGGCTTTCTCTTCATCATCACAGCCGTTAACACAGGCTGCCTGTTCTATCCCTTGGAAGTGCATTGAGGGGTCTCCCTTTTCAGAGAGCAGGGGAATATGTTTCACCAGGCATCTGAGTTATTGGGTATCATAGGGTACCAGATAGGTATGCTGAACAGCCCCTGGGTCATTATTGTTCACGGGCGGACCGTACCTCCGTTGTCGGAGGGGGTACACTGGTCCTGGTCCCCGCCTGCCTAGCGGGACCTGCTGGCATTCTCCTACCACTCCATTGTCCACCCCTTCTTGCTGCCAGAGCTCTTCAAAACTCGGAGCTGTGGCCTGCGGTCTTGGGATCTTTAATTCCCTAGCCAGTTCTGTTCTGGGTGCTGCCTGTGGGGCGGTTTGATTTGGGCTGCTGGTACTGTCCGACGGACTTCCCTTCTGACTTATGAGACATACCATCCCTTTAGTCCTTGATAACTCCACACCCAAACTCTCTATCTTTCTGTTACATGGGGTATGATCTGCTCCACTAAACCTTTGGTCGCAGGCCAGCTTATAAGCTGCCTTTACCTCCCTAACCATTTCCTCCTGCTCTGTTACTTCTGAGGTGAGGCGGGCATTCTCTTCCCGCAGTCTCATCTTGTTACTCTTTGCTTCTGTAATTTGGCACTTTAGGAACTCTATCTTGTGCCTCGCGTGGCTTTTGCCCTCGCTAGCTTCTTGGGTGAGGTGTGCGTTTTCCTCCTGTAGCCTCATCTCACTGCCCCTAGCCTCTGTGACTTCCTGCACAAGGCGTTCTATCTCTGCCTGGCATTTCGTGACCTCTAGTGTGAGGCGTGCATTTTCTTCCCGCACCCTCATCCAACTACCTCTGGCCTCATTCACCTCTCTTATGAGGCGTTCTACCTCTGCCTGGCATTTTTCAAACTCTGACTCCCGATTCTTGGCCTCTGTAACCTCCTCCCACACCCTCATCTCACCCTTCTTAACCCAGCCACCTATACCATAATAGGTCAGCTTACACGCTGCCACTAACTTCTGCAGGGCTACCCACAGACTGAAAGCAAGAAAAGCAAGAGCTGATGCTTTCTCCAGATCCAGACCACATATCATATCAAAAACTGCCTCCAGTCCTGTCACGGTCGCCAATTTGTAGGGGGGCATCCTTTACCTGGTTTATGGTAATTTACCTGGTCAGGCAGCCTTTTGCCACTGCACTGTGACCAATTCCAATCAGCGGTTTCAAATCGCTAAACCTTCCTTCCAGTTCTGACTGGAGGAACTTATCATTAATGATATATTAAAAACGGACAAATGGTCTGGATGCAAGAAAGTCAAATTTTATTAAAACTAAAGAAACTACACCACACGATTGAAGTAATCACGGTAAAATTGCTTAACAGGGGAAGAAAAACGGACACAACGAGGGAAAACAACTAAAATGACAATTCTAACGAAATTCCCACTTTTCTCCCACCCTTATGCCTATCCTAAGTTGCCTTGTGGAAGGCCAGAAAAATGTATGCTCACCACTGCAATGCCAGCTCCATGCCCTGCGAACTTAGATCTTCACTGCCCTGAAGTAAAAAAACACCCCAGTGTTTTAAAAGTAAACTGCTGGTGTTTTACTTCTTCAGACAGACTCCCACGCTGTAGAGGCACACGGAGGCAAGGCCAGAGAGAGAGAGATGCTTCTGGGAAGCTATCTCTTATACCCCAATTTGGGGCCGAAATGTACCCGCCCAGATCCAGGTTCATCTGGGCTGAGCAAAAGGAATCCAACTGCCCCATTGTCAAAGTAATGGGTTTGAATGTGTTCTCCCATTCATCTAAACGGTTTCTCCTCAGTTTGGATGTGTCCACTTGATATACAAACAAATGTTAATAGCATTCAATTGCTTTGTAAACATAGCATTGTCCTGTGGTCATCTGGAACCGCAATTGATTGACAGTCTTGAGTGCTTAGCAAACAAAATCCCTTTGTTCATGCTGGCAGTTTCAAGCACTTGATCTTAGAGTCAACATTGTAGAACATTCTGTAAACAGGCATTGATTGTCCTGCTGCAGGGTGGGGGAAATTCCCCTTTGATTGACAGATTTGACTGCCATTGAACCTTCCTTCACAGACACAACACACAAGCTGTTTTCCAAGTCCTTTGTCTTCGGCCATGTGGTCTGACGGCCATTTTATCCCTGGGCAATTTACAGTCCAAAACTCAAGAGTACATCTTTTAATAAAATGTACAATCTTAAAGTGTGCAATTTTCACAAAGTTCTTTGATTCCAGTGTCCAAGTGCTGCCTAGCTTATGAGCTTTTTAACGCAGCCTTTTGCGGTTCTGGGTATGTTTTAAAACACTGTCCAACCCAGAGACAATTTAAATCACGCAAGTCTTCGTCCACGATGTGGATTAATATTTCCCGATCTTCGGGGGCTGAGGGGATTTTGCGACCCCTACAAGTCGATGCCCAAATGAACCGTATTGACTATCGCGTGGGAGAGGCAGTCTGCCACCAGGTTGTCCTTACCGGCCACGTGCCGTATATCCGTGGTGAATTCCGATATGTAGGTCAGTTGGCGCTGCTGTCGGGCTGACCACGGTTCGGCTGTCTTGGACATTGCAAAGTTCAGCGGCTTATGGTCCACAAAAGCGGTGAAAGGACGTCCTTCCAGAAGGAACCAAAAATGGCGGATGGCCAGAAAAAGGGCAAGCAACTCCCGGTCGAACGTGCTGTATGCTCTCTCGTTCTGCCATAGTTGACGGCTGAAGAATGTCAACGGCTGCCACATCCCGTTCACCCACTGCTGTTGCATGGCACCGACTGCGTAGTCCGACACGTCGGTGGTGAGGGCGATGGTGGCTCCTGGCAGCGGGTGCGCCAGCATAGTCGCATTGGCTAAGGCGCTTTTGGTGTCGGCGAATGCTCAGGCCATTTCATCCATCCAGTCTACCGGGTTCTTGCCAGTCTTGCCCTTGAGGGCCTCGTACAGGGGCTGCATGAGTAGTGCCGCCTTAGGCACGAAACGGTGGTAAAAGTTTACCATGCCTAGGAATTCCTGCAGGGCCTTTATGTTCTGCAGGCATGGAAAGGATGTCACCGCCTCTACCTTCGAAGGTAAAGGAACCGCTCCCTCTGAGGTGATGCGATGCCCCAGGAAGTCAATATGGTGCAGGCCAAACTGACACTTGGCCGGGTTGATAATCAGGCCGTGTTGGTCGAGGCGTCGAAAAAGGGTGCGTAGGTGACAGGTATGTTCTTCCTTAGTAGGACTGGCAATTAGAATATCGTCCAGGTAGATAAAGAGGAACTTGAGGTCTCGCAGCACGGAGTCCATCAGGCGTTGGAAAGCCTGGGCGGCGTTCTTTAACCCAAACAGCATCCGTAAAAACTCGAAGAGGCCGAATGCGGTGATGACTGCGGTCTTCTGGATGTCTTGTGGATGAACTGGGACCTGGTGGCAGCCCCAGACGAGGTCGACTTTTGAGAACACGGTGTTCCCTGCCAAATGGGCAGAGAAATCCTGGATATGGGGGATCGGGTACCGATCAGGAGTGGTGGCGTCGTTTAGTCATCGATAGTCGCCGCATGGCCGCCATCCGCCGCCAGGCTTCGGGATGATATGGAGGGGTGAAGACCAGGGACTATTCGACTGGCAAATAATCCCTAAATGTTCCATGGTTGCGAACTCCGCCTTTGCGACCGCCAGCTTGCCAGGTTCTAGGCGCCGGGCCCGCGCATAGACCGGGGGGCCGTTGGTGGTGATGTGGCGTTCCACACCATGTTTCGTGGCTGTGGAGGAGAACGTGGGTCTTGTCAGGTCGGGGAATTCGCTGAGCAGGCGAGCAAACTCATCAGGAGTCGGGAATGCACAGGAGACGGTGCGTGACGTAGTGTTACTGCGGTAACACGGAAGAGAATTAAAAGTTGCTGCGTTGATCAGCCGCCGGTTCCTAACGTCGACCAGGAGGCTGTTGGCGCACAGGAAATCCGCGCCGAGGAGGGGCTGGGAAACTTTGGCCGTGACAAACTCCCAGTGAAAACGTTGCCCCCCGAGGCACAACTCCACTCGCCGTCTGCCGAAGGTCCGAATTGTTCCGCCATTGGCCGCTTCAAGGGTGGGGCCGTGATTCCCCGTCTGCACATCGAGGGCGGACGCGGGTAAAATGCTGCACTGCGCTCCGGTGTCGCACAGAAAACGACGACTGGAGAGAGTATCAGTGATGAAGAGCAATTTTCCCGTGTTGCTGATCGCCATTGCGGCCGTGGTGACACAATATGCCCCACCTCCTATATCTGCTACCTGCGGGGGAACATGGCCTTGTGCCATTGACTCCATGGTGCAATTTATAGGCTTCGCGTCAGCAGCTCTGAACCCACACTGCGGTTTTGAATAGGCATTCAAGTGCTGGGGACACAGGATTATGTGTGCTCCCCGGCTCCGGCACCCTGAGAGGTTAATACCTGTCATAACGTGTTCCCACTTTATGACATAAGGCGGGACCGCTGTGAAACAAATGGGTGCACCCCCTTGAATGACTCCAATGTTCTCAACCCTGTATATCGGTGCAGGTCGGGCTGTCCTACCCATGACCGGCATCCTAACTACTACTCCCATGATTGTGTGGTTGGGCCGCCCACAATCCACAGGGACTGGATAGGCTTCGGAGGCTAGCCGGAGTTGGCACGGGCTCAATGCATTCTCAAAAGGGTGGAGGGCTGCAAGGTGCTTGTTGCTAATCCAGGAGGGGACCAAACCCTGTTTTAAATCCTCCAGGTTACTGTGGCCCTCGCCCAGTAACCACGCCCTGCATAACACGCACACCTCATTCTGCGCAGCCTGGTCAGAAGCATTTCTGTCCTCCCTTATGAGAGCATTTACCGTCTTTGCATGCTTTTCCAACTTGGCTATGATCTCCTTTAAATGGACCATCATGGCCTGGTCCTCATGCAACTCCAAGCCCACTACCTTGTTCTCATCCAGTAATATCCTTTTTAACTGTGTTTTTAAACCGTTTATCTGGGTCTGCAGCTCTATGTCATCCAAGCTGTTGATGACAGAGGACCCAGTATTAAACGCAGTAAAAACATCATTCCATACTCCCCTTCTTTGTCTCCCTGCATTACCCAAAATTTCTCGGGGTGTGGTGTACAGTTCGGTCTTGTACACGTGGGCAAAATCGAACTCATAAAACTTTTTGAACATGTCCTTTAATAGGGCCTGGTATAGCTGCTCTGTTTCTTTGGGGCACCACTCCGGTAAATGTACCTCAGTGAGATTTAAAATCACGGAGGCTACCGCGTAGTGTACCCTCTGGTACAGCCTCTGATCGGTGGGGACTAGTACCAACCCATTCCCTGGTCCCTTGGTGGCGGCGGGGCAACCTTCCCTGGATAACCTCGCTGCCTGCGCCATGGGCAGGGGCTTACGGGGGCGGGTTACCAGCTCAGTGGCATTGACTGGGATCGGGGAGAATGGGACTGCGCACGCCTTCAGGCTGGTATCCCACCTCATCCCATCTTTGGTGTCGTGCCACTGCTGGTGGAACATAATGGATATGCCTGCGGGGCAGACCTTCTCTGACCCCCACATACAGATGTAAATCCCTTGATCCGGTTCCCACCACTTGCCCAACACACGCTTAGTCCTACTTGAGTCCCGGTAATCGTCCGATGGGTGCTGTTTCCCAACCGTTCCCACTCGACTTCGGGGTTCCTCATGTCCTTGCTCAACTTCCTGAGCCACCACCACCTATCCAGTGGAATGTGTCCTTTACACGTCAAACATATTTGCTTTCCAACGGTGACGCTGACCCTCGTGGTAACGACTCGTACCCTGGGGCACAGGAGGGAGGCTTCCCCGTACGTGAATCCGGTTTGGCTGGAGTACTGAGGCGAATTGGGCCCCAGCCATCCTGGCCACCTTCCCTCGTGGAAGTAAACGGCGGTTTCCTCCGCATCCCATTCACTGTTCCCATCGATAGCTAGGGGCGCTCTGTCTCCCGAACACCCGTAGACGTGGGAGTCTTGGACATCGCCCCATCTCCCCGCTCCCATCCCAATCAGGGCGAATAGGATCACGATCCCTTCCATCCCGAAAATCTTTCTGCTAAAAGATGTAAAAGAACATGCAGCCAGGTCCCCAAGAGATTCTCTGGCTTGGTGAAGCGTGGTCGGGTCCCGCGACCTCGACCCAAAGATACACTCTTAACAGACTACTTAACTTAAAACTACTCATCACCTTTACTTAAAACTTAAACTTAAACTAAGCTATATACATGCACCGCCCGTCTCCGGGCAGCCAGGCTAATCCCTAGTCGGACTGCGGCTCGCCGCTACCCCCGGCACGACCGCACCGTCCTTCCCTGTTGGTCCCTCGCAGACTGTGGCTGCTGGCTGAGGACCTGTGTCCTTGGACCTCTCCCTGACTCGAGGGACAGCCCTTGGTAACTGGAGGGCTGGTGACCATGGCTTTCTCGGCTGAGGTGTCCGTGGGGACCTTCTTGGGGCTTTGACGGGTGGGGCTTTCTTGGCCGATGGGCCTTTTACCCGACCCGCTGCTCCCCCAGGCTTGACCCCTCCCGAACCTGGGCTGGGGGCAGGTAACCTTTCGCAGCCTGCTGCTGCGAGCTGAGAGTCTCCGCCCCCAGGCCCCATGACTGGGTCCGGGGCGGGGTTTCCGACCTCAGGTCCCTCCCTCTCTACACCTGGGTTAGGGGCGGGGTCTTTCCCCTCAGGTCCCCCCCCCTCGTCTGGATCCCAGAAGAGTGGGGGAGTGTCCCAATCGATGGGCGGGCTGGCCCCTCCCTTTAAGCAAGCCACAGTGCCGGCCTGTGCGGTCTGTCGACTCGCTCCTGCTGCAGGCTGAGGATCTTTATCCTCAGACCTTTCCCCAACTGGCTGCTTTCCCCTTTCAGGTGTAAACAGCTTACACTGGTTGATATGGTACCATTTTGTACGCCGGGGCGTATACTGCGTATACCATGGGGCTGGCTTTATCTACAATACTGTAGGGCCCCATGTACAATGGTTCCAAACTACCTACTCGGGCATAATTTCTGAACATAACCTGATCTCCTACCTCCCACTCGTGGTGCTTTCTTGGTTCGAGCAGCAATCGGTTACTCCGATGCTGCCTTCCCATGTTCCCAGCCGCCTGCTCATGGACCTGCTCCAGGTGCTCAAAGAGGTTTCGGGCAAACCTGTCCCGGTTTACCTCCCTGAGCTGACCCTCCGTGAGCACCGGGGCTAGTACATGGGTGGGGGTCCGCATAACCCTGCCAGTCATTAGCTCGTACGGGGAATACCCCGTGCTTTTAGACTGGCTGGCCCGGATCCCCATCAAAACCAATGGTAGGACTTCGGCCCATTTACGGGGCGAGTCCACTGTTTCCTTTCTTAACCTTTCTTTCAGGGTCCGATTAATGTGTTCTACAATCCCGGATGACTGGGGGTTGTGGGCTACGTGCCATTTCCCCTCAATGCCTAGCAGCATCAGGGTGTTCTGCATCACCTGTCCGGTGAAGTGGCTCCCTTGGTCGGACTCCACAAACTGTGGTAGTCCCCACCTCGAGAACAGGATCCTGGCAGTACCCAGAGCTGTGGCAGTTCTGCAGGGAAAAGCCTCTACCAACTTGGTAAACATGTCCACCAGGACTAGGCAGTACTTATAGCCTCCCTGGGCGGTGGGCAGTGGCCCGATGTAGTCGAATTGTATCGACTGCCATGGTCCCTCTACCCTCCTGACGTGTCCCATAGGGACCTTCCTTTTGTGAGGGTCAGGGTTACATAGGATATACAGCACAGTGTTTGCAGCGCACACAAGACAGTCTGCACAGAATTTGCGGACATCCTCCCTGAGTCCCGGCCACCATCCTGCCTGTTCCACCTGCTGCCAGGTGGTCTCAGGCCCGGGGTGTCCCGCTCCTGGACCCTCATGGGCCAGTTGAAGGAATTCCCTCCGGTGCTGCTGCGGCACAACCCACTGTTCCCCCCGGAGCAGCATGCCCTCTTTAACGGAGAGGGTAGCTGTGCCGTACGGACCTTCTAATCCCTTTCCCTCAGCTACAGCGCTGAGGACAGCTTTGAGGATGGGGTCTTGGGCTTGGACCATCTTAAGGTCCGGGGCTAATGCTACTCCTGCACTCCCTTGGGTCCCGTCCCTACCTCTGACCGCCGCCATGGGTCTGGACCCAAATGGGTCCCAGAAAGTGCCTGTGCGGGCACCCTCCTTGGCGAGCAAGTCAGCCTGCTGGTTGCCTTGGCCGCAGGGTTCTGTGGAGGAATGGGCCTTCACCTTGTGGATGAAAACCTCCCCTTCCTCCCCCACGGCTGCGAGGATCATTTCCAGCAGTGGCTTTACTGTGAAGGGTCTCCCGTCAGCGGATGTATATCCGCGGCGGGACCAGATGGCCAGGTACCCTGTACACGAATTGTACGTAAACATGCTGTCCAAGCAAATCGTGTAGGGGGTGGGTAAGATTTCGGGGTGTGTAACGACGTACAGCACCGCGGACAGTTCAGCCTGCTGGGCGCTCATGGTGCTGGGGAGCTTAATCGCCAGGGCAATGTTTGCCGCTGGGTCGTAAACTCCACACCCCGTGAGACGCTCGCCAGCGGATACCGTGCTGGAACCATCTACATAGATTTCGCGACCTGTGGGATGTATCCCGGCCCGTAAACCTATGTTTACTTCCCAAACCCCTTCAATGGAACACCGATGGGCTGTTCCAGGATATACTATGTTGGCTGCGAGCTTTGGCTCACAGAGACCCTTCACCTTCAGATCCATCTGTGAGAGGAGCAAGGTCCAGCGGGCAATGTGGGCACTGCTCACTGTTCCATCCTCGATCCTCCCGTCCAGAAGCATCTGGGTGGGTGTGTGATGGGTGAGGAGGGTGATGCGAGAGATGCCTGTGAAGATCAATGATCTTTTCACAGCCCAATGTGTGGCCAAAAGATACCGCTCTCAATTGGAATAGCTCCTTTCCACATCTGTGAGCATCCTGGAGGAGTAGACCACCGGCCGCAGCTGGCCGTGCCGCTCTTGGAGCAGCACAGCACTCAGGCTGTCCCCGCTGGCTGCTACCTCCAGGAAAAACTCTTTCCCCCCATCTATGGCCCCTAAAGCTGGCGCGGTTTGCAAGTCCTTCTTGACAAATGCTGCTTGGCAACCCTCATCCCAAAGCCACTCCATTCCCTCATGTAGGAGTCGGAGCAGAGGGGCTGCGGTGGCTGCATAGTCCTCAATGAAGTCTCTACAGTACCCAGTTAGCCCTAGGAACGACCTCACACCCGTTACTGTGTTAGGGACCGGTAGCAGGGAGAAGGGACTTCCCTCATCCATCCCCATGGCCTCTAGAATCGCATCTCTAAGCTCCTCGTACCCGCTCTGCCCCCTTTTACACTCGTCAGAGAGGGATTGGAAGACATTACTCTCCAGGGAAAATAGCAGCATCTTGGCCTTCTCAGCGTCATCGCAGTTGTTGACGTTGGCGGTCTGCTCTATTTCCCTGAAGTGGATCGAGGGGTCTCCCTTTGCGGAAAGCTTCGGGATATGGTTGACCATAACCCTGAGCTGTTGGGTGTCAAAGGGTAACACAAACTCGTTTTGGAGGGGTCCCTCATTGTCGCCATTGGCGGGTGGGCCGAACCTCCGATGCCGCACTGGGCACATCGGTCCCGGCTCCGGCCTCTCGGGTGGAGTTTGCTCTACCTCCGCCTCCACCTCTGGCTCCACTTCGGGTTCCACCCCCGGTTCCACCCCACCTTGCTGCCAAACCTCGCTGAAATTGGCGCTACGGGTGATGGCCGTGAGGTCTCCTCTCTCTCAACCGGGTCATCCCTAAGCACTACTGGTGACGTTGGAACTGTCCTCCCCTCGTTCCCCAGAAAATCTGCCTGGCCTGCCTTTGGGCTTATGAGGCATACCATGCCTTTTGCCCTCCGGAGGGCCCGGCTCAGATTTTCTATGCTCTCTCTACAGGGGCCGCGGTCTGCTTGTAAGCGGCTTTTACCTCCTGCACGCTCTCTTCCTGTTCCCTAATCTGCCTTGCCAAGCAGGCGTTTTTCTCCCGCAACCTTAACTCATTTCCCTTGGCCTCAGTGACTTGGCACCGTAGGTATTCCAACTGGGCCTTGTGTTCTCCCACTAAATGCACTCTTTCTTGGTTCAAAGCCTGCAAAGCTACTAATAACTTCTCCCCTGCGAGAGCCTTATCCTGGATCTCCAGGGCTGACTCCCTTAACTCGACTGCCCGTGCTGCAACGAGCCTGTCCAAAAGCTGGACCTGCTTTTTAAAGCACATCAGCCAAACTGCCTTCTCTAAGGACTTCTTGTGTTCTTTTCCCTCTGTCCACTTAGCTGCTGCATCTACCGGATGCCCAGCCTTTAACAGAGTGGTGATCCACTTCTTAGTGATATTCACCTTGCTAAACACATAATCAGAAATCCTTTCCTCCATCACGGTTCGCTCATCCGAACCATTGTCTACTGTATCGCAACCCTGTTGCCGGTGTCCTGCCGCGATCGCCATTTCTGTAGGGGGTGGCGCGTGGGCCCAGTCAGTTTTGCCTCTGACTGCTCGTGAGCAGTTCGAATCGCTCCCACACCCCTGAGATTCTTGACACCAGACTTAGTTACAGGTAGCGATACAGAAAAGACTCGAGTAGACAGATGGCTTGGATGTAAGCAAAACTCAGGATTTTATTAAACAGAAAAAAATGAATACAGTCTTAAGAGAAGTTACCAGTATATAAAATTACAGGCAAATACAAATAACTATACTTATACAGGGAATGGGGAACACACGGCACATCGAGGGAAACAACTATCTTAACAATCCCCTTATCCTTATCCCACCCCCTATACCTAACTAGATTAAGCTATGAGGGGCCAGAATTCATGCTCACCAATCAAAAGGGTTTGTTGGACTCAAAATAGTGGTGGGGTTCGGGGTTCGCTCTTGGTGCTCTCTGGAGCCTGCCATCGTCACGTGGTCTCCGGGCGCTGCAAGGGCGTTGTCCAGGTTCGAGTACCCCAAAGTTAAAGTCTCTGTTTGGGTACTTTACCTTTGTAAGATTTGCGAAATTTTCATTAAATAATCATGCAGGAAATTAGGGTTAATAAAACAGCTTTATTGACCAAAAGAAGCTTGTACAGAGAAACCTTTGATAAAAGGGCACACAAAATGGCCGCCAGACCTCGTGACCAGCTTCTGGGACCATTTGAATTTCTGTTACTGCAAGCCAGACAGGCTTGTGGATTGAGGACATTAAAGCCCGCGAAAACCAGTTTCGGGAAGCCGAAACTCATGGAACTGAGTATACATATTGATTAGATTATAAGTACAGGACAGATTTGGGTGGCAGGATGAGACCCATCAAGAAATGGGCGGACAATTGAACGAAAGCTTTAGCCCATTACACTGTACAAAGAGAAGCTGTTTAACAGCCATCCAGGGCAATCTCCAGACCGATCAATATACAAACCAAGTTACGGTAACAAAGCAAAGACATTATCGGCCCAGGAAGGCCAGTTAAGCTATCACCAGCTCCCGTTATGAAGACAAAACACCCCTGCAGAGAGTTCTGCCCGCCAAAATTATTACAAAGACAGGACTATGATTTGGCGGGAGATAAGAATGTCCCAAAAAGGTATAACTGTAGATTGAAAAGGTCCGTCAGTAGCTTCGGAACTTGTACGGTACTGCTTCTTCAACTTCTTCGGTAAGACGCTTCAAGACCATCAGAGACCTTCACACAGCACTTCGGTTCGGAACGTGTTCGGTGTTCGGGCAGGCAAGGCCCGGCCACGACGAGAAGACAACGAGAAGATTTCGGTTTGGAAGCCAGCTCGGCCAGGCAAGGCCCGGCCACGACGGGAAGACGACGAGGGTGGCCCGGGTACTTTTGTCGGGAGATCATCGACGACCCAGGCCGAAGAAGAAGACACCCTGTACTCCAGCTCTGCTCCAAATCAGAAGGACATTATGACTGTATAAAGAAAGCAATTTGGGACCAGCGTCCCGCCCCGGGGAAGACCATCGGGAGATCGACGACCCAGGCCGGAGAAGAAGACACTCAGGGCCCGGCACTCCAGTGTCTCAACATCACATCGGCGAGCGCTCATCGCAGGAGAACCAAGAGGAAAACAAGCTGCGCCAGAACCTTCCAAACCCACGTGATGACGGAAAGCTGTGTCGAAAGGCTGCAAACCCCTTTTCGAAATTCTTAAAGTGGTGAGCATGATCCCGAGTTCCTCAAATCGAAACTTAGTTAGGTCTAGGGGAGGGGGTTGAGGGTAATTGTAATGTGTTACCCCTTTTACGATGTGCCGTGTGTTCCCCATTTCTATAGAGTTAAGTTTATAGATGTGTGCATGCTTGTAGTTGCTTTAATCTGTGCATATGACATGTATTTTATAATGCTGCAAACTGTTTAATAAAGGCATCCATTTCGTGCTATTCGACCTGGTCTATTGAGTTTTTCTGCACTACAGCTCCCTGCACCTAAGTCCAAGGTCGAGAACCGTAGGGGCGAGTGGGTCGAACCACTCACAGGTAATTATTGCAAGAAGCCTGGCAGGAGACCAGAGCAAGCAAGAGAAACCCCCTACAGAGACGGCGATCGCGGCAGGTCCTTGGCAGCAGGATTGCAATGTAGTAGATCCAAATTTGAATGGTCGAAATGCAATGGATAAGAGGATAGCGGATTATGTTTTTGGGAAGGTAAACCTTACAAAACAGTGGATATCTGACCTATTAAGAGATAGGCGCCCACTAGACGCAGCCATCAAGTGGGCAGAAAGCAAAGAGCACAAAAGATCTGTAGAAAAGGCGGTCTGGCTGATGTGCTACAAGAAGCAAGTTCAGCTTTTGGACCAAGTCGTTGTAGCACAGACGGCCCAGATGAAAGGGTTACTAGCAGAAGTAGAGGAAAAGGTTGCGGGAGGAAAGAGACTGATTGCATCGCTCAACGCGCTGAATCAGGAACGCCAATCCGTAACCAATCGCCATGAGACCAAGATAGATTACTTGGAGTGTCAGGTCACTGAGGCCAAGATCAGTGAAGGAAGAATAAGAGACAGGTGTGTCCACCTAGCTCAGCAGGTAAAGGCACAGGAGGAGAGTATTCTGGGAGCTAGAGCAGCGTACAAGATGGCCATCGAGGATAGGTCTGAGAACACCGACCATAGCGCTTGCCAAAGGGAGCTAGAGGACCTGAGAATGGCCCTAGCGAAGGCAAACGGCTTGGTGTGTCTCATAAACCCACCAGCGAGCCATCTACAGTTAGCCAGGGAATCCAAAAGAGCGATTCCGCGAGAGGCAGTTGGGGCACCAACCACCGAGCCCTCAGCACCTCCCAGCTATAATGAGTCTTGGGTTGAGGGGGAGGAAACGGTGGAGTTAATCGAAGAGATTCCTGAGGTACAGCAACCCCAGGTAGTAGGGTCGAAGCCGGCACCGATGTGTCCCGCTCGACACCGGAGGCTCGGTCCGAACGAAGACAATGGCGATGACGGACCCCTTGTGAATCAGATCGTAATGCCCCACAGCGCACAACAGCTAAGGGCAATGATAAGCCACATCCCAAAACTCTCCGAGTCAGGAGATCCCTCCGTCCATTTTAGGGACGTGGAGCAGACTGCAGCAGTTAATGACTGCGACGGGAGAGAGCAGTCCAGAATGCTGCTGTTCTCCCTGGACAGCTCGATCCTCCAGTGTCTCTCTGACGAGAGCAAGAGAGGGCATAGGGAGTATGAGGTTTTACGGGACGAGATCATGGAGGTTATGGGGGAAAATGACGGAAGTCCGTTCCTCCGATTGGATAGGACGGTACAGCTAGAGGGAGAGCCCCCATGGGTTTTCGCCGGAAGGTTGTGGCCAGTGTATCGGCACAGCTGCCCGGGCGGGCCGGCCCGGGACGGGCTGGACGATGGTCAAAGGGCTCATTGGCTCCGGTGCCTGGTCACCAATTGCTTGCCACAGGTGAGGGAGCAGGCCAAAACATGGTTTGACCCCAATAACCCCCACTCCACGGAGGAACTAGTACTTGATCAGCTCACGATAGGTTACAGGAACAGCAGGAGTAAGGAAGTGCCTCCCCCGAAGGGAAAGGTGCATGAGGCGAGGCCTGCAGCTCCTGTTAAAAAGGAATGGCATCAGGAGGGGAATCGCCCTCCCCAAGCCAAGAATAGTTGCTACGGGTGCGGGAAGGATGGACATTGGCGCAAGGACTGTAGAAATCCGTGGAAGGATAATAGAGGGAAATTTCCCACAGTCCAAGCCCAAGCCCAGACCGCCGCCTCAGCACCAGCCCAAAACCAAACCGTAGCTCCTGCCCCAGCACCAGGAGCTGGTGCAGTTGTGGATCCCGCTGCGATTGAATCGATTTTAGAGACAATGCGGTCTCTGATGATTTCGCAGGGGAAAATAGCTGCCACCACCGGCCTTGTCGTTCCCGTAACCCCGACAGTTGTGCCCAATTGACTAGAGCCAGCGCAGCCTGTCGACCTGTGTCCTCTAGAAAGACATGCACAGGAAGAGACCTCCTGTAAAATGGAGGAATACCTGCGGTGCCAGGTTGCGGAGGCTAAGTTAGTTGAGCAGGTTTTAAGGGAGGAGAACGCCAGGTTAACAGCGAGGGCTGGCAGTTTAGAGGGTCAGCTAAGGGTTTTTAAAATGGTTCATGACCAGTGTAAACTGTTTAAGCCAGGTGCAAAAGAACCAGCAGGGAAAGCCAGGTCTGAGAGTAAAAGCAATAAGCCTGAGGCAAGTAAAGAGTCACAGACCACACAAGCTGGCGTTGCAGCCTGCTTGAGGGGAGGAGCCATCCCGCCCACCTGGGAGGCTTCCCCGATGGCCTGGGACTTGGACGAGGAGGGACCCGAACAGCAAGGTCCCGCCCTCGACACGATTCTGGAGGAGGAGGAGTCGGAGGACGGAGGTTCCGCCCTCGACTCGAACGTGGGGGAGGTAGAAATTGGGGGCAGAGATCCTCCACCTGTAAGGACAGGTGGGGAGGAGCCGTCTGCCACAGACCCAATTCCCGAAGGGGCGGAGCCTGAGGGGAGGGAGCCGAAGCCCACAGTCGTGGAAGAGCCACGGGCTGTGAGAGCCAAAGTCCCACCCAAAGGTCCACTCGCCAAGGGAGCCTGCCCAAATCCCAAAGGGGCGGAGCCTGAGGGAAGGGAGCCGAAGCCTACTGTCATGGAAGAGCCACGGGCTGCGAGAGCTGAGGTCCCACCCGAAGGCCCACTCGCTAAGGGAGCCACGCCCAAAGTACCTTCTCGCAGGTCGGCCCGAACGCCTCAGCCTGTAAAGTCTTGGCCCGAGTCACCCACTCCCAGTAGACACCGACTTCAGAAATCATTAAGAAAGCACAGTCCCCGTTTAACAGCAAAAGGCTGCAGGGAACCAGAGATACAGGTCACTGCAGCCCCGCCACAGGGAGCGGTGAGCTGCAGTCCGATCAGGGATTAGGCAAGCCGCCCGGGGACGGGCGGCGCTGTACATGTTTAGTTTAAGTTTTAAGGTGATTCGTTGTTTGTACACTGTAAAAAGGTCAAACATTCGCAAAAGTATGAGAATAGAGGGGAATGGAGGGAGCATTATATGCGGGTAGAAGAAGAGACACCCGTTTAGATTTTGCTGCTCTGTATAAAGTTAAAGTTTCCCTCCCTCCTCTGTATTATTTTTTTGATGTGTATTCATGTGTTTTTGGATTTTCGTATGTATTTCATTTTATTATTGAAGTTTATTAGACGTGATTATTATTATTTGATAATGTGTATGTACTAGGTGATGTAGGGGTATAAGGCCCCCCTCCATGCCTGGAAGTAAGTTGTAAGATTTTTTTTAACTCCAAGGTATTGCCATCTATAGATGCTTAATGTACACTAGATTTTTCTGAAATGGGAAATGCATGTGTCATGGGGTCATGGATAGGTAAACACTGGGGATGGTTAGATTGTGGAAGGACAGAAAATTTTGCTCACCCGGAATTATGATACTCCAAGCAAGTTACAGTATCATCAGGGGGGAGTGTAGGATTCGCAAAATTGGATTTCATATTAATAAGGATCAATGGGCAAAAGAGGCCATGCTTTTAAAGACTGTTTTAAAAGAAGCCCAGGAAAGGGGGGGGCATACAAAATGGCCACCGTATCATGTGACCAGCTTATTGGGACATTTTAAAATGGTTCCTGCACAACCTCAGACAACTATGTGGATTGAACCCATAGCAAGTTCTGGAAGCTGTTTTCTGAGAGAGAAAAAAAGCCAGACCCACAGGCATGCATATGGATTAGATGCTTGGAGACAGAGGCCATCTAAATGTTGACCCAGACGAAAGAGACAATAACATATTCATGAGGACAACACCAAGGGCTCAGTAACAGGATCAGCACGAAATTAACAACAATGAAAGCCATTTCAAACCAGAGATGGGCCTGTTACCAGCCGCTTAAAATGATTTTAAATATAATAACTGCCCCGCTGTGCTCAAAGCCCACCAAAAGTTAAAACAAAGACTCACCTGATTTTGGGCGGGAAGTGAAGCCTCAGGAAGAAAGGTATAACTGAAGAGACTTTTCAGCAGTTGAGACAAGCAGAAGCACCGGGTTGGAAGCGACACTCGAGGCAAGCTGAACAAGCAGTTTGGAGGACACGGCAGTGGGACACGACTCGAGAGGGGCAACGACCCCAGGGACAGCTTGGACGAGTTGAGACACAGGACCAGGACGCAGCACCCCGGAACGCAGCTTGAGGAGGAAGACACAGCTTGGGAGAAGACGTTGGAGGAAGCTTGAATCAACAAGCTCGGACAGTCACAAAGAGAGCGGAGAAAAAGGACAGTTTAAAATCGGACAGTCGTTACAGCCCCAGCAGCCTCGTTTTCAAAACTTTGCACTTCCTAGTGGGATTGGTGAGCATGTTTCTGGCCCTTCACAATCAGATCTAGTTAGGTTTAATAAGGGGGTGGATTTAAGGGTACAATTAACATGAGTTGTTGTCCCTCGATGTTCCATGTGTTTCTTTATTTCATGATGATCTTTGTAGAGTATAAGATGCCTATATTTGCCTTAGTTAGTATAATGTCGTTATGATTTGTTTGTATTTGTTTTTCCTTCCCATGTACCGTACTCTTGTCTTTGTTGCATTTGATTTGATATTTTTCCATTTGCAATAAAATTTCATTTTTATTCATCAAACTTGGTCTACAAGAGTCTTCTCTGCATTGCAGTTCCTGCACCGAAGTCCAGATTATAGAATCTAAGGGGTGAGTGGGTCGAACCACTCAAAGTTTTACTGTGCAAGAGAGAGAGGCCTCTAGAGAGAGAAACCTCAGGGAAACCTCTTGAGGAAAAGCCCTTACAGAAAATTCAGGAGGGACTGTAAGATTCGCGAAATTTTCATTAAATAATCACGCAGGAAATTAGGGTTAATAAAACAGCTTTATTGACCAAAAGAAGCTTGTACAGAGAAACCTTTGATAAAAGAGCACACAAAATGGCCACCAGACCTCGTGACCAGCTTCTGGGACCATTTGAATTTCTGTTACTGCAAGCCAGACAGGCTTGTGGATTGAGGACATTAAAGCCCGCGAAAACCAGTTTCGGGAAGCCGAAACTCATGGAACTGAGTATACATATTGATTAGATTATAAGTACAGGACAGATTTGGGTAGCAGGGTGAGACCCATCAAGAAATGGGCGGACAATTGAACGAACACTTTAATACATTTACTGTACAAAGAGAAGCCGTTTAACAGCCATCAAGGGCAATCTCCAGACCGATCAAAATACAAACCGAGTTACGGTGACAAAGCAAAGACATTATCGGCCCAGGAAGGCCAGTTAAGCTATCACCGACTCCCGTTATGAAGACAAAACACCCCTGCAGAGAGTTCTGCCCGCCAAAATTATTACAAAGACAGGACTATGATTTGGCGGGAGATAAGAATGTCCCAAAAAGGTATAACTGTGGATTGAAAAGGTCCGTCAGTAGCTTCGGAACTTGTACGGCACTGCTTCTTCAACTTCTTCGGTAAGACGCTTCAAGACCATCAGAGACCTTCACACAGCACTTCGGTTCGGAACGTGTTCGGTGTTCGGGCAGGCAAGGCCCGGCCACGACGAGAAGACGACGAGAAGATTTCGGCTTGGAAGCCAGCTTGGCCAGGCAAGGCCCGGCCACGACGGGAAGACGACGAGGGTGGCCCGGGCACTTTTGTCTGGAGATCATCGACGACCCAGGCCGAAGAAGAAGACACCCTGTACTCCAGCTCTGCTCCAAATCAGAAGGACATTATGACTGTATAAAGAAAGCAATTTGGGACCAGCGTCCCGCCCCGGGGAAGACCATCGGGAGATCGACGACCCAGGCCGGAGAAGAAGACACTCAGGGCCCGGCACTCCAGTGTCTCAACATCACATCGGCGAGCGCTCATCGCAGGAGAACCAAGAGGAAAACAAGCTGCGCCAGAACCTTCCAAACCCACGTGATGACGGAAAGCTGTGTCGAAAGGCTGCAAACCCCTTTTCGAAATTCTTAAAGTGGTGAGCATGATCCCGAGTTCCTCAAATCGAAACTTAGTTAGGTCTAGGGGAGGGGGTTAAGGGTAATTGTAATGTGTTACCCCTTTTACGATGTGCCGTGTGTTCCCCATTTCTATAGAGTTAAGTTTATAGATGTGTGCATGCTTGTAGTTGCTTTAATCTGTGCATATGACATGTATTTTATAATGCTGCAAACTGTTTAATAAAGGCATCCATTTCGTGCTATTCGACCTGGTCTATTGAGTTTTTCTGCACTACAGCTCCCTGCACCTAAGTCCAAGGTCGAGAACCGTAGGGGCGAGTGGGTCGAACCACTCACGGGTAATTATTGCAAGAAGCCTGGCAGGAGACCAGAGCAAGCAAGAGAAACCCCCTACACCTTGCAGGGATGATTCTTCTTCTTCAGCCGACAGCTTGAGTTTGCATGAAGATAGTCGCAGGTTGGCTGAGGCTGAAGGCCCGATGATTCGAAGCCTACCCTCAGTTCATCTCCTCA
The DNA here is from genome assembly GCF_052327205.1 of Somniosus microcephalus. NCBI lineage: Eukaryota > Metazoa > Chordata > Chondrichthyes > Squaliformes > Somniosidae > Somniosus > Somniosus microcephalus. The sequence continues at coordinate 235,646,619 of NC_140990.1, forward strand.
GTTGGTCTTCCTCAGTTGGCCTTCCTCAGTTGGTCTTCCCTCCTCCCCTCGTCGCGTCCCGCCTGGCCTGGCCTGAATTGTCCGTGTCCACCCGATGCAATGCCGGGGCGATGGAGTGGCAAAAAGGCACGGGCAAAGGCCAGGGGGTAAGCGCGGGACAGGGAAAGAGCGGCAGCCACAAGGGTGAGGGGCCGAAGAGCCGAGCAGAGCAGAGAGAGAAGAGAAGAGAGCGATTGCTACCTGGGGTCTTCAATTATACTCTTTTCGAAAACCCTTATCTGCGCGCCAAATCAGGTTAGTTCTTTGTCTTAATCTTGGCGGGCTATTTTAAATAATGGTAGCAATCCATACTAACTGTTTTTAGATGGCTGGTAATCGCATCTACCGGCCCAATAATTGACTTGTTTTGTCAGGAATGTTCCTTGATGGGCTTGTCCAGCCTTGATGGCTTTCTTAATCTGTTTCTGATTATATATGTAAACTGCTTGATGGCCTTAACTATAGGCCTAACTGAATTTAGATTTGTCTCCAATTCGATCTAATACATAATTCAAAGTCCTGTCTGGTTTCAAAATACAAAGGCCTAGAAATTCGGTATGGCCCCGCCAGCTCAGTTGCGCCCAAAAGTTTGCGCAGCGCCCGGAGCCCGTTGCGCCCACCAGAAATTCACTTTTAGCGCCCCAAGTCAGAACCAGGCGCTGTTCCAGGGTGTGCCCGCCTCCGCTTGGGGCGCTGAAAGTGAATTTCAGCGCTCCAGCTGCCGCTGCGCCACCCGATGCGGTGCGGCAGGCTGGGGTACTGCAGGCCTCCTCCTTCTCTTAAGGAGGAGCTGCCTGCAGCCGTGAGATCGCCGCTGGATTCTGCCGGCAAATGAGCCCGGCACCATGGAGAAGTGCCGGGCTCGCGGGAATCAGCCACCAATGCCACGGGGGGGGTGGTGTAGGAGGCCGGGGAGGGAGGTGCGGGCAGGCGGCCGCCGAAAAAGCGGCCGGCCTCACCTCCACCTTTATGCGCCCCACTAACGCTGCATGAAGGCCGTGTTTCACGAACGTTGTTTGCGGCCGCTGCGGAAGAGGCGGCCGCAACTGAATATGGGCGTCGGGCCGGCATCGGGGCGGAACCGGGGTGCTGCGCACACCGATGACGCCATCGGTGCCGGCGCAGCGCTACCGGCTACCGCCGCCATTAACGCTGCACTCAATTTCCGCGCTACCAACCCCGCCGGCGCAGAAGACCTCTTTAGGCGCTAAGTGGGCGCAAGGCCCACTGAATTTCTAGGCCAAAGTCTCTCTTCACAGACACTGCAGCTTTGGTTTCGATCGCAAGCTGTCTGCGTTGCAGAGTCCATTTTAAAATCTCACAGGCTTTCTGCCACGAGGCACGGATGCCATCTTGGGTACCCTTATTGATTTAAAATGTCCACGCAGGGTCCTGTTTATTAATAACAATCTTTGGGAAAATGTAGAAATTTTGCAAATCTTACACCTGCGCCCGCAGATCGTGACGTTAGTCCATTCGCTATCGCCTGTTTTCCGCCACCGCCCAAGACGGATTTCACCCCCTGAGTTTCTTTCTAACTTAATCCATGTTTGAATTTTCCCCACTGAGATTAAAGCAGAAGGCACTATCTTCTAAATCAATCAAAAAGAGACAACTTGTTGGGACAAATGGTATCTCCTGTTTCTAAAAATTCTTATATGCCCTTATATATCTTTAGATCAATTTTTTATGCACCAAATGAGGGATGTCAGTGCTGAGAATGGAAAGCTATTTTTAATTTTTAACACAGTTACTATCAAGCACATGTCAAGCTAAGTGCAGTACAAAGAAGGTTCACTCGGTTAATCCCGGGGATGAGGGGGTGGTCATATGAGGAGAGGTTGAGTAGATTGGGACTCTACTCATTGGAGTTCAGAAGAATGAGAGGCGATCTTATTGAAACATATAAGATTGTGAAGGGGCTTGATCGGGTGGATGCGGTGAGGATGTTCCCAATGATGGGTGAAACTAGAACTAGGGGGCATAATCTTAAAATAAGGGGCTGCTCTTTCAAAACTGAGATGAGGAGAAACTTCTTCACTCAGAGGGTGGTAGGTTTGTGGAATTTGCTGGCCCAGAAAGCTGTGGAAGCTACATCATTAAATAAATTTAAAACAGAAATAGATAGTTTCCCAGAAGTAAAGGGAATTAATGGTTACGGGGAGCGGGCAGGAAATTGGACATGAGTCTAGGTTCGGAATGGTCATGGCCCTGTGGGTAGTGGAGTGGGCCCAGGGGCCGTGTAGCCTGGTTCTGCTCCTACTGTGTTCTAATTCTGTGTTAGATTTCAGGAGATGGTTTTATTCCTGTTCCTGGCTGGGGTGGAGATCGCCTTTACAGAAGGTAAGTACTGTAGAAAATATAGGGACAGAGTGATCTCCTGGAAGAATTTCGATCGCCTAGATGGGTCGGAGAGGAATTTCCCAGATTTTTTTCTCCCAAATTGGCCATTGGGTCTTTATCTGGTTTTTTGCCTCTCCCGGGAGGTCACATGGGTTCGGGTGGATGCAGAGTGATAGAAGATTTGAGGTTAGGATCAGATCAGCCATGATCTTATTGAATGGTGGAGCAGGCTCGAGGGGCCGATTGGCCTACTCCTGCTCCTATTTCTTCTGTTCTTATGTTCTTATGTAGCACCCATCTTCTCTGAGTTTAGAGCTCCTTAGTAGAAGTGCTGTGTGGAACAGCTTCATTAATAGGAAGCAAGCCTCCTTTCCAACAAGTTCAGTTACTGACTTTGTAATACAAGTTTCTGAGAGTGGTGGAAGAAATGTCTCTACCCTGTGCACACAAAGGCCTAGAAATTCGAGAGTGCTGGAGGCACCGTGGGCTGCAGTTAATGGCCGCTGAAATTTATAGCGCAGGCAGAACTGGTAAATCAGTGCTGCTTGGTAATTAACATTAGCCCAGTGCCAAACTCACTGTGATAGGCCAGTTCTCCTGGTGGTAGTCCCAGCAGGAGGCCCAATGTACTGAGGCAGTAGCATCATTGCAGCAAGAACAGCCTTCTCCTATAGCAAGGCTGTCATTTTAGAAAGCAGTGTGGTCCCTTAAAGGGAAACTGCCTTCTAAAATGAACAAAATAAAAATAATTTTAAAATAGGCAGTTTTTAGCCGTTAGAGCTCAACTCCCTTCTGAAAGAAAAAACATTAAAAAGAATTCACAAATGGAAGTCTTTGGGGGCAAAAATGGGTCGCGCCCCCTTTGGGGGCTAACTTCGTTGGGGCACTATTTTTAGAAAGAGTTAGCAACCCCCGTGCCTGAAATTCACTGGAAGCACCCCGCCTCCCTCTTGGGGCACTACCAGTGAATATTGCGCTACTGCGGCTCATCGCACCGCAGTACTTCATGCCTTCTTCACCTTATTAAAGGGGAGGGGCATTGTGCTGCGCGACCCAAGGCCCAGTTGGGCCACCAGAGATCGGAGTGCCGGCAAAAGAGCCCGGCACTCAAGAGGCGCAGCACCGCGGGGCGCTAACGGGAGGCACAAATCAACCGAATCTTTCCCCCATTAGCTCTAAAAGCCTTCTGCACCTAAAAAATGGGAAAAGTGCTTCAGCACTAACACAAATGGCTCAGTAAGACAGGGAAGGGGCACCCAGGGTCTCACAAGCAGCACTCCAACTTTGTGCAGGGAATCAACACTGCAAGAGAGGTTCTCTGCCCACAGAGGCCAGGAGGCCCTCCAGAAAGATCGATGTGGGACCACATCACCGAGGCCATCACTGCCAGCAGTTTCACCCCCACCACCTGGCTCCAGTGCCCAAAGAAGCTTCATGACCTCAGACCAATGGTCAAGGTCAATGAATGCATCTGCAAAAGCCATCTCCTACCAACTGCACCACCAGCCTCACGCACTGCTCAATGCACAACGCACCCCCCAATCACTCGCCTACCAACAATCTGTACCAATCACGAGGCACACCTCCCATTCCTATCTTCACCTCACCCCCTTAGAGGAGATGGTGCAGGCCATTCTTGGCAGGGGCATGGCTGAGAAATTGGCCAGCAGTGGAGCTGAAAGGATACAAGATGCTGGTATCCTCATATGTTATCCTCCTTCATGCATGCACCTCTTGCTTTCCTGCCCTCCCCTCACCATAACTCCACCCTTGTGCCTTCCTCATTTCAGACACCCAAGAAATGCAGCCTGCTCAGCCAGTGATTGGCCAAGAAGAGGGAGAGGAGAGTGAAGAAGAAGAAGAAGAAGAAGAAGATGCACCATCACTCGATTTGACACTCCCAGCCACCAGCTCCTCAAGGTCGACCAGCAAGGCCATTTGCAGTGTCCCCCACTGAAATTCAGCAGCCTTCCACCAGCCATGCTGCAGCCACTGGGGTAGCACTGTGTGACATCACTAGGATAGGCAAAGGCACACGTAAGACAGTCACTAAGGGAATGCATAAGGGTGATTAGTTGATTTTTTGATGTCATATTGGATGGATAGATGTATAAAGTTGGATTGGAAAGTTTGCTTTGTGGTGGCTTTTACTTCAGCATCATGGCCAAGAGGATGCTGTGATGGTCAGTAACAGAAGGAAGGTAAGGTGTGGGACAAATGTTGAAAGGGGAATTGGATATCCCGACCAGAAAGGGGCTGTCTAGGTTGCATCCTTCCTTCTGCTTCCTCTTCTTCTGCTCCCTCCCCTTCTGCATCTTCCTCTTCTGTATCTTACTCTTCCTGCTGGAAACCTAGAATAAAAGCAGAAAATGCTGGAAATACTCAGCAGGTCAGGCACCATCTTGACCTGAGACATGAACTCTGTTTCTCTCTCCACGGATGCTGCCTGACCTGCTGAATATTTCCAGCATTTTTTGTTTTTATTTCAGATTTCCAACTTTTGCAGTATTTTCTCTGCCTTCTCAGAGGCCTTACTTCACCATCCAATGCCTTGCAAGCATCCAGCAGCATTCCCTGCACACTTACAAAACTTTGAACATCTATTGCTCCAAGCCAATACTTCAATAAAATATAATAAATTCAGCCCAAAAGCTGAAATGCAAACTTACCTGAAAGATGTGTGTGGCCCTTTAAGAAGTGCTGACAGCATCTCTGTTAGTCTGCTGCACACTCAATTTTCAGAGCGAGCTTAGGACCCAGCACTGAAATCAGCGCTAAGTTCCAAGTTCGTAGAACTTGGCGCTAAGCCGGCGTTTTTTTAAATTTTTTTATTAATGGGATGTGGGCATCACTAGCAAGGCCAGCATTTATTGCCCATCCCCAATTGCCCTTGAGAAGGTGGTAGTGAGCCACCATCTTGAACTGCTACAGTCCGTGTGGTGAAGGTACTCCCATAGTGCTGTTAGGTAGGGAGTTCCAGGATTTTGACCCAGTAATGACGAAGGATTGGCGATATACTTCTAAGTCAGGATGGTGTGTGACTTGGAGGGGAACTTGGAGGTGATGGTGTTCCCATGTGCCTGCTGCCCTTGTCCTTCTAGGTGGAAGAGGTTGCGCATTTGGGAGGTGCTGCCGAAGAAGCCTTGGCGAGTTGCTGCAGTGCATCTTGTAGATGGTACACACTGCAGCCACGGTACGCCGGTGGTGGAGGGAGTGAATGTTTAAGGTGGTGGATGGGGTGCCAATTAAACGGGTTGCTTTGTCCTGGATGGTATCGAGCTTCTTTAGTGTTGTTGGAGCTGCACTCACCCAGGCAAGTGGAGAGTATTCCATCACACTCCTTACTTGTCCCTTGTAGATGGTGGAAAGGCTTTGGGGAGTAAGGAGGTGAGGCACTCGCTGCAGAATACCTAGCCTCTGACCTGCTCTTGTTGTCACAGTATTTATGTGGTTGGTTCAGTTAAGTTTCTGGTCAATGGTGACCCCCCAGGATGTTGATGGTAGGGGATTCGGCAATGGTAATGCCATTGAATGTCAAGGGGTAGTGGTTAGACTCTCGCTTGTTGGAGATAGTCATTGCCTGGCACTTCTGTGGCGTGTGACGTCACGCTCTTCACGTCATTTGCATGTCCAGAGCCAGCGCTACCGGCGCTCTATGGCCCTCACCAAAATGGCGGCTGCCAAGTTCCACGACGGAGGCGGATGTTAGAGCGACGGTCACCATTTTTTTCCAGGATTCCAATGCAAACAGGTGGTGCTAAATGGCCCAACTTTTCCCCCACTGAGCTTAGCAGTTGTATTCAGACCATGGGGGAAAAAATGGAACTACAGTTTCCTATGTTTTTAGTTCATATGGAATGTTCCCCAAACAGATCATGAGAGTTTAGCAAGGTAGAACATCTGTGATTTTTGCACCACACTTGTAATAAACCACAAGTCTATAAATTGGTTGTGTATGTTAAATTATTGCTAAATGTTTGCAACATACAATAAAGACTGACATAAATTAGTCACAATGCAGTGAATTCTTAATGAGAAAATGTTAAATGGTATTGATCATACAATGAAATGCAGCTGAGATGTTTGTAATTGATGACCACTAGTAACTGTGCACCTTTTATAAATCATCGTGTACACCAGTCACTGAAATATGTATCAGTCACAATGAGATACAGGGAGCATGGCAAGCTGTACATTTTGATAATCGAGAAAGAGCCTGACATTTGCCATTTAAAATGAAGACAGTCTGACAATTAGGACTCGCTTCAAAGAAAAATATGGCAATGCTAAGTGCTTACTTGATTTTATTTCAGCTCTATTTTTGTTGAATTATTATTGTTTAAAGTCCTTCTGACATCATGGAGAGGAGGAACTGGTTATGAGGATTTACTGACTCTGGGAGTGACAGATAACATTAATTGATACCATCATTAATGCAAGGCGCTTTGACTTTACAAACATTAATGTAATTACCTCATAATGCTGTGCTCACAAATTCCTCCAAGCTATTCCCTGCCATTGAGTCATCAAAACTTATTGGGGGAGAAATTGGGTATAGCCCCGTTTGGGGCATTAGAATTGGCGCTGCGCAAATATTATCGCCAGGCACAACTTATCGCCACCTCGAGCGATATTGGGTTGCTGCGCCCCTAAAGGTGATTGCGGCGTTGATTCAGGCGCTGCACGGGAGTCTTAAGGCGCTAACCCGGCGGTGCTACTCAATATGTCGGCGGCCGGGCGCAGCGCAGGTGCTGTCAATAATTGATTACCCCGAGACATGCTGGCGCCGGCCAGCTCTTAAAGGGGCGGGTCAATTAGGAGCAGCAGCCACACTGCGCCTTGTAGGCCTCAAAATCGGCGCTGTGCTTTCTGTGGTGTTCCAAACTTTGAACATATGGAGAGGGTGAGGCAGAGAGCGGAGCGCTTTACCGATGGGGCATTGGATGCTTTGGTTGGCGAAGTGGAGCGCCGGCGAGCTGTGCTGTACCCCGACAATGGCAGGAGGCCTCATCAGAGCGAGTACCGCAGGGCTTGGAGGGAAGTTTGTCAAAGAGTCACCTCAACCAGCGTGGTGGCCAGGACTCCTGTACAATGCAGGAAGAAGTTCAACAACCTCACTCGGGTCGTTAGGGTGAGTGCCTTTTTCACCATCTTCTTCATCCCTCCATCTGCACCTGACATTATGGCCAGAGGGTGCACGAAGCCCCAATGGCCACCTGTCAGCCAGCACCCATGGCCCTTTCTGGAAACACACACGCACATTCAGCTCAATGCATAATGGAAGGGCTATTCTACCATGGGGGCATGTGATGTCAGCTCAGGCCAGCATGTTTCATCACTTCCCATCCTTTCTCCTGCAGGCCAAGCTGGCCAGGAATCGGAGGGAGCAGCTTCGCTGAGGCCCTCCTCAGCTGCAGACACTGACGGACCTGGAGGAACGAGTCCACCAGATTGTTGGAGGCCAGATGACTGGTCCTGTCACCACTGGAGCTGCCGACCCCATTGTGCACAGCGATGATAAGGTCATCACCTTTTTGAACTCTCTCCTTCCACTTCTTCCCCCCACCAGCATGCTTTTTCACTCTGGACCCATGTCAGAGCATTGCAGCACTCATGCATCCCTTGCTGCCACCCTGTCCTTTTGCTAAAGTCACTCTTCAAACTCCCTGCTTTCAGATGCTGCATCACCAGCTCGGGAGCCGGGCCCTCAAGCTGCCACTGCCACTGCCACTGACTCCGGAGGCGATGAGCAGGAGGAAGCTGGACCATCCCTGCCACCCTCAGGCGAGCCAGCCCCTCTGCAGACTGGGGAGACTACTTCTCTGGAGGGGAGTGGGGGGGAATGCTCTGAGGAGGAAGCAGTTCCAGGAACCTGCGGGCTGCAGCAACGCAAGGGGGGTAGGGAAGCTCGGGGGCCGTCTCCACGGAGGGCGAGTCAGGCCGCGAGTCCTGCTGCACAGAGCGCAGAAGAGGTGCGTTCCCTCGCAGAAATGAGCGCCCAGGCTCAGCTCAGGCACACTGAGCTCATGGCTGCAGTGGCAAGGATGCCTGTATCCATCGAGACACTGGCAAGGAGTGTCCAAGACTTTGGGGCAGCACAGGCAAGGAGTGCGCAGGACTTCAGGGCAGCACTGGAAAGGACTGTCCAGGACTTCGGGGCATCACTGGAAAGGACTGTCCACGGCTTCGGGGCAGCACTGGAAAGGACTGTCCAGGGCTTGACCGAAGTAGTGGAAAGGACTGTCCCGGCCTTCAGCGAAGCACTGGAAAGGACTGTCCAGGGCTTCACTGAAGCACTGGCACCTGCCACGCAAGTGCTGAGTGCTGCCACACAGTCACTCGCTGGTCTCATGCAGACGCATATTGAGGCCACGCGACCAATGACTGCTGCCACCCTCGCTGGATCAGGCGGGATTACCCGGGGCCCTTGCAGCACCACAGCAGGGCATCAATCTGTGGACCAGCCGATTGGTGCGCATGCTGCGGTGCTGCCCCGTCAGAGTGCCAGTGTGTCGGTCGACCAGGGAGCTGCTGTCCGCTCTCAGGATGTCAGCATTCCTGATGCCACCGCTGGCACGTCTCCACTGCAGCTGCCACCCCCTGCAGGACAGACTGCTTCCACCCATGCACAGTTGGAGCAGTCAGCATCCGGGCCCTCCAAGGCCAGAGGTCATACAGGATTTCCCTCAGGGGCATCTGCACTTTCGGACAGCCAGCAGGCCTCCCCCAGCCTTGATGCAGCCTCTGGGGTCCCATTACGGAGGAGCTGCAGGGAGGGAAGGGGCCGATCTCGCAAGAGAAGTAGATCACCATCACGGGGGAAAGAGTAGAAGGTGCAGCTGAGATGTCTTATCTGTAGAAATCAAGGCCGTGGATGCTGGTCTGCATGTTAGTAATGTTTTGGATAGCCTCCCGGGTGTGCGAGTCACTTATGTGTTACTGTGTTAGTTTTGCTTTCTGTTGCCATTGCTTTGTCATGTTGGAAGGAAGCACATTTAGCAAAATAAACAACTTTTTAAATTTACATTGGCCATGTCTGATATTTACATTCACTGCCCTTCATAGCCTTTGGGTTATCTGGACGGTTCCATTCCTCCTCATCGAATGGCACCAAGCATTCTGTCAGAGGGGCCTAGAAGCGGCTTGTTATCAGCCTCTGACAGACGGCCCTTCCAGTTTGTACCTCCCTCCCGTATTGGTCCTCCTCCTCCTGCTCCTCCTCCTACTCCTCCTCCTCCTCCTCCTCCGCTGGTGCTTCAATGGCTGGTGGCATTGGCTGGGTGCGTAGGATGGCGAGGTTATGCAGCGTGCAACAGACTACGATGAAGTGGGAGACTCGCTCTGGTGAGTACAGCAAGGCGCCTCCAGAATGGTCCAGACAGCGGAACCGCTGCTTCAGCACACCGATTGTGTGCTCCACCATGTTCCTCGTCGCCTGATGGCTCGCATTGAAGCGCTCTTCAGCAGGAGTGCTGGGCGAACGGAGTGGCGTCATCAGCCATGGGCACAGAGGATAGCCCTTGTCACCGAGAAGCCAGCCTCCTGGGTGAGCCGGGGCCTCGAATAGGTCTGCAACTGAAGTCTGGCGCAGGATGAAGGGGTCATGGCTGCTGCCAGGGAACTGTGCATTGACTGCGAGGATCAGCTGTCGGTGGTCACAGACCAGCTGAACATTCAAGGAATTTAACCCCTTGCGGTTGCGGAACTCCTCCGGATTCAAAACAGGCACCCGCAAAGCCACGTGCGTGCAGTCAATGGCGCCCTGCATCATGGGGAATTCCGCTATTGCTGCGAAGCCCTCTGCGCGCTCCCGCTGCTTCTCCAGTGTCACAGGGAAGGAGATGTACTGCCGCCTCCTTTTAAATAGGGCATCTGTTACTTGACGGATGCAGCAATGCACCGCAAACTGCGATATGTTAGCGATGTCCCCAGTTGCGGCCTGGAAGGAGCCGCTTGCATAGAAATTCAGGGCAACAGTCATCTTGACAGCCACTGACAGAGAGGTCCTGCACCTCATCTGAGGCTGCAGATCTGGCTGAAGCAGGTGGCACAGCTCAGTCACCACCTCCTTTCTGAAGCGCAGCCTTCTAAGACACTGCTCCTCTGACATGTTCAAGTAAGAGAACTGCTGTCGGAAAACCCTGGCAGCGTAAGGTCTGGTGTGGCGACGTCTTTTGGCCCTCCTCCGTCTGGCCATTCCTGCCCCTCTCTCCCTGCATCTCTGTGCCCTTTCCAGATGGCTCAGCAGCAGGACGTTCCCCTCCAATGCAGCCCCCATAATAATAGCGCACAAGAAATTGTAAACGTTGTAAATACTCACTGTTGTGTATGTACCTTTAAGAGAAGAACTGATTCTATACTGCAGTACCGGCAGTGACCACCCCTGTATATAAAGCCATAGCAGGCTTCTGTATTTCAGTCTTGAGTTCCCCTCTGTTCAGTAAATACCTGTTTTATTGTTCTCCTGCAGTCCGAGTACTATTGATACCCGGACACTACATTGGCGACGGGCAGGTTCGAACTCACCTGCAGTACTGCATCACCTCACGGGGATCTTTTCCCTGAAGAGAAGCTTCTTGGAGGTCGAAGTCAGAACGGCGGGCGTCGACCGCGGGCAACCGCCCAGGGATCCATCGGAAAGTTGCAGGGGAGGCTGTGGAGAGCTGGGCCTGGCTCCCCAGTCGAGGTGTTCCAGCAAGTCGTGCTGGTAGCAGGTAGTGCGCTGACCCTTCCGGACTGCGGCGGGCTCGGGCTCGATCGAGCGGCTCTGCAAAGGGGCCGTGCAGCGTCGTCGGGAGGAAGAGAGAGAGAGAGGGTGGAGCGCACAGGGCGCGGTCGGTGCTCAAGAACCGGGCAGCGTGGAGAGGATAGAACGAGGGGAAGGAAAAGTGATACGCGCCAAAGCCGCGGGTCGCCGCCATTACCCTGTAGAACGCTAGGAGCAGCATGGCAGCAAGGGGAAGAAGGAAAAGCACGGGAGGCGCCATTTTATTCCATTGGGGAAGAAGGAAAAGCGCGGGAGGCGCCATTTTATTCCATTGGGGAAGAAGGAAAAGCGCGGGAGGCGCCATTTTATTCCATTGGGGAAGAAGAAAAAGCGTGGCAGGCGCCATTTTAAATACTCAAGATGCCGAAGAGTGGCAGTATCACTGCTTTTGACAACGAGGTAGAAGACTGGACCACGTATGTGGAAAGAATTGAAGTGTACTGCGAGGCAAATGAGGTGGCCGATGGAAAGAAGGCGTCGGTATTATTAAATTTGATGGGCGCGAGAACGTACGGCCTATTGCGGAATTAAATTACCCCAGCTAAACCAATGGAGACAAGTTTTGAAGAGATTGTTAATATCTTACAGGAACACCTAAACCCTACACCGCTGCTGATAGCAGAAAGATTCAAGTTCCATAAAATAAGCCAGCACAAAGATGAGAGCAATGCTAACTATCTTACGGAACTACGCAAGTTATCGAAGCACTGCCAGTTCGGAGCGGGACTGGCAGACACCTTACGGGATAAGTTTGTCTGCGGGCTCCAGAGTGAAGGAACCCAGAAACGACTACTTTCGGAAAAGGACCTGACGCTAGAACAGGCTTTCAGCGTGGCAGTATCCTATGAAGCAGCAGCACGGGGAGCTGCAGAAATTCAACAGAAACCACAAGAATACAGCGCTAACGAAATGGTGTATGGAGCAGAAAAGTGCTATCGCTGCGGCAGAACAACCCATAACCAGAAGGACTGCTGGTTTAAGGATAAAGTATGCAGGCAATGTGGGAAAATGGGACACATAGCAAGAGTCTGCAGGTCAGGAAAGAAAACCAACACTACAAGAACTACTAAGGAAAAGTACAAGAAAGTAAAGAAATTGACAGACAGTAGTTCGGAAGATCAGGAGAGCGATAAGGACTCCGGGAGCAGGAGACTAAGTTGTCTAAAGTTACACAACGTGATCGCAAAGGAGGATCACCGAACCATTTGGGTCACCCTTATGATAGCAGGGTCCCCAGTAAAGATGGAATTGGACACAGGATCAGCCCTAACTGTCATGAATCGACGAGACTATGAGCGGCTATTCTCACACATACCCTTGAAGGACACGTCCATTGTATTGAAGACATACACGGGGCAAAAAGTCTACACCAGAGGAAAAATAAGGGTGCCAGTTGAATACAACGGCAAGGAAACACAGAAACTGTATCTATATATACTACCAGATGGAGGACCACCATTATTGGGACGTGAATGGATCCGAAAAATACAATTGGATTGGCATTCCATTCAGGCGCTAACTGTGACTGATAAAAAGGATGATGAGGTCACACCTGGACGACTGTCAAAAATTCTAACTGACGCGAAAGAGGTGTTCCAACAAGGACTTGGGACTCTAAAAGGAGTAACGGCAATGATAAAAATCGAAGATAACGCAAACCCAAAATTTTTTAAGGCCAGACCGGTACCTTACGCGATCCGCCCAGCCATTGAAGCAGAGCTGGAGAGTCTGGAGCATTCGGGTATGCTGTCCAAGGTGGACTGGAGCGAGTGGGCCACACCCATCGTTACTGTAATGAAGAAATCATTGAGCAGCACGCCTGGGGAACCGAAGATGGTTCGCATCTGTGGGGACTTCAAGGTAACTGTGAACCCAGTCCTGCACACAGTACAATATCCACTTCCACGGATAGAAGATATTTTCGCCTCACTATCTGGAGGGAAACACTTTACAAAGATTGATCTGGCCCAAGCGTATCTACAAATGGAGGTGGAAGAAGCATCTAGGAAATACCTCACGATAAACACTCACAAAGGCCTTTACCAGTACAATCGACTGGTATTCGGGGTAGCATCAGCCCCGGCTATTTGGCAGAGGGCGATGGAACAAGTCCTGCAAGGGATCCCGGGGACCCAGTGTTATTTGGACGACATCCTTGTTACGGGCGAAAATGACAGTGAACACCTTGCCAACCTGGAGCAGGTACTCACGAGATTACAGGAATATAGGCTACGAGCCAACCACCCCAAATGCGAGTTCTTCAGGAGACAAATCTCGTATTGTGGCCACATGATTGATGAGGAAGGGTTGCGTAAGTCGCCGGACAAGATTGAAGCTGTAGCCAAGGCTCCAGCACCGGAAAATGTGTCGCAACTGAGGTCGTTCCTCGGGTTGGTGAACTACTACCATAAGTTCTTGCCAAATTTATCTACAATTCTGCACCCACTGAACGCCCTACTGCAAACTGGAGTAACATGGAAATGGAGTGATGAGTGTAAGCGTGCCTTTCAGAAATGTAAATGCCTAATCACTTCAAAAGAAGTATTGGCCCACTACAATCCAACACTGCCCATTCGGTTAGCATGTGATGCGTCTCCCTACGGCATCGGAGCGGTGCTGTCACACAAATTCCCTGACAGTTCAGAGAGGCCAATAGCCTTTGCGTCACGCTCGTTAACCTCAGCCGAGCGTAACTACGCCCAGATTGACAGGGAGGCCCTCAGCCTGGTGTGGGGGGTGAAGAAGTTCAATCACTATCTGCACGGGCAGAAATTCACCCTACTGACTGATCATCAGCCCCTGGTCTCCATTTTTAACCCAAAGAAGGGCGTTCCGGTGATGACGGCGCAATGGCTGCAAAGATTGTCACTTTTTCTAGGGGCACATCAGTATGACATAGAGTACAAGGGTACGAAACAGCATGGAAATGCTGATGGGCTGTCGCACCTACCGTTGCCTACGGTAGAGGAAGCACCTGCAGTGGACTCTGTTGAGATATTCCATGCGACCATAGCCGAATGTCTACCTGTTACAAACTCAAGTATAGAGAAGGAAACCCGAAATGACCCGACACTCTCCCGGGTCTATGATTTGATGGTGAAGGGATGGCCAGCACATGGCGACTCACTGTTGCCAGCATTCTCGCCAAGGAGAGAACAGCTGTCAGTGTGCCGGGGGACCTTGATGTGTGGATCCCGAGTGGTAATTCCACCCAAGTTGAGAGATAGAGTGCTCAATGAGCTTCATGAGGGTCATCTGGGAGGGGTAAAAATGAAGAGCCTAGCCAGGGCGTTTGTGTGGTGGCCGGGAATCGATAAAGAAATCGAGGATATGACCAAGAGATGCACAGGATGCCAGAAGGTCCAAAACGCTCCACCACAGGCCCCGCTACATCCATGGGAGTGGCCCTCATCTCCATGGCAATGGGTACACATTGATTTTGCTGGTCCATTTATGGACTCAATGTTCCTAATCGCTGTGGACGCCCATTCGAAATGGCCAGAGGTCATCAAAATGTCCTCCACCACCACGGAGAAAACTATTGCAGTCCTACAGACCATCTTCGCCAGGAATGGCTTGCCAGAACAGATTTGCTCCGACAATGGGCCACAGTTTGTGTCAGAGGATTTCCGGAGGTTTCTGAGGAATAATGTGGTGAAGCATTACACATCTGCCCCATATCATCCAGCCACAAATGGATTGGCTGAGAGGTTTGTTCAGACCTTTAAAAAGGCCATAAATGCAATGCATAATGACGACATACCACTACAACACAAGGTGGATAATTTCTTGTTTGCTTACCAGAATGCGACACATGCAGTCACCAACCAAGCTCCAGCCATAATGTTCTTCAACCGAAGGCTAAGATGTCGCCTGGATTTGCTCAAACCAAACATAAGACGAGATGTTGAGGATAAGCAATTCCAGCACATAAATGAGAAGCCAACCAGGAGCTTCAAGATAGGGCAACCAGTCTTGGCCCGCAACTACCAAACAGAAAAATGGCAGCCAGGAACGATATGCATACAGCAGGGACCACTAATGTACACAGTGGATGTTGGAGAGAGCATCGTGAGATGCCATGCTGACCAGATTCTAGAGTCACAGGAACAAGCCAAACCCATACCACGAGCAGGTGCACCTGATAATCAACCCGAAGTACAGATTGCGTCTACCTCAGAAGCAGTGGTATTGGAAGCTGACGAACCAACCAATGACAATGAGCCAGAATCAACTCAGCCGCAAGAACAGGATACTCAAGAAAGGGGCTATCCAGTCAGGATCAGGAAGCCTCCTCAAAGACTGAACTTATAAATGATTATTTCAGTTGATGTATATAGTACAGAGAAAATTGTAATTGTAATTAGTTATTATTTATTTGTTAAATGAATGTTATGTACTGTTTATCTAAAAAGGGAGGAATTGTTGTGTATGTACCTTTAGGAGAAGAACTGATTCTATACTGCAGTACCGGCAGTGACCACCCCTGTATATAAAGCCATAGCAGGCTTCTGTATTTCAGTCTTGAGTTCCCCTCTGTTCAGTAAATACCTGTTTTATTGTTCTCCTGCAGTCCGAGTATTATTGATACCCGGACACTACACTCACCAGCAGCAAGGTGATGGTCAGAAGGCTGAAGTTCCTCTGGCCAGCGCTGGCTCACTGGTGCAATGGCTCTCAGAGTGCAGCTCAGCAACTCTGTGAAAGTCTCGAGGAAGTTGTGCTCCCAAAATGGCTGCCGCTTTTATACCAGTGCAATCCCCTTTAAAGAGCGCCCCCCTAGCCCGAGAGCGACCGGGGAACGTTCCAGGTAAGCAGTCCTTATTAGCGCCAGGCGGAACGGAGGGGCGCAACACTGAATTTCTGGTCCGGGGCACCCAAAAGGCGTTGCACACTGAAATGATGTCATGATCTGCCTGCGCCCGCGAGCGGGCGCTAAGGTTTAGCGCTGGCGCAAAATGCCCACTCAATATGGGAGGAGGCGCTGGGTTCACTGTGCCCGGCCGAAAATTGGCTAACACCCCACTTCTCGGCCTCTTTAGGCGCTAATTGGAGGCGCTGCCAACCAAATTTCTCCCCCATTGTTTAAACTTTTTAACTGGTTGATTTTTGAATGGGATCCTGATCCAGAAACTCCCTCTTTAGAATATTTATCATATCAATCAAAAAGCCAAAGAAACAATACAAAATATCAAATAAATTACATTCTAGCTAAAATATAAGATTTGCTGTAGCTTATCAATATTCTGAAATTTTAAGTTTATGATTTTTTAAGTTTTTCACCACTTTACCATTTTAATGTCTCGTTATTTTGTAAGGCCTCAATCCTTCCCTCAATCAACACCATCAAAAATAGATTAAATGGTCATTGCTTTTGTGGAATCTTGCTGTGTGGCAAATTGCTGTAAGTTTTACCAACGCAGCAACAGTTCCTGTGTTTTAAAGTAATCCATTACATGTGAAGTGGTCTGTGAGACACTGAGAAATGTGATAAGCTGCCATATAAATACAAGTCCTTTCCTTTTCCTTAAGTAAAGCATTAATTCATCAAACTATTTCTTTTTAAAGCATAGGTAAAGTCGATTTCTACAATTTTAGGTAAACAAATAAACAAGCTTCAAAAACACTAGAGTACAATGGAATCATTTATTATCAAATCAAATGATTTTTTTTTAATGAATTGGAATAAAATATTGTCTACCTAACTTCCCTGCTGCTTCCCAGGATTATGTCTATGGCAGAATTCCAATTGTACTGTTCAACCTCTGGTTAAATAGCCAATTAATTTTACGACCTACCAGCTTTATTAATTAAAATTCCTTTATGCTGCTTTCTATTTGCACACAGATACACAGAACTGTCTTGAGTTGCCTTTTACAGGTTTTATTCGGGGTTAAGTAGGATAACCCCGAAACGGGTGCAGGGGTCGTAATGAGCGATTAAACCACGCCCGCTCATGACGATGCAGGCAGGACTTCAAATTCGCGCTGCCTGCTGTTGTAAATGATTGCTGCATGCAACCAGTTCTCCCCGAGCAGTTCATTAGCTGCACACATCAACGCGGGGTCAAATAGCCCGAGTGCCTAGAGCTACTTTAAGCCAGCCTGCACCTCTGAAAGAAGAGGTGCATTGTGGTTGGAAAAGGTGCTGGGAGCATTTTCAAAAGTGTACTGTGGAAGATTCAACAATGGCTGACCATGGTAGATAGCATGCACCAAGGTTTTCAGACACTGCACTGGAGGTCTTGGTGCAAGAGGTGGAACGGAGGAGAGATGTCCTGTTTCTTCAGGGGGGTAGGAGGCCCTCCAGACGCATGGTCAGGAGGAAGTGGGAAGAGATCATGACGGAGGTCAATTCCAGGAGTATAGCTGCAAGATAATGGATGCAGTACAGGACGAAGTTAAATAATCTCCCACGAGTTGTCAAAGTCAGTGAGTTTATCTTCAAATGCCATATCCTACCAACTGCAGCACTAGCCTCATCCACTGCTCAATTCACCACACCACCATCACCCACCTACCAACAACCTCTATCAATCAGGACTTAACCCTACCATTCATAAGCTTTATCTCACCCTCACACACTTAGCACTGTTGCAAGTCTCACACCCACATTTCACAGCTGGCACAGATTATTCAGCCATGACAACCATATCACCCAAAAATATTGCATGACACTCACTGACATACTTTCCTCTCTCTTGCAGGAGAAGGTGGCACATAACAGGTGGCAGCAGGAACTAACTGGAGGGGTCAAGCATGCCTGCATGTTTTAACCCCAGTGCTGGCCATCATGGGAAGGGCTATTGCTGAGGCCATGGCCACTGGCAGGACTGAAGCGATTGATGATGAGGGTATCCGCATACCTAATCCTCCTTCTCTCAGCCCACTTTTCCTCATCCCTCAATCTCTTCTAACTAAGAAGCTGCAGAGGGTGTAAGCATGTACTTCTTACTTTCTCCTCATCCCTCACCACAACCCTACCCTTGTCCATTTTTCATTTCAGATACTCAAGAACTGGAAGCTGCTCAGGCAGTGGAGGAAGAGGGAGAAGAAAGTGAAGATGAAGAAACACATCACTTGATCTTACAGTCGCAGCCATCAGTTCAGAGGCTGACACTGCACCGATTTTAGAGGATAGGATAGAGGTGGGATCTGCACATGGTGAGACACCCAGCACAAGTGTGCAGGAGCCAGGGCAGGGGGGAAAGGATAGTGCAGGTGCCAGCTCACTGGAGGGCAAGTTCGCACACTAGTTCTGCTGCAGAGGACTCAGATGAGGACTTTGATGGTCCAGGCTACAGAAGAAGGCTGATGGGTGTACATACCCAAATACTTAGTGCACTGGAAAGCCTGCCAGAAAGCCTGTGTTCAAAGTCAAGGAGCATGGAGGAGTCCAGCACCAACTTAGCACAGGACTTTGTGCAGAGCTTGGAGCCCATCCTTTCAAACATGGAACGGGTGGTCACTTCCATCAGTGCACCTGTGGAGCCCACCATGATGCAACATCTGATGGCTGATGTCCCAGCTTCCATTGCAGCATGAGCAGCTTCCACCAGAAGTCTGAGTATTGCAGTGGAAGTTCCGACTGCTGTCATGCAAGCTCAGACTGTTGCCATCATGGTTCTGGATACCAGTGTTCAAAGAGGCTTCCAGGGCATCATAGCACTCCAGCAATCTGTTCTCCAACAGATTACTAGGATTGCTGAGGCACCGCCCTGGGAGAGTGGCAGTGGCTCCAAGGAGTAAGAACCTGCTGTCCTCTCAGGTTGACAGCATTTGTGCATCCACCCCTGCCACTCCGCCAGCGCCCTTGCTGTTGCCTGTCAGCCAGCCAGCCCAGATTGCTGCAGTCCAGGTTGCGATGGTGCAGTCTGAAGCCAGGTCTTCTACATCCAGAGCTGCTTGAGGTCATCCTCCAAGGCCATCTGCAGTCTTCTCAACTGAAGGTCGGCAGCCTTCCACCAGCCATGTTGTAGCCACTGGGGACGCAACTCATAGGAACACAAGGACAGGCAAAGGCACACGGAAAAGGCACTAAGGGACTGCACAAGGGTGATTAGTTTATTTTTGTATGCATTATGTCAATTTAATTTATAGATTTGGATTGGAATGTGTATTTTGTGCTAGTTTTTATTTTTGCATTGTGGGAAAGAGGAAGATATGATGGTCAGTGAGAGAGGAAATGTAAGGAGTGTGGGACTGTTGGTGACTGGGGAGTACTGGTTGAGGTTACTGGCATCACTCATGAATTATTTGATCACGTACAGCCTGGGTGTAGGGGGGCATCTTTTACCTGGTTTACGGTAATTTACCTGGTCAAGCAGCCTTTTTTCCCACTGCACTGAGACCAATACCAAACAGCGGTTTCGAATCGCTAAACCCACCCTTCCAGTTCTGACTGGAGGAACTAATAATTAATGATATATTTTAAAAAACGGACAAATGATCTGGATGCGAGAAAGTCAAACTTTGTGAACTAAATAAACTACACCACACGATCAATACAACAGTTAAAATTGCTTAACAGGGGAAGGCAGATGGCAAAAATGAGGAATAAATGGCTACAATGTTAGTCTTACAATCTTAGCAATTTCCCTTAAATTACCACCCCTCTAACTCCTTACTAGATTGCCTTGCTGAGGAGTCAGAAACCTGCTCACCTGTGGTCCAAAGAGAGAGAAGAGCTCATCTGCAGGCCAAGGGAAATAAGAGAGAGATATGCTTCTGAGAAGCTATCTTTATATCCTGGGAGCTCCTGCTGTTTTGGCATCTATAGATACATCAACTACAAAATGTTACAAAAAGGGGTCTCATACCCCTGCACCACCTGTTACATTATAACATATTACAAAATGTTGCAATCTTGGTTATACAATGTAATCAAAATCCAAGCACGGAGAGGGTGCTACGCCTCTGCGCCACTTGGAACTGTAAAACAAGATACAAAAATCTCCATTAAACATTTGAAACAAAATGCTGAAACATTTTAAACAAAATGCCGAAAAAACCCCGACCATCACGGGCCAATGATGGGTCGTGAAATTCGAGTGGGTATTTCTCCTCTCACCCGGGCAGTAAATGTTCCTTCCACCCCCCTTTAATGGTCTTAAACTTATAAAACATACAGAATGGATCTTACAGAACAGTCTGATCCACCAGCCCTGAGCCGTTCCCTTGTCCCTTTGTGGCGGTGGGGTGCCCCTCACGTTTCGCCGACCGAGACCGGGGAGTATGGGATCGCAACTCCCAGTCCCTCCCCCTCCCGTCTTCCCTCGACTGGCTGCAGAAAATGATGGGTGCCTGTGTGGCGGCTCTCACTGGCCCCACACTCAAACTTGGATCCCAGATCCGGCCACCCTCTCATCCTCCCCAGCCACACTTATACTCTAACTTTGCCCGTGGGCCCCGGGTGAGTTCCTCCCTTCCCCAAATGCACCCACGCGACTCTTGGGTCTCCCCCTCCCCTTTACAATCTTTCCCGGGCCATCAGCACCCACTCCCGGGGAGCACGTCCCTATCTGACAAGGCGCCCATGCTTCCCCACCATGACTCCTCAATAGCGAGGTCTCCCGCAAGTGAACTTTGGTCAGGATAGTGCTGGGTTGGGGGCCGTGCCCCACCCAGCTGGGGCCATCTCTTCCGCGTAGGATGAGTAGGCAAGTTCCTCCGGACCCTGTCCGGTTTCTCCCGAAGGTCGCTGCGGGGTCTCCTCCTGGATTTGTCCAGTGGCGAGGTGATCCCCAACATTCTGTATCCATATCTTCATTCGATGGCCAGTTCGGGCTGGGCGAACAGGGCTGCTCCGTTGTCCACTCTCCTGTAAAAAACTTAAAAGGACATGCAGCCAGGTCTCTCACTGACCTGCTGCCTTAGGTGGAGACATGATCGGGTCCCTCGACCTCAGACCAAAATACAAGCATTTGGCACACTTATAAACTTAAACTTTAAACTACTAGTTACATTCTAAACTTAAAATTTAAACACCTTAACAACAAGCTATAAACATTGGTTACTTAACACAAAGCTGTAATACAAATGCCACCTGTCTCCGGATGGCCAGGCTAATCTCTGGTGTCACTGTCGCAGATTACTGCTGCCTGCAGCGAAGCTGGACTGATTCCAGCTTCTGGTCCCTGGCAGCTTATGGCTGCTGATTGGGGACCTCTGCCCTTTGGCTACTCCCTGGTTCGGGAGTCTGCCCTGCTCCACTGTAAAGTGGGTGACCATGCTTTCTTGGGCCGGGGCACCCGAAGAGACCTTCTGAGGGGCGTCTCTGTGGGGGAAACTTTGGCTGACGGACCCTGAGCCTGGGTCACAGCCCTAGTTGGCTGGGAACCTTCTCCCCCTGATGCAAACAGCCCGCACTGTTTAAGATACCTGGCAGCCTGCCGGTACTCCGGGTTTGTCTCCTTTTCCCTACCCACTCCTGTACTGGGGGCAGGTATCCCCTCACCACCCGCTGCTGATGGCTGAAAATCTTCCTCCCCAGGTCCAAAACCTGGTACCAGCTCCTCCCATTTGTTCCCTGCAAGAGGAATTGTTATCCCTTCTTCCCCAGAGTCCCACACCATGAGGGGAACCACTCTAGAAGCGGGCTGGGAAGCTTGTCCCTTTAAACAGGCGACTGCGCCTGCATGAACCTCCTCCCCGGAGTCCCACGGCAGAGGCTGTGAAGCCTCTGTCTTCAAACAGGCGACTGCACCTGCATGAGAAAACTGAAAAAGAGCCGCTGTGGTCCCACAGGCAACTGCGCCGGTGTGAACAATCTCTTCACAGGGCTGGGGAACCGCTACGCTGTCACAGGCAACCGCGTCTGCGCATTCAATTTTGTTGAAAAGGGTAGGAAGAACCGCTGGGTCTTCCAAGCAGGCTACTGTGCCTGCACGTATAGACTGAGAGGCAGGGACCTTTAAACGGCCGACTGCGTCTGCGCACGCGGCCTCATAGAGAAAAGGAGTCGCTGGGGGTTCCAAGTCCACGACTGCGCCTGCGCGAACCCGGTGTTGGGAAACCTCTTCCCTCAGGTGCGCAACTGCGCCTGCGCAGGAAAACTGAAGAGGAGCCGCTGGGGTCACAGGCTGGGGAACTGCGCCTGCGCGAACCCAGTATTGGGAAACCTCTCCCCTCAGGCGCGTGACTGCGCCTGCACAGGCAGCCTCTTCTGTGAATGGACTTGCAGCAGCCTGCAGGTTTCTACTCTCAGGATGCTGTTTTCCTGTTTCTGAGCCAAATAACTGGTTCAAATTTAAACTTTGACCAAAACTTAGGTCCCACTGGGGCGGGGAAGTATCCCAATTTGTGGGCTGGACAACTTTTCCCTTGAAACAAGCCACAGCGCCTGTCTTTACAGCCCATGGACTTGAACTTGCATGGTCAGATTTATACAATTTTCCCTGTGTCCCATCCCTGCCTGTAATCGCTATCACTCGCCCGGACGCATATGAGTCCCAGAAAGTGCCTGCATGTGCACCCTCCTTGGCCAGCATACCGGCCAGTCATTGTGGGGAGGCAGAGGTGGGCGAGGGGGCTGCAGCACCACTGATGGCTGCTACCTTTCCCTGATTGGCCCTGAGGAAAGATTTTATCGACTCCATGATGGACTCGACTGTACCGGGAGGAGTTTCTGTCTCTGCATTCTGAGTTGGGGTTGTGGGGGTCCTGGCTTTATCATCTCTCCCAGGCTTTTCACAATCCCTGTGCCAGTGGCCCTCCTCCCCGCACCTGTAACAAGTGACCTTGTTCTGGGAGGGACGGCTCCCCTCCTGGCGCCACTCTTTCTTATATTGAGCCCCAGGTTTGACCTCGTGGACCTTACCCTTGTGCTGGGGGGTCCCACTATTCCTACCATTCCTATATGCTACCGTGAGCTGCCGGATTCCAGCCTCTTCGGTTGCTAGGGGGTCTCGGGGGTCAAACCAAGTATCAGCCTTCGCTTTAATCTGGGGCAGGCAATTGGACACCAGGCAACAAAGCCATTGGGTCCGCTGCTGCTGGTTCAGTTGTGCCCTTGTCCTCCTGTACACGCGCTGTTGTAGACTAGCCAAAGCCTGTCTGCAATGCCTGTGGGGTCTCCCCTTCCTTCTGCAGTGTTTTCCCTATGCGATCGAACGGATTGCTGTCGTTCGCACCCATGACTTCCAGTATTTCCTCCGTTAGGTCCTCAAAACCCTTCTGCCCTCTCTTAGCCTCATCTGACAGGGTCTGATAGAGCTTGCTATCTACAGAGAAAAGCAACATTTTGGCTTTCTCTTCCTCATCGCAGCCGTTAACACAGGCTGCCTGTTCTATCCCCTGGAAGTGCACTGAGGGGTCTCCCTTTTCAGAGAGCAGGGGAATATGTTTCACCATTCTTCTGAGCTGTTGGGTATCATAGGCTACCAGATAGGTATGCTGAACAGCCCCATGGTCATTATCATTCACGGGCGGATCATACCTCCATTGTCGGAGGGGGAACACTGGTCCTGGTCCCCGCCTGCCTAGCGGGACCTGCTGGCGTTCTCCTACCACCCCATTGTCCACCCCTTCTTGCTGCCAGAGCTCCTCAAAACTCAGAGCTGTGGGCTGCTGTCTTGGGATCTCTAATTCCCTAGCCAGCTTTTCCCTGGGTGTTGCCTGTGGGGCTGTTTTGCTTAGGTTGCCAGTAAAATCCGGCTGACCTGCCTTCGGGCTGATCAGACAAATCATTCCCTTTGCTCCTTTTAAAGCCATGTTAAGGCTCTCTACCTCTGCCCTACAGGGGCCATGATCTGCTTCCTCAAACCTTTGGTCGCAGGCCAGCTTATAAGCTGCCCTTACCTCCCTAACCATTTCCTCCTGCTCTGTTACTTCTGAGGTGAGGCGGGCATTCTCTTCCCGCAGTCTCATCTCGTTACTCCTTGCTTCTGTAAACTGGCACTTTAGGAACTCTGGGGGAGAAATTCGGTTGGCAGCGCCTCCAATTAGCGCCTAAAGAGGCCGAGAAGTGGGGCGTTAGCCAATTTTCGGCCGGGCACAGTGAACCCAGCGCCTCCTCCCATATTGAGTGGGCATTTTGCGCCGGCGCTAAAACTTAGCGCCCGCTCGCGGGCGCAGGCAGATCATGACGTCATTTCAGTGTGCAACGCCTTTTGGGTGCCCCGGACCAGAAATTCAGTGTTGCGCCCCTCCGTTCCGCCTGGCGCTAATAAGGACTGCTTACCTGGAATGTTCCCCAGTCGCTCTCGGGCTAGGGGGGCGCTCTTTAAAGGGGACTGCACTGGTATAAAAGTGGCAGCCATTTTGGGAACACAACTTCCTCGAGACTTTCACAGAGTTGCTGAGTTGCACTCTGAGAGCCATTGCAACAGTGAGCCAGCGCTGGCCAGAGGAACTTCAGCCTTCTGACCATCACCTTGCTGCTGGTGAGCATTTACAATGTTTACAATTTCTTGTGCGCTATTATTATGGAGGCTGCATTGGAGGGGAACGTCCTGCTGCTGAACCATCTGGAAAGGGCACAGAGACGCAGGGAGAGAGGGGCAAGAATGACCAGATGGAGGAGGGCCAACAGACATTGCCACACCAGACCTTACGCTGCCAGGGTTTTCCAACAGCAGTTCTCTTACTTGAACATGTCAGAAGAGCAGTGTCTTAGAAGGCTGCGCTTCAGAAAGGAGGTGGTGACTGAGCTGTGCCACCTGCTTCAGCCAGATCTGCAGCCTCAGATAAGGTGCAGGACCTCTCTGTCGGTGGCTGTCAAGATGACTGTTGCCCTGAATTTCTATGCGAGCGGCTCCTTCCAGGCCGCAACTGGGGACATCGCTAACATATCGCAGTTTGCGGTGCATTGCTGCATCCGTCAAGTAACAGATGCCCTATTTAAAAGGAGGCGGCAGTACATCTCCTTCCCTGTGACACTGGAGAAGCAGCGGGAGCGCGCAGAGGGCATCGCAGCAATAGCGGACTTCCCCATGGTGCAGGGCGCCATTGATTGCACGCACGTGGCTTTGCGGGCGCCTGTTTTGAATCCGGAGGAGTTCCGCAACCGCAAGGGGTTCCATTCCTTGAATGTTCAGCTGGTCTGTGACCACCGACAGCTGATCCTCGCAGTCAATGCGCAGTTCCCTGGCAGCAGCCACGATGCCTTCATCCTGCGCCAGACTTCAGTTGCAGACCTATTCGAGGCCCTGGCTCACCCAGGAGGCTGGCTTCTCGGTGACAATGGCTATCCTCTGTGCCCATGGCTGATGACGCCGTTCCATTCGCCCAGCACTCCTGCTGAAGAGCGCGTCAATGCGAGCCATCAGGCGACGAGGAACATTGTGGAGCACACAATCGGTGTGCTGAAGCTATGGTTCCGCTGTCTGGACCATTCCGGAGGCACCTTGCAGTACTCACCAGAGCGAGTCTCCCACTTCGTCGTAGTCTGTTGCATGCTGCATAACCTCGCCATCCTACGCACCCAGCCAATGCCACCAGCCATTGAAGCACCAGCGGAGGAGGAGGAGGAGGAGGAGGACCAAGACGGGAGGGAGGTACAAACTGGAACGGCCGTCCCTCAGAGGCTGATAACAAGCCGCTTCTAGGCCCCTCTGACGGAATGCTTGGTGCCATTCGATGAGGACGAATGGAACCGTCCGGATAACCCAAGGCCTATGAAGGGCAGTGAATGTAAATATCAGACATGGCCAATGTAAATTTAAAAAGTTGTTTATCTTGCTAAATGTGCTTCCTTCCAACATGACAAAGCAATGGCAACAGAAAGCAAAACTAACACAGTAACACATAAGTGACTCGCACACCCGGGAGGCTATCCAAAACATTACTAACATTCAGACCAGCATCCACGGCCTTGATTTCTACAAATAAGGCATCTCAGCTGCACCTTCTACTCTTTCCCCCTTGATGGTGATCTACTTCCCGTGCGAGGTTGGCCCCTTCCCTCCCTGCAGCTCCTCCATAATGGGATCCCAGTGGCTGCATCAAGGCTGCGGGAGGCCTGCTGGCTGTCCAAAAGCGCAGATGCCCCTGAGGGACGTCCTGGATGACCTCTGGCCTTGGAGGGCCCGGATGCTGACTGCTCCAACTGTGCATTGGTGGAAGCAGTCTGCCCTGCAGGTGGTGGCAGCTGCAGTGGAGACGTGCCAGCGGTGGCATCAGGAATGCTGACATCCTGAGAGCGGACAGCAGCTCCCTGGTTGAATGACACACTGGCACTCTGACGGGGCAGCACCGCAGCATACGCACCAATCGGCTGGTCCACAGATTGATGCCCTGCTGTGGTGCTGCAAGGGCCCCGGGTAATCCCGCCTGATCCAGCGAGGGTGGCAGCAGTCATTGGTCGCGTGGCCTCAATATGCGTCTGCATGAGACCAGCGAGTGACTGTGTGGCAGCACTCAGCACTTGCGTGGCAGGTGCCAGTGCTTCAGTGAAGCCCTGGACAGTCCTTTCCAGTGCTTCGCTGAAGACCGGGACAGTCCTTTCCACTGCTTCGGTCAAGCCTGGACAGTCCTTTCCAGTGCTGCCCCGAAGCCGTGGGCAGTCCTTTCCAGTGATGCCCCGAAGTCCTGGACAGTCCTTTCCAGTGCTGCCCCAAAGTCCTGCGCACTCCTTGCCTGTGCTGCCCCGAAGTCCTGCGCACTCCTTGCCTGTGCTGCCCCGAAGTCCTGCGCACTCCTGGCCTGTGCTGCCCCAAATTCTTGGACACTCCTTGCCAGTGTCTCGATGGATTCAGGCATCCTTGCCACTGCAGCCATGAGCTCAGTGTGCCTGAGCCGAGCCTGGGCGCTCATTTCTGCGAGGGAACGCACCTCTTCTGCGCTCTGTGCAGCAGTACTCGCGGCCTGACTCGCCCTCCGGGGAGACGGCCCCCGAGCTTCCCTACCCCGCTTGCGTTGCTGGAACTACTTCCTGCTCAGAGCATTCCCCCCCGCTCCCCTCCAGGGAAGTAGTCTCCCCAGTCTGCAGAGGGGCTGGCTCGCCTGAGGGTGGCAGGGATGCTCCAGCTTCCTCCTGCTCATCGCCTCCGGAGTCAGTGGCAGCTTGAGGCAGCTTGAGGGCCTGGCTCCCGAGCTGATGATGCAGCATCTGAAAGCAGGGAGGTTGAAGATTGGCTTTAGCGAAAGGACAGGGTGGCAGCAAGGGATGCATGAGTGCTGCAATGCTCTGACATGGGTCCAGAGTGAAAAAGCATGCTGGTGGGGGGAAGAAGTGGAAGGAGAGAGTTCAAAAAGGTGATGACCTTACCATCGCTGTGCACAATGGGGTCGGCAGCTCCAGCGATGACAGGACCAGCCATCTGGCCTCCAACAGTCTGGTGGACTCGTTCCTCCAGTTCCATCAGTGTCTGCAGCTGAGGAGGGCCTCCTCCAGTGCGAAGCTGCTCCCTCCGGTTCCTGGCCAGCTTGGCCTGCAGGAGAAAGGACGGGAAGTGATGAAACATGCTGGCCTGAGCGGACATCACATGCCCCCATGGAAGATTAGCCCTTCCATTATGCATTGAGCTGACATCACATGCCCCCATGGTAGATTGGTCCTTCCATTATGCATTGAGCTGACATCACATGCCCCCCATTGTAGAATAGCCCTTCCATTATGCATTGAGCTGAATGTGCGTGTGTGTTTCCAGAAAGGGCCATGAGTGCTGGCTGACAGATGGCCATTGGGGCTTCGCGCACCCTCTGGCCATAATGTCAGGTGCAGATGGAGGGATGAAGAAGATGGCGAAAAAGGCACTCACCCTAACGACCCGAGTGAGGTCGTGGAACTTCTTCCTGCATTGCACAGGAGTCCTGGCCACCACGCTGGTTGAGGTGACTCTTTGACAAACTTCCCTCCAAGCCCTGCGGTACTCGCTCTGATGAGGCCTCCTGCCATTGTCGGGGTGCAGCACAGCTCGCCGGCGTTCCACTTCGCCAATCAAAGCATCCAATGCCCCATCGGTAAAGCGCTCCGCTCTCTGCCTCACCCTCTCCATATGTTCAAAGTTTGGAATGCCACAGAAAGCACAGCACCGATTTTGAGGCCTACAAGGCGCAGAGTGTGGCTGCTGCTCCTAATTGACCCGCCCCTTTAAGAGCTGGCCGGCGCCAGCATGTCTCGGGGTAATCGATTATTGACAGCACCTGCGCTGCGCCCGGCCACCAACATATTGAGTAGCGCCGCTGGGTTAGCGCCTTAAGACTCCTGTGCAGCGCTTGAATCAACGCCACAATCACCTTTAGGGGCGCAGCAACCCAATATCGCTCGAGGTGGCGATAAGTTGCGCCTGGCGATAACATTTGCACAGTGCCAATTCGAACGTCCCAAACGGGGCTATACCCAATTTTTCCCCCTCTATCTTGTGCCTCGCATGGCTTTTGCCCTCGCTAGCTTTTTGGGTGAGGTGTGAATTTTCCTCCTGTAGCCTCATCTCACTGTCCCTAGCCTCTGTGATTTCCTGCACAAGGCGCTCTATCTCTGCCTGGCATTTCATTACCTCTAGTGTGAGGCGTGCATTCTCTTCCCGCACCCTCATCCCACTATCTCCGGCCTCGTTCACCTCTCTTATGAAGCGTTCTACCTCCGCCTGGCATTTTTCAAACTCGGACTCCCGATTCTTGGCCTCGTTAACCTCCTCCTGCACCCTCATCTCACCCTTCTTAACCCAACCACCTATACCATGATAGGTCAGCTTACACGCTGCCGCTAACTTCTGCAGGGCTACCCACAGACTAAAAACAAGAAAAGCAAGAGCTGATGCTTTCTCTAGATTCAGACCACTCATCATATCAAGAACTGCCTCCAGTCCTGCCGCGGTCGGCAATTTGTAGGGGGCATCTTTTACCTAGCTTACGGTAATTTACCTGGCCAAGCAGCCTTTTTTCCCACTGCACTGAGACCAATACCAAACAGCGGTTTCGAATCGCTAAACCCACCCTTCCAGTTCTGACTGGAGGAACTTATAATTAATGATATATTTTAAAAAACGGACAAATGATCTGGATGCGAGAAAGTCAAACTTTATTAACTTAATAAACTACACCACACAATCAATGAAACAGTTAAAATTGCTTAACAGGCGAAGGCAGATGGCAAAAATGAGGGATAAATGGCTACAATGTTAGTCTTACAATCTTAGCAATTTCCCTTAAATTACCACCCCTCTAACTCCTTACTAGATTGCCTTGCTGAGGAGTCAGAAACCTGCTCACCTGTGGTCCAAAGAGAGAGAAGAGCTCACCTGCAGTCCAAGGAAAATAAGAGAGAGATATGCTTCTGAGAAGCTATCTTTATATCCTGGGAGCTCCTGCTGTTTTGGCGCTGAAAAGGTCTGTGTGCAAATTCACGCCGAAAAGTTCGAATACACAAGAGAAAGGCCATGATTGGCTGATTCAAACGGACTATTTCCCAGTAGCCAAACTGCTCCCATTGTCTGGAATGGGTGATTCAAACCCATTCAGTTTAAACTGTTCCCTTCCTCAGTTTGAGTGTCCTTTTCAAAAGTCTGGGCTGAGCCTTCGAACCATCTCCAGTCACCCTGATGGGTTTTGAATGGGGCTGTATTACTATGTAAACAGAAACCCATTCATTGTGGTCACTCAAAACCGCAGCCTCAAGTGGTTTAATCCCTTATGTCAACAAGGTAGCAGTTTCCTGTAAACAAACATCGATTGTCTCTGGAGGGAAGGGAAACTCCCTTTTTTTGATTGACAGAATTTGACTGCCATTGCCTCCCCTTTTCACAGACATACATGCCTTTGTCCTTGGCCATGCTTTCTGATGGCCATTTTTATCCCTTTGCAATTTACACAGTTCAAAACTCAAGAGTACATTTTTTAAATAAAATGTGCTGTCTTAAAGTGTGTGAATTTTTCCACGAAGTTCCTCGATTCCAGTGTTGTCCACGTGCTGCCCAACTCAACGCAGCCCCCCTGTGATTCTGGGTATGTTTAAAACATTGTCCAACCCAGAGGCAATTTCCACGATGTAGATTAATATTTCCCGATCTTCGGGGACTATGGGGAATTTTGCGAACCCCTACAGGGCAGACAAGGGCTGTCTACCTGGCAGCCTCCCTTCCTCCTCCTGTTCCCCCTCTTCCACTTCCTCCTCTTCCACTTCCTCTTATTCCTCTTCCTCGTGCTCCTGCTCCTGCTCCTCAGCTTCTCACCTGATAGATAGTGGCAAGGGCTGTTCCCTCATAATGGCAAGGTTGTGCAGCATGCAGCATACCACCACAAATCTTGAGACCCACTAAGCTGATAACTGCAGGGCTTCTCCAGAGCGGTCCAGGCAGCAGAAGCATTGCTTTAGGATGCTGATGGTTTGCACTTATAATATTCCTTCTGGCAGCACGGCTCTCATTGTATGCCCACTGTGCACGTGTGCATGGGTTCTGGACTGTGGTCATGAGCCACGACACGAGTGGATAACCCTTGTCGCCCAGTAGCCACCCTTTGATTTGCCGTGGTGGTTCAAATACAGCAGGTGCAGAGGACTGCCGCAGAATGAACGAATCGTGACTACTGCCAGGATAACAGACATTGACCTGCATGATTCGCTGCCTGTGGTCGCACACCAGCTGCACATTGAGAGAGTGGAATCACTTGCAGTTCAGGAAAATGGCAGAGTTGACATGAGGTGCACGCAAAGCTATAAGCATGCAGTCAATGGCACCCTGCGCCATGGGGAAGGCTGCAATTTGAGCAAGTCCTCTGGCAAGAGGGAATGAGATGAAGCTGTCTCTCTTTGTGTAGAGAGCCTCAGTGACCTCCCTTATGCAACAGTGTACTGAAAACTGAGATATGTTGCAACTACCTCCAGCAGCAGCCTGGAAGGAGCCCGACACATAAAAGTTCAGAGTCTCGGTCACCTTGACAGCCCAGGCAATGCAACCCTTGCTCTGCTCTGAGGTTGAAGTTGTGGCTGCAGCAATTGTCAGATTTCAGTCACGACCTCTTTAATGCAGTGTTGATGTCTGAAGCGTTAATCATCGCTGAAGTTCAGGTGAGAGAATTTCTCCCTAAAGACCCTCTGCAAATATGGCCTCCTGCTAAGAGCCCTTCTCCCCCTCCTCCTCCTCTTCCCTCTTCTAGCAGCTTGTCCTTCTCTGCATGGCCTCTCTTCATTCTCCCAGTCATGCTCAATTCCTAAAGGAAGGCCTATCAGGCTACCCATGTTTGGAAGCACCTGGTTTCTGCACAAACCTTGAAACCATCAAAAAACTACATCAACACCAGCCAGACCACTCCTTTAGACTTGAAACTTTAGAAAAGTATAGAAAAGCTCTCAAAATGCATAGAATTGCACCATCATCCAGAAGAAATAATCCAGCTACTAACCTGCAAATAGTTGATGATCCCTTTAAGTAGCACTGGTGGGGGGCCCTTCATGCCATTTAACGTTGTGTTCAGCAGTGCAAAGTTAAGAGAGGGCGTAGGCTGGAGCATGGAGCTCCAAAATGGCAGCGCTGGCATCAAATCAGCATTGCACATTGATTGACGTCATGATCTGCATACTGCTGGCACAAGTTAGGTGCGGCGTGCAAATCTCTTTACAAATATGGCATCCGGTGCACTTCACGTCGGAAGTGAGCATTTTCGAACTTTAGGAGGCCTCGTAGTGCCCAAAATACAGGCGCTACAGAGCCCAGTGAGTTTACTCTGTTCCTCAGTCTCCAGTTTCAGCACCAAGGCACTGGGGATTGCAATAAGATCAAGTCTGAATCCATGTTTACATTTTTAGTAAGAGTTATAAACCTGGAAAGTAATGTGAACAGTACGAGTACTTAATGCTCTCATATCAAAATATTCTATCTGTTATTTTAACAGTGTCATTAATGCATTTATTTTAAATAGGTTAAAATAAAGAGTAATTGTACACAAATCTGTTAAGCATTTGTACAATAACATCTCTCACGAACTTTTGTTGAGTATCATTGGCTAACAGTCGCTACTTAGAATCATAGAATCATAGAATGGTTACAGCACGGAAGAAGATGTGATGCCAAGGTTACATGCACATTGCATATTGCAGATGATCATAAGTCCATCTGTTAGAGCTTCAGAATCATTATCAGCAACTCATGCAATGCCAATGAGAGAGATGGAAAACTATTCTGTCACCAGCTTACTGTGATGCACCCCTCTGTCCGTCCCCCACTTGCGCATCTTCCTCCACTCTTACGATCTCCAGAACCGCATCCTCCCAGGGGGGTGAGGTGGACTACTGAGGGTGGCCCTCCTCCTGTCCTCGCTCTTTCTCGCTTATAGTGAGCTCCCTTTTCCTGCAATGAGGGAGACAAGTGGAGGTTGAGTGAGAATGAAGGAGTGAGTGTAGAGATTCCATAGCATAGATACTTAGAAGGAGACAAAGATGGAGTGAGGTGGCAAGACCAAGGGCCCTACCTGTGTGTTGGCAGTGGTTTTCATAGCATCACAGTGGTAGGGAGTGTGAGGGCTGCATAGTTGAATAGCTAGGTGAATGTGACCATAGAGAGAGAGGGAATGGGTAAGGGTGCATGGATGTCAGTGTCAAGTGGGATGTGGAGAAAGAGATTGCTAAAGCTGAGTGCTGGTGAGGAAAGGCAATGGGGATCAGATTGAAGGTGATGGGAAATTCATACTCACTTTTCCAGTGCACAGAAGGTCATGAAATCTCTTCCTGCACTGAATCCAGGTTCTGCGGGTTACTGATAATGAGTTGACCTCCTCTGCCACCTGGATCCACACAGCCTTGGTCTGCTGGGGAGGCTTCTTCCTCCCTGAAGAAGGGAAGAGCCCCTCTTTATGAGCTCTTGCTCCCTCAACTAAAGCCTGCAAGGCAACGTCATCAAACCTGGGAGCAGACTTAGGCCTCTCGCTGGTCATTCTGCCTCCAGGTCCCTGTAGCACAAAAGGCCAAAATGTTGGCAGTCTGCAGAAGAAGCAAGGCTTGTTGCAGACCTTAAATGCCGCAGCAATGATGACGTCATCGGAGGCAACTTTCAGACTGGAAAAACTCATTTGCCATGGGTTCCCACACGTTGGAACTCAATTGGCCAATTAAGTTAAAATCACATCAATCTCCCACATCGATTTAGATTCGGGTGGATAACACGAAATGCAGATTACACGACCCCAGCCCGCCCCTGAATTAAAATCCAGCCCTATACCTCTATTCATGAAGCCCAGGATCCCGTAAACTTTTTTAACTGCCTTCTCAACCTGCCCTGCCACCTTCAACGATTTGTGCACATATACCCCCAGATCTCTCTGTTCATGCACCCACTTCAGGATTGTACCCATTAGTTTATATTTCCCCTCTTCATTCTCTCTACCAAAATGTATCACTTAACACTTTTCTGCGTTAAATTTCATCTGCTACATGTCCACCCATTCCAACAGCCTGTCTATGTCTTCTTGAAGTCTGTCACTATCCTCCTCACTGTTCACTATACTTCCAAGTTTTGTGTCATCTGCAAATGTTGAAATTGTGCCCTGTACACCCACATCCAAGTCATTAATATATATCAAGAAAAGCAGTGGTCCTAGAACCGATCCCTGGGAAACACCACTGTATACCTTCCTCCAGTCACTTTCCTGTCACTTAGCCAATTTCGTACCCATGCTACCACTGTCCCTTTTATTCCATGGGTTTCAATTTTTCTGGCAAGCCTAATATGTGACACTTTGTCGAACGCCTTTTGGAAATCCATGTACACCACGTCAACTGCATTGCCCTCAACAACCCTCTCTGTTACCTCATCAAAAACCTCGATCAATTTGGTTAAACACGATTTGCCTTTAACAAATCCATGCTGGCTTTCCTTAATTAATCCACACTTGTCCAAGTGACTGTTAATTTTGTCCCTGTTTATTGTTTCTAAAAGCTTCCCCACTACCGAGGTTAAACTGACTGGCCTGTAGTTGCTGGGTTTATCTTTACACACTTTTTTGAACAAAGGTGTAACATTTGCAATTCTCCAGCCCTCTGGCACCACCACCATTTCTAAGGAGGATTGGAAGATTATGGCCAGTACCTCCGCGATTTCTTCCTTCACTTCACTCAGCATCCTAGGATGCATCCCATTTGGTCCTGGCGACTTACCTACTTTAAGTACAGCCAACCTTTCTAGTACCTCCTCTTTATCAATTTTTATCTCATCCAGTATCTCCTCTAGCTCCTCCTTCACTGTGTCTATGGCAACATCTTCTTCCTTGGTAAAGACAGATGCAAAGTACTCATTTAACACCTCAGCATACCCTCCACCTCCATGCGTAGGTCTCCTTTTTGGTCCCTAATCAGCCTCTTATTACCCATTTACTATTTATATGCCTATAGAAGACTTTTGGATTACCTTTTATGTTAGCTGCCATTCTATTCTCATACTCTCTCTTTGCCCCTCTTATTTTCTTTTTCACTTCTCCTCTGAACTTTCTATATTTAGCCTGATTCTCAGATGTATTCTCGACCTGGCATCTGTCATACACATGCTTCATCTTATTCTCTATCTCTTTCGTCATCCAGGAAGCCCTGACTTTACTTGCCCTACCTTTCGCCTAGTGGGAATGTACCGCAATTGTACCCGAACTATTTCCTCTTTAAAGGCAGCCCATTGTTCCATTACAGTTTTGCCTGTCTATCTTTGATTCCAATTTACCTGGGCCAGATCCGTTCTCATCCCACTGAAATTGGCATTCCTCCAATTAAGTATTTTTACTCTAGATTGCTCCCTGTCCTTTTTCATAGCTAATCTGTACCTTATGATACGATAATCACTGTTCCCTAAATGTTCACCTACTGACATTTGCTCCACTTGGCCTACCTCATTTCCCAGAACCAGATCTGCCTCCTTCCTCATTGGGCTGGAAACATACTGATCAAGAAAGTTCTCCTGAACACACTTCAGAAATTCTTCCCCCTCTCTGCCCTTTACACTATTATTATCCCAGTCTATATTAGGATAGTTGAAGTCCTCCATTATCACTACTCTATAGTTTTTGCATCTCTCTGTAATTTCTCTGCAAATTTGCTCCTCCATATTTTTCCCAGTAGTTGGTGGCCTATAGAATACACCTAGTAGTGTAATGGCACCTCTATTATTTCTTAACTCTAGCCATATATATTCTGTCCTTGACCCCTCCAGGACATCCTCTCTCTCCAGCACTGTAACATTCTCCTTAACCAATACTGCCATACCACCTCCTATCACTCCTTTCCTATCTTTCCTGAACTACCTTATATCCAGGAATATTTAATACCCAATCCTGCCCATTTTTGAGCCAGGTCTCTGTTATTGCCACAACATCAGATTCCCATGTGGCTATTTGCACCTGCAGCTCACCAACCTTATTTACTATGTTTCGTGCGTTCACACACATACACTGTAAACCTATCTTAGACCATCCTGTGTTCTCTCTTTGTCTGACCCCACCAATACTTTACTATATCTTACTTTAGTGCTATCTGTCTCTCCCAATCCTTTGTGCCCTTTGTTTCTCCTTTCTAATGCAGCATCCTGGTGCCCATCCCCCTGCCAACTTAGTTTAAACCCTCCCCAACTGCACTAGCAAACCTCCCCGCGAGGATATTGGTACCAGCTTTGTTGAGGTGCAAGTCGTATAGCCTGTACAGATCCCACCTCCCCCAGAACCAGCCCCAATGCCCCAAGAATCTGAAGCCCTCCCTCCTGCATCATCTGTCCAGCCATGCATTCATCTGCTCTATCCTCCTATTTTTATACTCACTCGCACGTGGCATCGGAAGTAATCCAGAGATTATTACCGTTGAGGTCCTGCTTTTTAATCTCTTTCCTACTTGAATGAAATTTTCTCCATTTTAGTATTTTTTCCAAATTACTTACTTGTAACTGGTTGGTAACCACATACAAGGTTCACTCAGATTCCCCTGTTAGTTGATTGTGGCTGAATGTAATCATTGAGGTTAGAAGCTGTTCACTGTAAATTAGGTAATTTCCCTAAGAGAATGTCTAGATTCCAAATAATTAGGAGATATTTTCTTGTAATTGATTGATGTAAAATTTAGGCTACTTTCTTCCAGTAATTTGATTTAGATAATACATTCTTTTGTAATAACTTTTTAAAAGAAAGGCCTGACATATTCTCCCTTTACAATTAGATCCCTTTGCACAGCATTACTTGACTGAGAATGTGGGCAGGCAATCCACTTCCAAGTCAATGCATTTCTTGAGCTGATGATTAAAGATATCCAGAAGCACCCAGCGTTGATTTGACTATTGATTTTCCTTCCCTGTAAGAATTTGCCCAGTCTTTGTTAAGTGCTGCCTCTAAAAGCTTGCTTCAGATGAGGAATTTTAGGAGAAGCACTATCATACATGAACCTGCATTCTGCCACTCTGAGTGCATTACCACAGTATGCTGAAGCAGTAAGCAGCTGACGCAGCTATTGGTTCCCAAAATAGCACCATCTGGCACACAAGCTGAGCAATTACTTACAGCTTATTTTATATCCCCCGCTTCCTTTGCCCCACCATTGGCAGCCGTGCCTTCAGCCACCTAGACCCTAAACTATGGAATTCCCTCACCAAACCTCTTCATCTCTCCATCTATCTCTCCTCCTTTAAGATGCAGCTTAATACCTACCTTTTTGACCAATTGGTAAATTGCCCTAATATCTCCTTCTTTGGCTCAGTTTGATTACATCCCTGTGAAGCACTTTGGGACGTTTTACTACATTAAAGACGCTATATACAGTATATGCAAGTTGTTGTTGTAGCTATGTCCACAGCACTAGTCTTTGTGATAGCTGAGTGCAGTACCTAAATCAGCAATGGCTCTTCTAAATAGATTGTTCCTGTTTTGAAATATATCATCTGACTTCCCATAAAGTTTGTAGACCTCATTTTGCTTTGTGCATCAAATTGAGCTAGTCAAGATTCAGTGGAAAACTATACTTGTCACCATGACTGAGGTCGGATTATAGCCAGAAACAAGATCAGGAAGTCACTTGCCTTAGGTCAACTCAGCAAAGAATGTTCAGCTGCCTTTTGTAAGAATACATCATCGCTGTAAAGTAACTTGACTAAACTCAAAGTTGACCAAATTTAGTGGACAAGCATACCTTGAGAGACTGAGGGCTGTGTTACTGGGCAAATTCCGTAAAAATCACAGATAAGGAAGTGGGCCTTGAGAGTTCTGTAAAACAAACCTTCGCGCCATTGTTAACAATAACTTCTTCAGACAATGGCGTACCCGGCCTTGAGGCCCACTGACTAACAAATAAGGAGGAGAAAGAAAAACAACTACAGGCCATTTTTAACGTGGTCTGGGACACGTACGCATTGGACGGTCTGCTAAGTTTTGGGGTATAAAAAGTGCAGTCAAAAGACACATGGGGCTGCTGCAGTGAGTTGGGTAACTTGAGCGGTCGCACAGAGAAGAGAACCTACTAGTCACCGCCGAACTGATCACTCGCTGGTGTTAGTACATATGTAGGCTTGTACTTGTTGCAATCGCTGTTGATTTTAAGTAAAGAATAATTACCCTGAAATCTTTGTCTCGAGTTGCCTGTTCCAATATGGATCCGAACTCTAATTAGACTGGAGTAAAAATGTACACGTCTTACAGATTTTAAATAACAAGCCAGCTAGAGAGAAGATATCACCTGGATCTGAACTATGAGGTAGAACCAGTGATTATCCATCCAGGAAAGTATCTGTTGCAATAAACGGCAGCTCAAGGTTGACTAAATTGAAGCAATCAAGAAAATAAGCCTGGTAACCAGCAACAAATCCAGGAAGATGATCATCTAAATTGGCTGTAGAGATTTGAAAGGTGTGACAAGTAGGAAAATTTCTGTGTGTGCTTTTTATAGAGACGGTAACTGTGTTTTAAAAATAGGTAGAGTTAAAATAGAAGCTGTCTTTCCTGGCCAAATTTCAAACTGAAGACTGGAGCCCAGTTATCTGTTAGTCACAGGCCAGGTTGTTTGATCTGTACATTAGTTAGGACACACAGGCTTTGGCCTTTTTTTATATTCATTCTGAAGATGTGGGCATTGCTGACAAGGCCACATTTATTTTCATCCCTCGTTGCCCTGAGAAGATAGTGGGGCTTCTAAGGTACTAACTAAGTTGTACTTGGTTGAAGCATTAACATTTCCTGGGTAAATGGACAATGGGCTGAATCTTGCTGGAAAAATAATGGCGTGTTAATGACACACACAGTTATTAATGTGCAAATTGGCCAGCAAATTCAGGGGTTTAAGAGATAAGCCAAGAGTTGAGAATCCTCAGAATTTTCTGGTTGATATAGCCCGCTCCACCTTTCCCTTCGTACAAGTGGTATCTCGCCCTTAGCCTCACCTTTATCTTTAAGAATCTGCTGGATTTGCACATTAATTACCCATTAAACATGCTGCAGAAAGTTAGGACTGGAACTTAACAGCATAAGTACATTATTAACGATGTGATAATTGTGAATGCAATGCAAAACAAGGGGGGGCAATTTTGCCAGCCCTCGGGTGGCGGGTTTGGAGATGGGACTGCTGGGAAAATGGTAGAATCTGGGGGCGGGTACCCATCCCGCCCCCAACTCGCCTCTGTGCCATCTTCCCAGGAGGCGGGTGTAGTGTATGTACCTTTATTAAGGGGAGAACTACTTTTTACAGCTCCTGTATACTGTAGTACCGGCAGTGACCACACCTGTATATAAACCCAGAGTAGGGATCTGTACTGTTAGTTTTAGAGTAACCCTCATCCAGTAAACACCTGTTGATTGTTCCTCTGCAGTCTCTGTCTATTTATTGAAGGACACCATACATCAAGATTCACGGATTTAACATTGGTGACGAGTCGATTCGAACCTACCTGCAACTCTGCAGAAGAAGGCCGATTCCAGAGGCACGGGCGTCGACCATCCAGCGGAGACTCCAGCGAGACAGGCTGGCAACAGGTACGGCGCAGACCCTTCCCGGACAGCATCGGCGGGAGCCGACCGACGGCACAGAAAAAGGCCGAGCAGCGTCGACGGGGTAAGAGAGAGGGTAAAGCGCACAGGGCGCAGCCGGGATTCAGGACTGAGCGGCGTCAACGAGAGAGGCGCACAGGAAAATGCGCAGAGCGCGGCCGGTGTTCAAGGGCTGAGCAGCGTCCTTGGGGGAAGAAAGGAAAGCGCAGGAGACGCCATTTGAGCCGCAGCGGAGAAGAAGGGAGCGCGCGGGAGACGCCATTTTTGAGCCGCAGCGGAGAAGAAGGAAGAGCGCGGGAGACGCCATTTTTGAGCCGCAGCGGAGAAGAAGGGAGAGCACGGGAGATGCCATTTTGAGCCACAGTGGAGAAGAAGGGAGAGCGCGGGAAGAAAGGAAAGCGCGGGAGATGCCATTTTGAGCCAGCAGAGAAAAAGGGAGAGCGCGGGAGATGCCATTTTTAGCCAGTCTAATCACACCCAGGGATGCCGAAGAGTGGCAGTGTCACAGCGTTTGACAATGAAGTCGAAGATTGGGAGACATATGTAGAATGCATAGAAGTGTACTGCAAGGCGAATGAAGTGCCAGATGCCTGGAAAGCACTGGTATTGTTGAATTACATGGGTGCAAAAACATATGGCTTACTGCGAAACCTAGTAACCCCAGAGAAGCCAGTGGAAAAGGATTTTGAAAACATAGTGGTAATCCTACAGGACCACTTAAACCCCACACCGCTGCTGATAGCAGAAAGATTTAAGTTTCACAAAAGGAACCAGCATAAAGACGAAAGTAATGCTGAGTATTTAACGGAACTGCGCAAGCTATCGAAACACTGCCAGTTTGGAACGGGACTAGCAGATACTTTAAGGGACAAGTTTGTGTGTGGGCTTCAAAGTGATGGAACCCAGAAAAGGCTTCTATCAGAAAAGGATCTTACGCTGGACAAGGCTTTCAGCATGGCAGTATCACATGAAGCAGCCGCACGGGGCGCTGCAGAGATACAACGGAGACCGCAAGAATATGGCACAAATGAAATGTCATATGGAGCAGTGAAGTGTTATCGCTGCGGCAGAACAACACACGGCCATAAGGATTGTTGGTTCAAGGACCAAGTGTGCAGGCAGTGTGGAAAAGTAGGACACATAGCAAGAGTCTGCAGGTCGGGAAAGAAAACCAGCAGTAAGAAATCTCCACAGGAGAAGTACAAAAAGGTACATAAGGTGACGGAGAGTAGTTCAGACGAACAGAAAAGTGATACAGACTCCGGAAGCAAGGAGCTGGGTTGTCTGAAACTACATAATGTAATCAAAATGGAGGATCACCAAACTATCTGGGTCACGCTCAAGATAGACGGAGTCCAAGTGAAAATGGAATTGGACACAGGATCAGCCCTAACAGTCATAAACCGAAGGGACTACAAGCGGCTATTCTCACATATACCCTTGAGAGATACAGAGATTGTCTTGAAGACGTACACGGGGCAAAAAGTCTACCCCAAAGGAAAAATAAGGGTGAACGTTATATATAACGGCAAGGAAACACCAAAAATGGACCTATATGTATTGCCAGCTGGAGGACCACCACTATTAGGACGTGAATGGATCTGGAAGATACAGCTAGATTGGCATTCCATACAAGCACTGACTGTAGATGCCAAAAAGGATGATGACGTCACACCTGGACGACTGTCAAAAATGCTAACTGACGCACAAGAAGTGTTCCAGGAGGGACTCGGAACACTAAAAGGCATAACAGCGACGATCAAAATAGAGGAAAATGCAAGCCCAAAAGTTTTTTAAGGCCACACCGGTGCCTTATGCGATCCACCCAGCCGTTGAAGCAGAGCTGGAAGGTTTGGAACATTCTGGAGTACTGTCCAAAGTGGACTGGAGCGAGTGGGCTACACCCATCGTTCCTGTAATGAAGAGGTCATTGAGTAATACGCCTGGGGAACCAAAGAAGGTTCGCATCTGTGGGGACTTTAAGGTGACAGTGAACCCAGTCCTTCACACGGTACAATATCCGCTTCCGCGGATTGAAGATATTTTCGCCTCGCTATCTGGAGGAAAACGCTTCACTAAGATTGATCTGGCCCAGGCGTACCTGCAAATGGAGGTAGAAGAAGCCTCGAAACAATACCTCACGATCAACACTCATAAAGGTCTCTACCAATACAACCGGCTGGTGTTCGGGGTAGCATCAGCTCCGGCAATTTGGCAAAGGGCAATGGATCAAGTCCTGCAAGGGATTCCAGGGACCCAGTGTTATTTGGACCACATCCTGGTCACGGGCGAAAATGACAGTGATCACCTCGCCAACCTGGAGCAGGTGCTCACTAGATTAAAGGAATATGGGCTCCGAGCTAATCATCACAAATGCGAGTTTTTCCAGAAGCAGATCTCGTATTGTGGCCACGTTATTGATGAAGAGGGGTTACATAAGTCCCCTGAAAAGATTGAGGCAGTAGTCAAGGCTCCAGCACCGGAAAATGTGTCACAACTGAGGTCGTTCCTCGGGCTGGTGAACTACTACCATACGTTCTTGCCGAATTTGTCTACAGTACTACACCCACTGAACACGCTACTGCAATCGGTGAACCATGGAAGTGGAATGACGAATGTAAACGAGCTTTCCAGAAGTGCAAAGAATTGATCACATCAAAAGAGGTGTTGGCTCATTTCAACCCAGCACTACCAATTCAGTTGGCGTGTGATGCATCACCCTATGGTATTGGAGCGGTGCTGTCGCACAAATTCCCGGACGGCTCGGAGAGGCCAGTAGCCTTTGCGTCTCAGTCACTAACCTCAGCCGAGCGTAACTATGCCCAGATTGACAGGGAGGCCCTCAGCCTAGTGTGGGGAGTGAAAAAGTTCAACCACTATCTGCACGGGCAGAAGTTCACCTTGCTGACTGACCACCAACCACTTGTCTCCATCTTTAATCCAAAGAAGGGCGTTCCGGTGATGACTGTGCAACGGCTACAAAGATGGTCCCTTTTTCTAGCGGCGAACCAATATGAAATAGAGTATAAGGGCACGAAACAGCATGGAAATGCTGATGGGCTATCACGCCTGCCACTGCCTACTGTGGAGGAAGCACCAGCAGTGGACCCTGTCGAAATATTTTATTCGACTATAATTGAATGCTTGCCAGTAACTAACGCGGGTATAGAGAAGGAGACCCGAAATGACCCGACACTGTCTCGGGTATATGACTTGACGGTGAAGGGATGGCCAACACATGGCGACTCACTGTTGCCAGCATTCTCATCCAGAAGAGAACAGCTGTCAGTATGCCAGGGGACCTTGATGGGTGGATCCCGAGTGGTAATTCCACCCAAGTTAAGGGAGAGAGTGCTCAATGAGCTTCATGAAGGCCATCTGGGAGGGGTGAAAATGAAAAGCCTTGCTGGGGCTTATGTGTGGTGGCCAGGGATCGATCAGCAAATCAAGGACCTGAGAAAGAGCTGCTCAGGATGCCAGAAGGTCCAAAATACACCACCACATGCCCCTCTACACCCATGGGAGTGGCCCTCCTCTCCATGGCAATGGGTGCATATTGATTTTGCTGGTCCATTCATGGACTCAATGTTTTTAATAGCCGTGGATGCGCACTCGAAATGGCCTGAGGTGATTAAAATGTCCTCCACCACCACGGAGAAAACGATTGCAGTCCTACGGACCATATTTGCCAGGAGCGGCATGCCAGAGCAGATTTGCTCTGATAACGGACCACAGTTTGTGTCCAAAGAGGTTTGGAAATTTATGAAAAGGAATGGGGTAAGGCATTACACATCCGCCCCGTATCATCCAGCCACAAATGAATTGGCTGAGAGGTTCGTACAAACCTTTAAAAAGGCAGTAAGGGCGATGTGCGATGACGACATTCCACTGCAACATAAGGTGGACAATTTCCTGTTAGCCTACAGAAATGCGACACATGCAGTCACCAACCAGACCCCGGCCATGATGTTCTTTAACCGAAGGTTGAGATTTCGTCTGGATTTGCTCAGACCAAATGTATGAAGAGATGTTGAGAATAAGCAATTCCAGCACATCAATGAGAAGCCGACAAGGAGCTTCAATGTAGGGCAACCAGTCTTGGCCCGTGACTACCGAACAGAGAAATGGCAACCAGGAACGATATGCACACGGCAGGGGCCACTAATGTACACAGTAGATGTTGGGGAGAACATTGTGAGACGCCATGTCAACCAGATCCTAGAGTCACAGGAACGAGTCAACCCCATGTCTCGCGTACCTGGTGATGAACCCGACATACAGGTAGCATCTACCCCAGAAACAGTAGCATCGGAAGCTGATGAACCAGCCGACGACAGGGGGCCAGAATCGCCTCCGCACCAAGAGCAAGACACTCAGGAAAGGCGCTATCCAGAAAGGATCAGGAAGCCGCCCCAAAGACTGAATTTATAAGTGGGCTATTTTCAGTTAATGTTGCATGTTAAAAGTGTTAATTGTTAAATGAATGTTGTGGTACTGTTAATCTAAAAGGGGAGGAATTGTAGTGTATGTACCTTTAAGGGGAGAACTACTTTTTACAGCTCCTGTATACTGTAGTACCGGCAGTGACCACACCTGTATATAAACCCAGAGTAGGGATCTGTACTGTTAGTTTTAGAGTAACCCTCATCCAGTAAACACCTGTTGATTGTTCCTCTGCAGTCTCTGTCTATTTATTGAAGGACACCATACATCAAGATTCACGGATTTAACAGCGGGTACCCGACCCATGCCAGGTCCCGTCTCCTGGAGGCGGGAAGGGGTAGTTAACAGGCAGTTAAGAAGATTATCCCCATTTTTCCATTAGAGGTGTAGGCTTCCCGATGTTGGGGAAACCCCGCCAGGGTCAGCGAGGTGAGCAGTGGGTCTGCGGGAGTCGGAGGGGTCCAAAAGTGCAATGTGGAGGTGAGTGATGGGCGCAAGTGTGGAGTGGTAATTATGTGAGGTGAGTGAAAAGTGATAGAAAAAGTTTCCTTACCTTTGTTTCTTCCTGCAGGCTTCAATCGTTGGGGATGCGGTGGCTCCGGCATCTCAATGGCAGGGATGACAGATGGCTGCTGCATTCTCCGATGTAACAGCCATCTGCTTTCTGCTCACAAAATAGGTTTGGTGAGCCTTGAGTACAAGAACTCACCAAACAACAGAGAATGTCAGTGTTTGACAGCTTCTCAAAGCTGTCAAATGATGACAATTCATCTGTCAAAAATTTTTGACAGATGAAACATCATACACTGACGTTCTCTGTAACTGATTTCCCCTTAATTGGCCTGCTAAGCCCACTGGGTGGGCTTAAAAAGATCAATCAAGGGAAAATAGCGTGGGTTGGCCACAAGTTGATAGAGGCGGGACTAAAACCCGACAAGCAGCAGTCCCGCCTCCAACGTGTCCTCATTGGCAAAATCACCCCCATGGTCTCTAGCCCAGAAAGGGAGCAATTTAAATTGTTCAATCTCATTCCTGCATGTAGTAAAATTGTTAGAGATTTCAAAACCGTCAAATTTTTTACTTTTAATTTTTTCTTAGTTTTCTTTTCTGTCTCTTT
Organism: Somniosus microcephalus; assembly: GCF_052327205.1. Classification (NCBI taxonomy): domain Eukaryota; kingdom Metazoa; phylum Chordata; class Chondrichthyes; order Squaliformes; family Somniosidae; genus Somniosus; species Somniosus microcephalus. Next base: position 235,691,197 of record NC_140990.1, read on the forward strand.
TTTGTCTCTCTTTTAATCCAATCTGTCTTTTGCTCCCTTGTTTCTCTTTCTGTACCTGATTTGATTCTAATTCACCCCCTTCTCTGTATTTTCTCTGTTTCTTTCTCAATCCTTAAATCTCTTTGGTTAAGGAGATACACTGTTGGTTCCATCGTTCACTAAGGTCCCAGATGCCCCATTGCACCTGCCACGCCGTTATCAGCATGTACTTCCAGCAAGTTACGGCGCAAATAAATTCAAGCTGAAGGGCACAGGGAAAAGTTTAGCTAATGGCACATACCATGAGATGCCCCACTCCAGCAAGATCTGGCAAAATGTGTAAACATCTCCATGTCATTCATTGTTTGCAATGCTATTGTGTCTTTGAATGTGGTTGATTGACAGATCTGTTCCCATGGGCCTATTGTTCTGAAATATATACCACAATTTTCTTAGTTCAATTCTAAATCGACTTCTGATTAACATAGAAATTGCATTACCTGCTAGCAGCATTGCATTGTTAAAGGTCTATGAAAGGCTCCTTCATCGAAACACGTTATCAGGTAAACAAACTGTGAATGAAATACTTGCAAGAAAAGGGGATTTTTAACATATTGTGGACTGATTTTACCTTTTTTTAATTTTTATACTTCTACTTTCTTACTTTACCTTACTGCTTCTCGGTATTATCTTATTGTAATAAATCTGGCTCAGTTTACCTATCTTCATTGATCTGATCGTATGGTATTAATGGTCTTTTGAAGAAGACATGAGTATATTATTGGCCACCCAGCATGGTCTCTGGTGCACTATATGCCACAATTAGGGGGCAATTGTTAATTGTTACTTCTAACGCACACTATCCTACTCATGGCATAGAAGACTCAAAGAATGCCTTTTTACTATGAGCACAATACAAAATTATTGGGAAAAAAACCGCAAACCCTCTCCTAAGACTTGGGATGCCTATATTGAAAGAGTTACCAATAGTAGAAATTCAGCTCAAGAAACATTATTAAATAATGGGCCAGTAATTCCGTTCCCAACGCGTGAGTACGGACGGTGTACTCACGCGTGTGGCCGGAGGAATTGCCGGATTCCAGCATGCACAGCGCATGCACGGGAAACCGGCATTTCCTCTCCATCGAACTAAGGGGTTAAGAGGTCCAATGCGTGCACGCAGAGTCCTGCGCGCACGCGTTGAACTTCCTTCGTTTTGACAGGTCTGCGCATGTGCAAGGGTCTGGACTTTTTGGAAATGAAAAAAGGAGGCGTAAGTAGTGGATTCTTGAAGGTAAGTGGTCTATTATTTAAAATTATTACATTTTTTCCACAGCTTCATTGTTTTTAAGGACTGTACAGTAAGGTAAGTTTATTTTTAGACCCGAATTCGTGAGAAAAAAAAAATTTCAAAAATTTTATTACAGGTAGACTATCCTTTATCCGAAAACCTCGGGACCAGCCGTGTTTCGGTTTTCGGAAAATTTCGGATTTCAGAAGGTATTTTATAAGACTGGGAAATTTGTCGGGGGTGGGTCGGCGGGGGGGTCGGGGGTGGGGGTCGGCGGGGGGGTCGGCGGGGGTCCACGGGGGGGTCGGCGGGAGGGTCGGCGGGAGTCGGGGTCGGAGGGGGTCCGCGGGGGGGTCCGCGGGAGTCGGGGTCGGCGGGAGGGTCGGCGGGGGGGTTGGCGGGAGGGTCGGCGGGGGGTCGGCAGGGGGGTCGGCGGGGGTCGGGGTCGGCGGGGGGGTCGACGGGGGGGGTCGGCGGGGGTCCGCGGGGGGCTCAGCGGGGGGGTCGGCGGGGGTCCGCGGGGGTCGGCGGGGGGGTCGGCGGGAGTCGGGGTCGGCGGGGGGGGTCGGCGGGGGTCCGCGGGGGGGTCGGCGGGAGCCGGGGTCGGCGGGGGTCCACAGGGGGGGTCGGCGGGGGGGTCGGCGGGAGTCGGGGTCAGCGGGGGTGGTCGGCAGGGGGGGTCGGCGGGAGTCGGGGTCGGCGGGGGTGGTCGGCGGGGGTCCGCGGGGGGTCAGCGGGGGGGTCGGCGGGAGTCGGGGTCGGCGGGGGGGTCGGCGGGGGTCCGCAGGGGGGGTCGGCGGGAGTCGGGGTCGGCGGGGGTCCGCGGGGGGGTCAGCGGGGGGGTCGGCGGGAGTCGGGGTCGGCGGGGGTCCGCGGGGGGGGTCGGCGGGAGTCGGGGTCGGCGGGGGTGGTCGGCGGGAGGGTCAGCGGGGGTCTGCGGGGGGTCCGCGGCGGGGGTCAGGGTCGTGCGCCACTCTGGTCATGTCGTGCGCACGACTTACGCTGAACGAAAAAACCTTCGGTTTTTAGAGGGTTTCGGTTTTCGGAAGTTCGGATAAAAGGTAGTCTACCTGTAATTGTTTTAAATAGTTTTTAAAAGTTATTTATAGTTTATTTAATTATTGGGATGTTTTTTAAAATTTTAATTGAAGTTAAACTAGTCTTTTGGGCGCCCGTACTTTTCATGAGTATGACAGTCTTTACTATCAAACTCATGAATGAGTTTCCCCTCCCCTGATTGGCTGCAGACTGCTCACCTGATCCCAGCCGGCACATCGCAGTAACTACGCCGCTGGATCAGGTAAGCACATCGCGCCGACATCTGAACCGGGCCAGTGACAGGAAATGCAAGTAGGCCTGGGCTTCAGATGTCAGCGCGCAGGGTGAGTGCAGATTGGGGGCTTGCACGCGCGGCAAGCTCCCGATCCTAATTTCAGGGCCATTATGGTAGACCAGTTATACATAGAAACATAGAAACATAGAAGATAGGAGCAGGAGTAGGCCATTCGGCCCTTCGAGCCTGCTCCGCCATTCAACGAGATCATGGCTGATCATCCAAACCCTAGCACCCCGTCCCTACACTGACAGCCATCCCACCCAAGCCCTGTAACCCCACGTATTTAATCCCCCCTAACACTAAGGGTCAATTTTTATCATGGCAAATCAACCTAACCTGCAGATCATAAGCCCCTTAGAAGTTATAGTGAAGAAGCCTTAGCCTGAAGAACAACAAGGCCTCAGGAGCAGATGGAATCCCCGCTGAGGTGCTAAAACATGGCGGAGAAGCACTATTGGCATGAATACATGAACTCATTTCTCTTATTTGGAAGGAGGAGAGCATGCCGGGGATCTCAGAGATGCCGTAATCGTGATCATCTTCAAGAAAGGTGACAAGTCTGATTGTGGTAATTACAGAGAAACCTCCCCTGCTGTCTGCCACAGGGAAAGTCAATGCAAGAATCCTCCTCAATCGCCTTCTCCCAGTGGCTGAAGAGTTCCTCCCAGAGTCGCAATGCGGATTCCGCCCACTAAGGGGCACAATGGACATGATCTTCACCGCGCATCAACTACAAGAGAAATGCAGGGAACAGCACCAACTACTGTACATGGCCTTTTTTGACCTTACAAAGGCCTTCGACACCATCAACCATGAGGGATTATGGAGTGTCCTCCTCAAATTCGGCTGCCCTCAAAAGTTTGTCATCATCCTCCGCCTGCTTCATGACAACATGCAAGCCGTGATGCTGACCAATGGATCCACCACAGACCCAATTCACGTATGGACCGGGGTCAAGCAAGGCTGTGGCATCGCACCAACACTCTTCTTGATTTTCCTGGCTGCAATGCTCCATCTCACCCTCAGTAAGCTCCCCACTGGAGTGGAGCTAATCTACAGAACAAACGGGAAACTGTTTAACCCCCATCGTCCCCAGTCCAGATCCAAGGTCATCCCATCCTCTGTCATCGAATTACAGTATGCAGACGACACTTGCGTCTGCGCACACTCTGAGGCCGAAGTCCAAACCATCATCAACATCTTCACCGAAGTGTATGAGAGCATGGGCCTTACACTAAACATCCGTAAGCCAAAGGTCCTCTACCAAACTGCCCCCGCCACACAGTACTGCTCCCCGATTATCAAAATCCATGACAAGGCCTTGGACAATGTGGACCACTTTCCATACCTTGGGAGCCTACTGTCAACAAGGACAGACATCGATAACGAAGTCCAACACTGCCTTCAGTGTGCCAGTGCAGCCATTGGTTGCCTGAGGAAAAGAGTGTTTGAAGACCAGGACCTCAAACCCGGCACCAAGCTCATGGTCTACAGAGCAGTAGTGATACCCGCCCTCCTGTATGCTTCAGAGACATGGACCATGGCACCTTAAAGCACTGGAGAGGTACCACCAATGCTGCCTCCGCAAGATCCTGCAAAACGATTGGCAGGATAGACGCACCAACATCAGTGTTCTCGCTCAGGCCAACATTCCCAGCATCAAAGCTTTGACCATGCTCGATCAGCTCCGATGGACAGGCCACATCATCGGCATGCCCGATACGAGACTCCCAAAACAAGCGCTCTACTTGGAGCTCCAACATGGCAAGAGAGCCCCAGGTAGGCAGAGGAAATGCTTCAAGGACACCCTCAAAGCCTCCTTGAAAAAGTGCAACATCCCCACCGACACCTGGGGATCCCTGGCCCAAGACCGCACAAAGTGGAGGAGAAGCATCCGGGAAGGCGCAGAATGCCTCGAGTCTCTTCGCCGGGAGCAAGCGGAAGCCAACCGCAAACAGCGGAAGGAGCGCACGTCAACCCAAGCACCCCACCCACCCGCCCCTTCAACCACCGTCTGCCCCACCTGTGACAGAGACTGTAGGTCCTGCATTGGACTCATCAGTCACCTGAGTGTAAGGTATATACCTTTAAGTGGGGGACTATCTTTTACAGCTCATGTATACTGCAGTACCGGCAGTGACCACACCTGTATATAGCCCTGAGTAGTAATCTGTACAGATCAGTTGCAGTGCGAGCCACGTTGAGTAAACACCTGTTGTACCATTCTCCGCAGTCTGTGTCTTATTATACACGGACCCAACATTGATGACGAGGCAAGTTCGAACCTACCTGCAACTCTGCATCACCTCCCGGGGATTCGTTCCTGGAGATCAGTGGATTGGAGGTCAAGGCCAGAGACTCGGGCGTCGACCACGGGCAACCAACCAGTCATCCAGCAGAGACTCGAGAATTGCGGGGGAGGCTGTCGAGAGCCAGGCTTGGCTTTCCAGTCGAGGTGGTCCAGCGAAACAGGCTGGCAACAGGTAGTGCGCAGACCCTTCCCGGACAGCGGCAGCCTAGAGCCCGACCGAGCAGCACAGCAAAGGGCCGAGCAGCGTCGACGGGGGAGAGAGAGAGAGGGCAGAGCGCACAGGGCACAGCCGGTGTTCAGGGGCCGAGCAGCGTCGGAGAGAGGGAGAGAGCGACGCGCAGAAACCCGTGAGGCGCTGCCATTGCCACGAGGACCGCCGGGAGAGGCGTTAGCAGCAGCGCGGGAGACGCCATTTTAAGCCACACCCAAAATGCCGAAGAGTGGCAGTATCACCGCATTTGACAATGAAGTCGAAGATTGGACTACATATGTCGAACGAATAGAGGTGTACTGCAAGGCAAATGAGGTGTCAGATGACAAGAAAGCGTCGGTATTGTTAAATTTAATGGGTGCAAAGACCAAAGTATGGTTTATTACGAAATCTAGTAACCCCAACGAAGCCAATGGAAAAGAGTTTTGAAGACATAGTAACGATACTAAAGGAACATTTAAACCCCACACCGCTGCTGATAGCAGAAAGATGCAAGTTTCACAAACGGAACCAGCATAAGGATGAAAGCAATGCTGATTATTTAACAGAACTGAGCAAACTATCGAAACACTGCCAGTTTGGAGCGGGACTGGCAGATACCTTAAGGGACAGGTTTGTGTGTGAGCTTCAAAGTGAAGGAACCCAGAAACGGCCTTTATCTGAAAAGGACCTTACGCTGGAAAAGGCTTTCAGCATTGCGGTATCATATGAAGCAGCAGCACGGGGCGCTGCAGAGATACAACAGAGACCGCAAGAATATGGCACAAATGAAATGTCATATGGAACAGAGAAGTGCTATCGCTGCGGCAGAACAACACACGACCAGAATGATTGCTGGTTCAAAGGCAAAGTGTGCAGACAGTGTGGAAAAGTAGGACACATAGCACGAGTCTGCAGGTCGGGAAAGAAAACCAGCAATAAGAAACCTATCAAAGAAAAGTACAAGAAGGTACATAAGATGACGAAGAATAGTTCAGACGAACAAAAGAGTGATAACGACTCCGAAAGCAGGGAACTGAGTTGTCTGAAACTACATAATGTGATCACAACGGAGGATCACCGAACCATTTGGGTCACTCTCAAGATAGCAGGAGTCCAGGTAAAGATGGAATTGGACACAGGATCTGCCCTAACAGTCATAAACCGACGGGACTACGAGCGGCTATTCCCACTCATACCCTTGAGAGACACAAAAATTATTTTGAAGACGTACACGGGGCAAAAAGTCTACCCCAAAGGAAAAATAAGGGTGACCATTATATATAACGGTAAGGAAACACCAAAACTAGACCTGTATGTATTGCAAGATGGAGGACCACCATTACTGGGACGTGAATGGATCTGGAAAATACAACTGGATTGACAATCCATACAGGCACTGACTGTGGCTGACAAAAAGGATGACGACGTCACACCTGGGCGACTGTCAAAGATCCTAACTGACGCGAAAGAAGTGTTCCAGCAAGGACTCGGAACACTAAAAGGCATGACAGCGACGATTAAAATTGAAGAAAACGCAAGCCCAAAATTTTTTAAGGCCAGACTGGTACCTTATGCGATCCGCCCAGCCGTCGAAGCAGAGCTGGAGAGTCTGGAACATTCAGGTGTACTGTCCAAGGTAGACTGGAGCGAGTGGGCTACTCCCATCGTCCCTGTGATGAAAAGGTCGTTGAGCAGCATGCCTGGGGAACCAAGGAAGGTTCATATCTGTGGGGACTTTAAGGTAACAGTGAACCCGGTCCTTCACACCGTACAATATCCACTTCCGCGGATTGAAGATATTTTCGCCTCGCTATCTGGAGGGAAACGCTTCACTAAGATTGATCTGGCCCAGGCGTATCTGCAAATGGAGGTAGAAGAAGCATCAAAAAAAAACTCACAATCAACACCCATAAAGGTCTCTACCAGTACAACCGGCTGGTATTCGGGGTAGCATCAGCTCCGGCTATTTGGCAGAGAAATGTAAGAAGTCACACGACACCAGGTTATAGTCCAACAGCTTTATTTGAAATCACAAGCTTTCGGAGCGCTGCTCCTTCTTCAGGTGAAGTGGAGAAATGCATAAAGACACAGCTTATATAGTCAGAGAATCATGTCAGATGTTTACAGGTAACCTTTCCAACTGCCATTTATCACACCTCGGCAGAGAGATAATCACAGCAGTGTGAATGGTGTCCAAACAGGTCAGTCAGGGAAACATTACATCAAAGAACAATGAGGTGGGGTCACAAGGGGTCAAATATTACAGATGCTGGGGTCTGTATGAAAAACAAAAAAACAGACAAAAAACATTTTTTTTGGCTGGAAATCACAGCAGGTCCGGCCGCATCTGTGTAGAGAGAACAAGCCAATGTCGACTCGAGTCTGGATGACCCTGCCTCAGGTGGGGTTACATGTAGCGTGACATGAACCCAAGATCTCGGTTAAGGCCGTCCTCATGGGTGCGGAACTTGGCTATCAGTTTCTGCTTGACGATTTTGCGTTGTCGTGTGTCTCGAAGGCCACCTTGGAGAATGCTTACCCGAAGATCGGAGGCTGAATGTCCTTGACTGCTGAAGTGTTCCCCGACTGGGAGGGAACACTCCTGCCTGGTGATTGTTGCGCGGTGTCCATTCATCCGTTGTCGCAGTGTCTGCATGGTCTCGCCGATGTACCATGCTCCGGGGCATCCTTTCCTGCAACGTATGAGGTAGACAACGTTGGCCGAGTCACATGAGTATGTACCATGTACCTGGTGGGTGGTGTCCTCACGTGTGATGATGGTATCTGTGTTGATGATCTGGCATGTCTTGCAGAGGTTGCTGTGGCAGGGTTGTGTGGTGTCGTGGTCGCTGTTCTCCTGAAAGCTGGGTAATTTGCTGCGAACGATGGTCTGTTTGAGGTTAGGCGGCTGTTTGAAAGCGAGTAGTGGAGGCGTGGGGATGGCCTTAGCGAGGTGTTCATCATCATCGATGACATGTTGAAGGCTGCGAAGAACATGGCGTAGTTTCTCCGCTCCGGGGAAGTACTGGACGACGAAGGGTACTCTGTTGGTTGTGTCCCGTGTTTGTCTTCTGAGGAGGTCTATGCGATTTTTCGCTGTGGCCCATCGGAACTGTCGATCGACGAGTCGAGCGTCATATCCCGTTCTTACAAGGGCGTCTTTCAGTGTTTGTAGGTGTCCATCGCGTTCCTCCTCGTCTGAGCAGATCCTGTGTATTCGCAGGGCTTGTCCATAGGGGATGGCTTCTTTAACGTGGTTAGGGTGGAAGCTGGAGAAGTGAAGCATCGTGAGGTTGTCCGTGGGCTTGCGGTAGAGTGAAGTGCTGAGGTGTCCGTCTTTGATGGAGATTCGTGTGTCCAGGAATGAGACTGATTCTGAGGAGTAGTCCATGGTGAGTTTGATGGTGGGATGGAACTTGTTGATGTTATCGTGTAGTCTTTTCAGTGATTCTTCGCCGTGGGTCCATAGGAAGAAAATGTCGTCGATGTATCTGGTGTATAGCGTTGGTTGGAGATCCTGTGCAGCGAAGAAGTCTTGCTCGAACTTGTGCATGAAGATGTTTGCGTATTGGGGTGCGAATTTGGTCCCCATGGCTGTTCCGTGTGTTTGGGTAAAGAACTGGTTGTCGAAGGTGAAGACATTGTGGTCAAGGATGAAGCGGATGAGTTGTAGGATGACGTCTGGAGATTGGCTGTTGTTGGTGTTGAGTACTGAGGCTGTCGCAGCGATGCCGTCATCGTGGGGGATACTGGTGTAGAGTGCCGAGACGTCCATCGTGGCGAGGAGTGTTCCTGGTTCAACTGGTCCGTGGGTGCTGAGCTTCTGTAAGAAGTCTGTAGTGTCGCGACAGAAGCTGGGGGTTCCCTGTACGATGGGTTTCAGGATGCCCTCGACATATCCAGAGAGGTTCTCACACAGGGTTCCGTTGCCTGATGCGATAGGACGTCCAGGTGTGTTGGCTTTATGTATCTTTGGGAGGCAGTAGAAGTCTCCCACGCGGGGAGTACGTGGGATGAGAGCATGTAGGATGCTTTGAAGGTCTGGATCGAAGGTTTTGATCAGTCTGTTGAGTTGGCGGGTGTGTTCTTTGGTCGGATCTGCGGGTAACTGTCTGTAGTGTTCCTGGTTGTCCAGTTGTCGGTATACTTCTTTGCAATAGTCCGTTCTGTTCTGTATGACGATGGCACCTCCTTTGTCTGCTGGTTTGATGACGATGTTGCGGTTGGTCTTGAGAGCGTGGATGGCGTTGCGTTGTGCTCGGGTGACATTCTGGACTGTCTTGTGAGTGCGGCTGATGAATCTGGCGTTGATGCATCTCCTGACAGCTTGAGCATACATGTCAAGCTTAGGGCAGCGACCCTCCGGAGGGGTCCAATTTGACTCTTTCTTCTTCGGTTGCTGCACTGCGGATCCCTCTGTCTGCTGTTCCAGATCATTGATTGTCTCATTGGGTTCGCTGCTGACATCTTGGGATTTGTGGAAGAATTCCCGGAGCCTCATTCTCCTGATGAATTCCTCTGTGTCTGCTGTGAGACCGATGGGGTCCATTTTGGTGGTGGGGCAGAAATTGAGCCCTCGGCTGAGAACTTCAATTTCGTCTGGTTGAAGGGTGTGGTTGGACAGGTTGACGATGGATTTCCCTGTGGTTTCAACCGTGGTACCGGGGGAGGCTTGGTTGCTGCTGCTGGTGATGCCAAGTTTCTCAAGCTTCCTGTTCTTGGTGTGCATGTAGGTAGCGTAGTTCCGTTGCCTTGTTTGTTTGGCGGTGTCTCGTAGCTGGTCTGCTGCGTCCTGAGCACAGGCTGAGAACATGGACTCCATCTTGGTTTCGAGGTTGCGGCATCTGCTGTAGAGCTGGTGTACGAGATGGTTGAGGAGTGTGCGAGAGGTACGACGGCAAAGTCTCTCAGCGTAGTCTGTGTTGTAGGTCGACTTGAGTGGGTTAGTGATCTGTAGTCCTTTCGGGATCTTGTCTGCTTTCTTGCATTTCTGTAGAAACTTGATGTCTGTGTCGATATGCGCGATCTTCTTGGAGATCCTCTCCACTTTGAGCCGGCAGTTTGTGGTGTCGATAGTAGCCATGGTGTGGAGATGCCGGAGTTGGACTGGGGTGGACAAATGTAAGAAGTCACATGACACCAGGTTATAGTCCAACAGCTTTATTTGAAATCACAAGCTTTCGGAGCGCTGCTCCTTCTTCAGGTGAAGTGGAGAAATGCATAAAGACACAGCTTATATAGTCAGAGAATCATGTCAGATGTTTACAGGTAACCTTTCCAACTGCCATTTATCAGAGGGCAATGGAACAAGTCCTGCAAGGGATCCCAGGGACCCAGTGTTATTTGGACGACATCCTGGTCACGGGCGAAAATGACAGTGATCACCTTGCCAACCTGGAGCAGGTGCTCACTAGATTGCAGGAATATGGGCTCCGAGCTAACCGCCCCAAATGCGAGTTTTTTAGAAAACAGATCTCGTATTGTGGCCACGTTATCGATAAAGAGGGATTACATAAGTCCCCAGAGAAGATTGAGGCAGTAGTTGTAATGATATCAGCAAATAGTGATGGTATTTGCCTGTTTGATTATGATGCCTTACCAGCATGTTTGCATGTATTGATTACTTATGCCTGACCAGCAGAGGGCATGTGACAGAGACAAGCAGTTTAGTTTGGTTTCATTCTAGATGGATCACTAGCATGATGTCTCCTGTAATGCTGTTATAAAGAGTTGAACAAGCTTTAGATTAAAAGACATTCTCTTTCATAAATGTCTCGTCATTGAACCCACAAAGAAATCGATACATGGTGTCAGAAGTGATTGAAAGAGATGAAGAGGAAAAATCTGAAGTTAAATCAGCTCTCCACATATTAGCAAGCTAAAAGAGAACATCGTTACTTACCATTGGAGAATAGCTAACGAAGTGAAAAAATGGTAGGATTACACCCACCGGCGAAGCTTCAGTTGACAGGTAATGTGGCTGAAAATTGGAGGAGGTTCAAACAACGTTTGGAGTTGTATTTATCAGCAATCGGAGCTGACGAGAAAAGTGATAAAATGAACGCGTCAGTGTTCTTACATGTTGTGGGTGATGAAGCGCTGGAGGTGTATAATAACTTCACATTTGCTGCTGATGGAGACAAAATGAAGCTAGATAAAATAATGGAACAGTTTGAGGCCTACTGCATACCTAAACGTAACGTGACGTTTGAGAGGCACAAATTTTTCACATGTGTACAGAAAACCGGAGAGACTATTGGTCAGTATGTGACTGAACTGAGAAACCGAAGCAAAACATGTGAATTTGGGGGACTGACAGACTCGCTGATAAAAGACAGACTGGTGTGTGGTATTCCAGATAATGGTCTAAGGGAAAGACTGCTAAGAGAGCAAGATCTAGACCTGGGAAAAGCCATAGCACTGTGTAGGGCTACAGAGACTGTGAAGTCGCAGGCAAAGGAGCTGTTCAGTGACAGTAGCTGCAACGTGGATGCAGTGAGAATGAACGGACACAAACCGTTTAACAAAAAGGGCGCCAATGTGAAAAAAGAGGCGTGGCCAGCGAACAAAAATGAAAGGGGCAATCGAAAGTCATGTAGTCGATGCGGTACACAGCATCCACCAAAAAAGTGTCCAGCATATGGTAAAACATGCAATAGTTGCAACAAAAACAACCATTATGCCCGTTGCTGCAAGAACCAAGCGCAACAAAGCAAGGTCCATGCAGTAGATGAAAGCGAGATAGAGGAGTTCTATGTAGATGTCGTGTCTGAAAACAAAAAAGAAAAAAGAGACTGGATGTTGACACTAAAAGTGAATGACATACACATTCCATTTAAATTGGATACTGGAGCACAAGTTAATGTGATATCAGAGACTGATTTTAAGAAAATTAGACCCAGACCAAAGATACATGGAATCAAAGTGAAAGTGACAGGATACTCAGGTACTGATATACCAGTGAAAGGAAGATGCATTGTCAAAGTGACACACAAGGACAGAGAGCACACGCTAGCATTAATCGTGGTGCCAAAGGATGTGCAAGCCATACTAGGTTTAATAGCCTGTGAGAGACTGAACCTGGTAAAGAGAGTCCTCGTTGTGGAAAGCGAAGGAGAGACAGTCTATGATGAACTCATGAAAGAGTACAACGACCTATTTAAGGGTCTAGGCTGCCTTCCAGGAGAACACACGATCAGAGTAGATAAAAGTATGCCAACGGTCATACATCCATGCAGAAAAGTTCCGTTTGCTCTTCAAAAGCAACTGAAGGCAGAGTTGGACAGGATGGAAAGCCTGAACGTGATTCAGAAGATAGATGAGCCAACTGAGTGGGTGAGTTCCCTCGGTGTAGTGGTCAAAAAGAATGGAAAGCTCAGAATTTGCCTGGATCCAAGAGATCTAAACAGAGCAATAAAGAGAGAGCACTTCAAGCTTCCTACACGTGAGGAAATCATGTCACAGTTTGCAAATGCAAAGTATTTCAGCAAGTTAGATGCATCATCAGGATTTTGGCAGATGAAATTGGATGAAGCAAGTTCAAGACTGTGCACGTTCAACAGTCCATTTGGCAGATACAGGCCTAGAAATTAGGTTTGCCTCCGCCAGGGCTTTTGCGCCCGAAATTTTGCGCCCGCGATAATTGCCGCTGCGCCCGCCAAAAATTCAGCTGCCCCGCGCCCAGACGGCTGTGGGCGCTAATGGAGGGTTTCAGCGCCTCGCTATGGCCGCTGAATGCAGGTTTGCGGCGCTAATCCCCTGCTGCGGCACCCGATGCGGTGCGGCAGGCTGGGGTACTGCAGGCCTCCTCCTTCTGTTAAGGAGGAGCTGCCTGCAGCCGACCGCTGACCGGTCGATTCGCCCGACAAATGAGCCCGGCACCTCGGAGAAGTGCCGGGCTCGCGGGACACACACATCAGTGCCGCGGGGGGGTGGTGGAGGAGTCCGGGGAGGGAGGTACGGCAGGCGGCCGCCGGGAAAGCGGCCGGCCGCCGCTCCACCTTAATGCACCGGCGCTACGTGCTGCAACATCCCGTTGAACAATCGTTGGTTGCGGCTGCCACGGGCGAGGCGGCCGCAACTGAATTTGGGCGTCCGGCCGCGTTACCACAGCAACCGGGACACTGCGCACACCGATGACGTCATCGGTGCCGGCGCAGCGCTACCGGCTAATGCCGATGGTAGGGCCCAACGCAATTTCGATCGCGGCTATAATTCCGGCGCAAGGCCCTCTAACGCCTCTAATTGGGCGCTAACCCCACCAAATTTCTAGGCCACAGATTCCTAAGGTTACCATTTGGCATTGCCTCAGCTCCTGAAGTGTATCACAAAACTATCCATATGATCTATGAGCACCTGGAGGGAGTTGATACATCAATGGATGACATCATAGTATGGGGAACCACGAGAACTGAGCATGACGAGAGACTGAAAAAAGTGCTGGAAGCAACAAGGAAAACAAACCTGAAGCTGAATAGAGAGAAATGCCAGCTCGGGGTGACAGAACTGACATTCGTGGGAGATATCCTTAGCAGTGAGGGCATCAGACCAGATCCCAGAAAGGTGTCCGCCATTGAGAATATGCCAAAGCCACAATGCAAAAAGGATGTGCAGAGGTTTAATGGAATGATCAATTACATGGGTAAATTCATATCCAACCTCTCAGAAAAGATGGCGCCACTGAGAAGACTAACTGAAAAGAACATAGAATGGGAATGGAATCATGAGCATGAGAAGTCATGGAGCGATCTAAAGAAACTGCTCGCAGAGGAACCAGTTCTGAGGTTTTATGACCCAGCGAGACCCATCAAGATATCATCAGATGCATCACAGAGTGGGCTCGGTGCCGTTCTTCTGCAAAAATATGACTACTGGCAACCTATTGCATATGCATCGCACTCAATGACAGACGCGGAGACGCGATATGCTCAAATAGAAAAGGAGCTGCTCAGCATCACATATGCCTGTGAAAGATTTCACCAGTTTGTGGCAGGACAAGCAATCAGTGTAGAGACTGACCATAAGCCCTTGATTGCATTGTTCCAAAAGCCACTAAATAGCTGTCCGCTTAGAATACAAAGAATGATGATCAGGCTGCAACGCTATACACTGAATGTTGCGCACACACCAGGTAAACTGATGTATACAGCAGACACGTTGTCCAGAGCTGTTGACCCAAGTGAGCCCGCAAACACCAAAATGGATGAAAAAGTGAACGCCTATGTGGACATGATCACAAGTGCACTGCCCATAGCAGATGCAAAAATGGAGCTCATAAAGACTGAGACAAACAAAGATGAAACAATGAGACGACTGAGGAAAAGCATCTTGGATGGATGGCCCAATATGAAGCAAGACTGCTCACCTGACATGGCAGAGTACTGGAACTGCAGGGCGGAACTATCAGTGGTCGAAGACATCATCTACAAAGGAAGTAAAATAGTTATCCCAAAGAGTCTGAGAAAAGAGATGCTAAAAAGGATCCATGGAGGACATCTGGGAATCGAAAAGTGTAAGAAAAGAGCACGAGAGGTGATGTACTGGCCACGAATCAACCTAGATGTGACAAATGAGGTGTCAAACTGCACAATATGCCTGAAATATCGAGCAAGCAATCCGGTAGAACCACTAAAACCACACCCAGCACCAGACAGACCTTACCAGAAGGTAGGCGCTGACCTATTCGTATGTCAAGGGAAGGACTATCTTGTAGTCACAGACTATTACTCCCTGTATCCAGAGGTTTGTAGACTGTACACCACCACTGCAGATGCTGTGATAAGATGTATGAAAGCCATATTCTCCAGACATGGCGTGGCAAGCGAGGTCTTCACAGACAATGGACCTCAATTTTACAATGCAAGTTTCCGACACTTTGCCAAAGAGTGGGACTTTGTCCACACAACGTCAAGTCCTCACTTTCCACAGTCCAATGGTCTAGTGGAAAAATCGGTCCAGACAGTGAAAAGACTGATGTACAAGGCAAAAGACAGTGGGACTGACTTCTACCAGAGCATGCTTGTATACCGCACAACGCCGCTCGAGTGTGGTAAGTCACCAGCCCAACTCCTTATGGGACGTCGGCTAAGGTCAAACCTACCCATCCCGGAGAACCTCCTGAAAACAAAAGAGGGGGAGAAAGTGAGGAAGTTCAAAGAGCAACAGAAAGAAAAGCAAAAGTACTACTATGACAGAGGAACACAAAACCTACCTGAACTCCACACTGGTGACCAAGTAAGGTTCAAAGACAAAACAAACACATGGACTCAGAAGGGAACTGTCCTGAGTGAAGTTCAACCAAGATCATACACCATTCAGACAGATGAGGGTGCTGTTCTGAGAAGAAATCGTCGAGATCTTCTCATGGGACCAGCCACAGCAGGTCAAAAGACTGATACTGTTGAACAACCTGATCACACAGCTGAGAACACATCATCTGAGGCAACAACTCAGATTCAAGGACAATCAATCAGAAAATCCTCAAGACACGTGAAGCCTCCTGAGAGACTCATTGAGCAAATTTAAGGACTATTGTTATAGAAGGAAGTAATGTTATCTTATTCTTTCTTCAAGTTCTAGTGTATTTACATATTTCATGTGAACACACAAAGCAAGGTTAAAAAACCTTGATCATGATACTGATAATGTAAGTTCATTAAGTGTTACAGTTAAAATGCAGATTAATACAAAGAAAACATGTTGTTAGTTAAAAGTAAAATACTTTTGTTTTAAGAAAGGGAGATGTAATGATATCAGCAAATAGTGATGGTATTTGCCTGTTTGATTATGATGCCTTACCAGCATGTTTGCATGTATTGATTACTTATGCCTGACCAGCAGAGGGCATGTGACAGAGACAAGCACTTTAGTTTTGTTTTGTTCTAGATGGATCACTAGCATGATGTCTCCTGTAATGCTGTTATAAAGAGTTGAACAAGCTTCAGATTAAAAGACATTCTCTTTCATAAATGTCTCGTCATTGAACCCACAAAGAAATCGATACAGTAGTCAAGGCTCCAGCACCGGAAAATGTGTCACAACTGAGGTCGTTCCTTGGGCTGGTAAACTACTACCGTAAGTTCTTGCCAGGAATGGCTTGCCAGAACAGATTTGCTCTGACAACGGACCACAGTTTGTGTCCGAAGAGTTCCGGAGGTTCTTGAAAAAGAATGGGGTAAGGCATTACACATCCGCCCCATATCATCCAGCCACAAATGGATTGGCTGAGAGGTTCGTACAAACCTTTAAGAAGGCAATAAATGCTATGTACAATGACAACATTCCGCTGCAGCACAAGGTGGACAATTTCCTGTTCGCCTACCGGAATGCGACACATGCAGTCACCAACCAGGCCCCAGCCATGATGTTCTTTAACCGAAGGTTAAGATCTCGCCTGGATATGCTCAGACTAAACGTACGAAGAGATGTTGAGAGTAAGCAATTCCAGCACATCCATGAGAAGCCAACAAGGAGCTTCAAAGTAGGGCAACCAGTCTTGGCCCACGACTACCGAACAGAAAAATGGCAGCCAGGAACGATATGCACACGGCAGGGCCCACTAATGTACACAGAGGATGTTGGGGAGAGCATCGTGAGACGCCATGCTGACCAGATCCTAGAGTCACAGGAACAAGTCAACCCCATGCCTCGCCCATACGTACCTGGTGATGAACCCGACGTACAGGTCGCATCTACCCCAGAAACAGTAGCATCGGAAGCTGATGAACCAACTGACGACAGGGGGCCAGAATCGCCTCCGCACCAATAGCAAGACACTCAGGAAAGGCGCTATCCAGAAAGGATCAGGAAGCCTCCCCAAAGACTGAATGTATAAATAGACTATTTTCAGCTAATGTTGCATGTTAAAAGTGTTAATTGTAATTAGTTTGATATTTAATTGTTAAATGAGTGTTATGGTACTGTTAATCTAAAAGGGGAGGAATTGTAATGTATATACCTTTAAGTGGGGAACTATCTTTTACAGCTCATGTATACTGCAGTACCGGCAGTGACCACACCTGTATATAGCCCTGAGTAGTAATCTGTACAGATCAGTTGCAGTGTGAGCCACGTTGAGTAAACACCTGTTGTACCGTTCTCCGCAGTCTGTGTCTTATTATACACGGACGCAACACTGAGAACTCATTTTTAGTGTGGAAGCAAGTCATCCTCGGTTCCGAGGGACTGTCTAAGAAGAAGATAGTGAAGAAGACATTTCATTTTAATCCAAAAATCCTATAAAGGATTTTAAAGAGACTTCTGATATATGAATTACAGATTTTCCATCTGCCAGAAAGCAGATGCAGCTTTTTAATACCTTAAGTAGAACTTATTTACCTTGTCATTTGAAAAGAGGAACTACAGGAAGAGTTGAAGCAGTCAATATGTTTGAAGACCTGCCATTTACAGAGCCATGATTGTGAGATAATAGGGTATATTTTACAAACTTGCTTTCCTAACACAGCTTCGCCCACTGGGAGTGAATATTGGAAATTTGGGCCCTGAAGTTAGTGGGCTGCAGGGTTCCCCCACATTCATTGTACCCTATTGAGTTGCATACCACAAGTATTCAGATGTTGAAGAAACTTATCTGATCTTGAATGGTTGGCCACAGAGCAAGGAAGAGGTTGGACTCTACTCATTCCATTCTTTTTCTGCTTGTCTCTGGTCAAAGGTTGGAATCAGTTTGTCTATTTTTGGATGCTAATGACTACCTCACCACTATAAATTACTGTTCAAATTTCACTACTTGGACAACAGCTTGGCAAAAGTATTGGAATGATCCACAGTTTACGTCTGAAGAATTGAAGCAGTTCTCCAGAAAATGGAATTTCAAACCTGTCACTTCCTTGTCATGATCCCCACAGCGCAGTGGAAATCCAGTAAGAGGTTGATAGACAGAAGAACTAAGACCCTACTACCCGCAGCAGGAAATTTATTCTAACCAAAAGTGATCAAAAGTGTGCACTAGGAGCTCCAGGAGAGTAAACACATTATTTTAACAAATGAGCCAAAGTTCTCTCACCCTACAGGGAGAGAGATGTGGTCAGTATATTGTCATTACATCACTCTGTGGAAGAAAGCAAACATCCAAAGACAAATAGACTAGAAAGTTGAGAAATTATCACTATCTAAAAAAGACGCAAAAGAACCATATCCTCGCATCTCACATCTCAACAAGCACAGACAGAGCAAGATGTGAGTGAAGTACCAGGAACAGATGGATGAATCAAGACCACAGTGATTTGTGACAAGATCTGGAGGGGCTGTTAAGTGGCCAGCTTAACTGAAAGATGTTGTTACTTCATGTTTTAATGTTTATTTGTTGATTGATTTGAGCTAAGAGTATACAAGATATTTTAGTAGAGATGAGTAGTTCATAATAGACAAAGAGATTCTCCTAAATAAATATAGGCCTAGAAATTCAGTTGTTAGCACCAGTCGCTAGCGCCTTAGGAGGAGGAGAAGTAGGGCGCTAAGCGGCTAGCGCCCGGGCGCAGCGCGATCTGCGCCTCTCGCGAACTTCACTCAAGATTTAGCGGCTGCGCAAAACCGCAGCGCCCGCTCAGCTGCGCGAGCAGATCCTGACGTCATTTCATGGTGCAACGCCCTTGGTGCGCCCCGAACCAGAACTTCAGTGGCGCCGCTCTTCTGTGCGCCTGGCGCCCCCAGCGACTGGTAGAGGGGAACGGTTCCCAGTCGCTGCGGGTCACGGGGGGCGCTAGTTAAGGGGGACGCCTCCTGCATTATAAGTGGCAGCCATTTTGTGGCAATCCTTCTGTGTGAGAGATGGATATTTGGAGAGAGACAAAGGGAGAGAGCTTCCTGCTTTGACTCAGCGCTCGCACAGGTACTTCTGGCTTCAGGCCAGAGCTTTGCACTTGGATTTAACTTTCAGTGCCATAGCCTTGAGTCACCACATATAATGGGGGCTGCAATGGGTGGAAACGTTGGCTTACTGCATTGCATTCAAAGGGCTCAGAGACGCCGTGAGAGAGTGCCAGTCATGGCCAGATGGAGAAGGGCCAACAGGCATCAGCACAGGAGGCCTTACCCATCCAGGGTATACCGCCAGCAGTTCTCATATCTGAACATGTCTGAGGAGCAGTGTGTTCGGAGGCTGCGATTCAGAAGGGAGGTGGTCACTGAGATCTGCCACCTGCTTCGCAGAGATCTGCAGCCACAGCTGAGGAGCAGGACATCTCTGTCGGTGGCACTGAAGGTGACGGTGGCTCTCAACTTCTATGCCACCAGCTCCTTCCAATCTGCTACTGGGGACATTGCCAACATCTCCCAGTTCGCGGTACATTGCTGCATCCGCCAGGTGACCAATGCCCTTTTCAGAAGGAGACGTCAGTTCATCTCCTTCCCCATGACCCTGGACAAGCAGCAAGAGCATGCAATGGGATTTGGAGGAATAGCGGGCTTCCCCATGGTCCAGGGCGCCATTGATTGCATGATTGTGGCTTTGCGGGCACCTCTAGAGAATGCCGAGGATTACCGCAACCGGAAGAGCTACCATTCGCTCAACGTCCAGTTGGTGTGTCACCACAGGCAGCTCATACTAGCTGTCAATGCCCGCTTTCCAGGCAGCAGCCACGATGCCTTCATCCTGCACCAGACTTCTGTGGCAGACATTTTCGAAGCCCAGGCTCACCCACGAGGATGGCTTCTCGGGGACAAAGGCTATCCTTTGTGCACCTGGCTGATGACCCCGCTCCATGCGCGCAGCACCCCTGCTGAAGAGCGATACAATGACAGCCATCAAGTTACCAGGAACATCATTGAGCACACAATCGGCGTGTTCAAGCAACGGTTCCGCTGTCTGGACCGTTCCGGAGGAGCCCTACAGTACTCGCCTGAGCGAATCTCCCATTTCGTTGTAGTGTGCTGCATGCTGCACAACCTGGCTATCCTCAGGACTCAGCCACTGCCAGCAGACATTGGAGGACCACCAGAGGAGGAGGAGGAGGAGGAGGAGGAGCACCAAGATGGGAGGAAGGCACAAAGTGCAAGGGCCATCCGTCGGCGACTTATTGCAACTCGGTTCTAGGCCCCCTCTCAGGGAATGGCTTGTGCCAATGAAAGAACATGAATGGAGCCGCTCCGCAAGCCCTCAGCCGGTCAAGGCAACAAATTGTTCAAAGTGCAAACATGGACAATGTGATTAAAGAACATTTTTTACTGTGCAAACTCTGTGCCCTTCCCGCATGACAAACTAATTCAGATAAACCCCCCAAAAAACAGTCAGAGGCATAACTGGCTCTCACAACCTTCAGGAAATGACAAAAACAGTTAAACAAAAATGACCATGATCCTCGGCCTTCATATAAAAAACAAACACAACAGTCTCAGCCTTTATATATTAAATAAACATTCTCGGCCTTCATATATAAACACAACATTTGGCCAGACCTTCTACTTTTTCCCCTGTGAGGGTGATCCGCCTCGCTTCCGCGAATTGCCCCTTCCCGCTCTGCAGCTCCTCCTCAATGGGACCCCAGTGGCTGCAGCAAGGCTGGGGGAAGGCTGCTGAGGGTCAGATGGTGAGATGCCAGATGCCCTTGGGGGACGGCCTGGATCAGCTCTGGGCCTGGAGGGCCCGGCTGCTGACTGCTCCAACTCTGCTTGGGCGGCAGCAGTCTGTCCTACGGGTGGTGGCAGCTGCAGTGGAGGAGTGACAGTGTTGGCTGCAGGAATGCTGCCAACCTGACAGAGCACAGGCACTCCCTGGTCGGCTGATACACTGGCACTCGCACGGGCCAGCACTGCAGCATGCACAGCAATCTGCTGAAGCACAGACTGCTGGGCTGCTGCGGCGCGGCGAGGGCCCCGGCGATGCCTGGCCAATCCAGCGAAGGTGGCAGCAGTTAGTGCCTGTGTGGCCCTGATCTGTGTCTGCATCAGACCAGCCAGTGAATGCATGGCACGACTGAGCACTTGGCTGGAAGCCGCATGTGATGCAGCGAAGTCCTGCTGACTCCTAGCCTGTGCTGCCGCGAAGTCCTGCAGACTCCTTGCCTGTGCTGCACTGAATTCTTGCAGACTCCTGGCCTGTGCTGCCCTGAATTCCTGAGCACTCCTTGCCAGTGACTCTATGGAGTCAGGCATCCTTGCCACTGCAGCCATGAGCTCAGTGTGCCTGCGCTCAGCCTGGGCGCCCATTTCACCAAGGAGCCGCACCTCCTCTGCGCTCACCGTAGCAAGACTGGAGGCCGCACTCCCCCTCCGGGGAGAAGGCCGCCGAACTTCCCCACCCCTCCCGTGTTGCTGCAGCCCGCTGGGCCCCGGAGCTTCACTCTCCTCAGACTTCCCCTCCAGGGAAGACGTGTCCCCATCATGGCCATGGGCTGCCTCGGCTGAGGGTGGCACTGATGGGCCGGCTTCCTCTTCCTCCTCCTCCTCGAATTCAGAATCACTGACAGTGGCAGCTTGAGGGCCCGCCTCCTCACCTGGTGAATCAGCATCTGAAAGCAGGGAGGCACAAGGGTTGCTTTAGAGTGAGGACAGGGCGGCAGCAAGGGAGGCATGAGTGCTGCTGTGCACTGCATTGGTTCGATAGTGGCAAAGAATGCTGGTGTGAGGCACAAGTGGAAAGAGAGAGGTCAAAAAGGTGATGACCTTACCATTGCTGTCCAGAACAGGGTCGGCATCTCCACTGGCGATGGGGCCAATCAGCCGGCCTGCCATAACGCGCTCCACACACTGCTCCAGGTCGCTGAGCTCTTTGAGGTCAGGACGGCCTCCCCCGGTCCATCGCTGCTACCTGCGATTGTGGGCCAGCTTGCCCTGCAAGAGAAAGGACGGCCTCTAAGTACAGTGTCAAGTCCTGATCTTTCCTGCACTGCCTCCCATGGTGGAATAGCCCTGACAGTGTCAAGCCCTCAGCTTGCCTGCACTGCCTCCCATGGTGGAATAGCCCTGACAGTGTCAAGCCCTCATCTTGCCTGCACTGCCTCCCATGGTGGAATAGCCCTGACAGTGTCAAGCCCTCATCTTGCCTGCACTGCCTCCCATGGTGGAATAGCCCTGACAGTGTCAAGCCCTGATCTTGCCTGCACTGCCTCCCGTGGTGGAATAGCCCTGACAGTGTCAAGCCCTGAACTTGCCTGCACTGCCTCCCATGGTGGAATAGTCCTGACAGTGTGTAAAGTGCTGAATGTGCAAGTGGTTTTCATGACAGTCCCATAGCTCTTGGATGAGGGCTGGGCATTGGGGCTTTCAGGTCCCTTTGGCCAGAAACTGAGGTGCACATGCAGGGATGAACAGGATAGTGGAAAGGGTACTCACCCTGACAACCCGAGTGAGGTAGTTGAACTTTTTCCTGCATTGAAGTGGAGTCCTGGCAACCATGCTGTTGGTGGTCACCCTGTTTGCCACCTCCCTCCAGGCTTTTCGGTATTCGCTGGGAAGCGGCCTCCTCCCACTGTCAGGGAAGAGGACAGGTCGCCTGCGCTCTACTGCGCCAACCAGTAGCCTCAGGGCACCCTCGCTGAAGCGCTCTGCTTGCTCCCTAGCCTTCTGCATGGTCCTTGTTAAGTCTGTGTGTTATATTGAGAATTACTACACAGACCACAAGAGTAAAATTTAACAGGTCTTTACTAGTTGAAGGTCAGGGCAGAACTGCCCAATAGATCATTACACAGCACTTATATACCGGTGTGGTCACCACCGGTATTACAGTATACAGCAGCCAAGATAAAGTAGTGCAACCCTTAAAATAGTTCTCTTAAAGGTGGAACGGTTACATACACTACAATCCTCCCTTTTTAGCTTAACAGTATGATATACCTATCAATTCATCCAATGAAAAGCGACGAGTTAAGAAAGTAACTATAGGTTTTTATTGGCTAAATAACAGAGCCCACCCTCGTGGGTGATCGGATCCAACAAGGAGGAATACCAGCCAGTCGACCACCTTTATACCTGGGCAGGTAGGTGGAGCCATGGGCGGAGTCAGCAGTGGTCAGCCCAGGTATAACAGCGTGACAAGAGGCGACCTCATGTAGTGATACAACAGTGTAACAGTGATAACCATAGTGTAACGATATAACAGTGGAAAACATAGTGTAACGATAGTGAACGATAAAAGTGGTTTACCACACAGTATATATTCCCCATTAAACATAACATCATAACATATATACACAACTTCATGTAAAAACAGTTTACAGATTCAGTCTCTCTGGAGGCTTCCTGACTCGGTCCGGATAACGCCTCAGTGGTGTAGTAGTTTTCGGTGGTGTAGTAGGTTCTTTTGGCAAGGTCGATTCGGCTTGAATGCCAGTGTCGGGTTCATCTGATTCCAGTATTACCGGATCAGAGGTAGATACTATGGGTATCTCTGCTTCATCATTAGGCGTATAGAGTTGTGGAGTAGGTTGGCCCTTTTCGGATGACTCTATGATCTGGTCAACATGGCGCCTTATTATGCTTTCACCAATGTCCACGGTATACATCAGCGGTCCTAGTCGTGTGCAAATAGTTCCAGGCTGCCATTTCTCGGTACGGTAGTCCCGGGCCAAAACTTGTTGACCTATCTGGAAGGTTCTAGTTGGCCTTTCATTCATGCCTTGAAATTGCCGGTTCTCTACGTCCCTTCTGATGTTTGGCTTGATCAAATCCAGCCAGCATCTTAGTCTTCTATTGAAAAACATCATGGCGGGAGTTTGGTTTGTGACCGCATGTGTTGCATTCCTGTACGCCAACAAGAAGTTATCTACCTTATGTTGTAGATTTATGTCTTCATTACCCATGGCCTTTATGGCCTTCTTGAAGGTCTGGACAAACCTTTCAGCTAATCCATTGGTGGCGGGATGGTATGGGGCGGACGTGTAGTGTTTAACCCCATTGTTTTTTAAGAACTTCCTGAATTCTTCGGACACAAATTGCGGTCCATTATCAGAACAGATCTGTTCCGGCAGCCCATTCCTGGCAAATATGGTCCTTAATACTGTGATGGTTTTTTCCGTGGTGGTGGAGGACATCTTTATTACCTCCGGCCACTTGGAGTGTGCATCCACCGCGATTAAGAACATTGAGTCCATAAATGGACCAGCAAAGTCGATATGTACCCTTTGCCATGGAGATGAGGGCCACTCCCATGAATGTAGAGGAGCTTGTGGTGGGGCGTTTTGGACCTTCTGGCATCCTAGGCAGCTCTTGGTCATTTCTTCGATGTCTCCATCGATACCTGGCCACCACACAAACGCTCTGGCTAGGTTCTTCATTTTCACTCCACCCAGATGCCCCTCGTGAAGCTCCTTTAGCACTTTATGCTGGAGTTTGGGTGGAATCACCACTCTGGATCCACACATCAAAGTTCCTCGGCACACTGACAGCTGTTCTCTTCTTTGCGAAAATGTTGGCAACAGTGGTTCGCCATGTGCTGGCCATCCCTTCACCGTTAAATCGTAGACTCGTGAGAGAGTCGCGTCATTTCTTGTTTCCTTTTCGATCGTAGAATTTGTTACTGGTAGACATTCCACTATGGTTGAGTGGAAGATCTCCACTGGGTCCACTGTAGGCGCCTCTTCTACCGTTGGCAACGGTAGGCGCGATAAACCGTCAGCATTCCCATGCTGTTTTGATCCTTTGTATTCTATGTCATATTGGTGTGCCCCTAGGAAAAGGGACCACCTCTGTAGCCTTTGCGCTGTCATAATGGAAACGCCCTTTTTAGGGTTGAATATGGATACCAACGGCTGGTGATCTGTCAGCAGTGTAAACTTCTTGCCCTGCAGGTAATGATTGAATTTCTTTACTCCCCACACAAGGCTGAGAGCCTCCCTATCTATCTGAGCATAGTTGCGCTCAGCGGAGGTCAATGATCTGGATGCAAATGCGACTGGCCTTTCCGAGCCATTTGGCAACTTGTGTGAGAGTACTGCTCCAATACCATAAGGGGAAGCATCACAAGCTAGACGAATAGGTAGCGTTGGGTTGAAGTGAGCCAACACTTCCTCTGAGGTGATCAATGCCTTGCTTTTGCGAAAGGCCTTCTTACAGTCCTCGCTCCACTTCCATGGTACTTCTTTCTGCAACAGAGCATTCAGCGGGTGCAGCACCGTGGATAGATTTGGCAGAAACTTATGGTAATAGTTAATCAACCCTAGGAACGACCTCAACTGGGATACATTTTCCGGAGCGGGAGCCTTCACAACAGCTTCGATCTTGTCAGGTGACTTGTGCAGCCCCTCCTGGTCAATGACATGACCACAGTACGAGATCCGTTTCTGAAAGAAGTCACATTTCTGGCGATTAACTCGAAGGCCATATTCCTTCAACCTGGTGAGCACCAGTTTCAAATTTGCGAGGTGTTCCTCATCGTCCTCTCCTGTAATCAGGATATCGTCCAAGTAACATTGAGTGCTTGGAATTCCCTGTAAGACCTGCTCCATGGCCCTCTGCCAAATTGCTGGAGCCGAAGCCACTCCAAAAACCAGTCTATTATATCGATACAAGCCTCTGTGCGTGTTGATTGTGAGATACTGGCGCGACTCTTCCTCAACTTCCATCTGTAAGTACGCTTGCGCCAGGTCTATCTTGGTGAAGTGTTTCCCGCCAGACAATGAAGCAAAGATATCCTCAATCCGCGGAAGCGGATATTGCACCGTGTGAAGCACCGGATTAACTGTGATCTTGAAGTCTCCACAGATGCGGACCTTCCCCGGTTCCTCTGGCTTGTTACTTGATGAACGCTTCATGACGGGAACAATGGGCGTGGCCCACTCACTCCAGTCCACCTTAGACAGTACTCCTGAACATTCAAGCCCTTCCAGTTCAGCTTCCACAGCAGGTCGTATCGCATAAGGTACCGGCCTGGCTTTGAAAAATTTTGGGTTTGCATGTTCTGCAATCTTGATTTTTGCCTTAATTCCTCTCAGTGTTCCCAGTCCCTGTTGGAACACCTCTTTAGCCTCATCCAATATTCTGGACAATCGTTCAGGTTTGACATCTTTCTTTCCGGAATCTACCGTTATTGCTTTTAGTGAATGCCAGTCTATCTTCATTTTCCTGATCCACTCCCGTCCCAGAAGTGGTGGACCTCCCTCAGGTAGTACATATATGTCCATTCCTTGGTGTTCTTTGCCCTTGTGTATCACCTTGACTTTTATCTTTCCGATGGGGTATACTTTTTGCCCCGTGTATGTCTGCAATACTATCTCCGTATCCCGTAGGGGAATATGTGTGAATAACCTTTTGTAATCTTGCTTATTCATGACCGTCAACGCCGATCCGGTGTCCAATTCCATCTTCACATGGACTCCTGCTATCTGCAGTGTGACCCAGATAGTTTGTCGGTCAGCTTCCTTACTCACATTGTGAATTCTCAGACTACCCAGTTCCTTGCTGTTGGAGTCTGAATCCGAATTCTGTTCATCCGAACTCTTCTCAGCCACCTTATGTACCTTTCTGCACTTTTCCTGCGGTGACTTTTTGTTGCTGGTCTTCTTTCCTGACCGGCATACTTTAGCTATGTGACCAAGCTTGCCACATTTTCTACATTCCTGGTTTTTAAACCAGCATTGGTTCTGATCGTGTTTTGTCTTCCCACAACGATAACATTTTGTTGTACCCAAAGCCATTTGATCTACGTCGAGTACCGTTGCCTTCAGCTGCATTTCCGCAGTGCCTCTCGCTGCGGCTTCGTGCGATGCTGCAATAGAGGCAGCCTTATCAAGTGTAAGATCATTCTCTTCAAGCAGCCGCTTTTGTGTTCCTTCTTTCGACAATCCGCACACGAATTTGTCTCTCAGTGCCTCTGTCAGACTTTCCCCAAACTGACAGTAGTTCTCTAGCTTACGCAGTTCAATTAAGTACTCCGCGTTGCTTTCCTCTTTCAGTTGCGTTCTCGCATAAAATTTAAATCGTTCCGCTAACATCAGCGGTGTGGGGTTCAAATGATCCTTCAGGACAGCAACAATATTAGCGAAAGTCTGATCCGCCGGTTTAGCTGGTGATAGAAGATGCTTCAATAGCCCGTATGTCTTTGCACCCATTGAGTTTAGTAAGGTTAGTGCTTTATCTTCATTTGATATTTTATTTGCCTTACAATATATCTCTATGCGTTCTACATACGTGGCCCAATCTTCAACATCGGGATCGAAATCGTTGATGTTACCACGCTTAGGCACCCTCGCAATCTTCTTGAGAAACAAAAAGAAATTTTTCTTTAACTTTTTTTTTTCAAAATGGCGGTTTCCCGCGCTTGTCTTCTTCCCCGCCCACGAAAATGGCGGCTTCCCGCATTTGCCTTTCTCCCCCGCTGGCTGTAATGGCGATTGCTGTATTGCTGCGTTCGCCCTCCCCAGCGGTTCTCGAATCGTGCCTCCCAGCCCCTCTTGCAGTCCGGTCCTTTCCCCCCCGGCTGCGGCTGAGTTCTCCGCGGGTTTTTTTTAATTTTCTCCCGCGCAAGCGGTTCTCGAATCATGCCTCCCAGCCCCTCTTGCAGTCCGGTCCTTTCCCCCCCGGCTGCGGCTGAGTACTCCGCGTTTTTTTTTTTTTAATTTTCTCCCGCGCCTTTCGCTGTCCCGGTCACTGCGCCTCGCAGCCTCGGTAGCTGCCCGGCCTTTTTCACCGGTCGCGGTCGAGCTTGCTCTCGACGCTGTTGCATCTCCCAGCCCGCTTGCAGCCCGGTCTCTCACACCGGCTGCGTTTGCATTCACCGCGGCTTCCGTGCCTTACACTGCCCCAGTCTCAGCGCCTCTGGCCCCGACTTCTGTCCGGCTCTTTTCCCCGGCCGTGGTCGAGTTCTCCGCCCTTATATCCTCCGATCTTCCCTCCCCTATTTCACAGCCAACGTGGCCGACTTGCTGCTCGTCGCTGATCGGCTTACCCACCACCGTGATAGAAGGGATGATCACTGCCTGTTGCTGATGGAAGGCTTCGTGTCAGAATTCTTCCTTTGCTCTGCAGACCCGAGTCTTCTCTCAGCAGAATGATGAGGGCGGATGCCTCCTCTCGACGCCCGTTAAACTGCCTTGGATGTATCTCTGCCGCAGGGTAAGATCGTACTCGTCGCCATTGTTAAGTCTGTGTGTTATGTTGAGAATTACTACACAGACCACAAGAGTAAAATTTAACAGGTCTTTACTTGTTGAAGGTCAGGGCGGAACTGCCCAATAGATCATTACACAGCACTTATATACCGGTGTGGTCACCACCGGTATTACAGTATACAGCAGCCAAGATAAAGTAGTGCAACCCTTAAAATAGTTCTCTTAAAGGTGGAACGGTTACATACACTACAGTCCTGGGTGTAGAAATGATGATCCAGCAATGGTCAGGCCTTGCTTCAGGGCTGCAGTGTGCAGGGCGTGGCAGCCAAACAAGTCCACCCTCCCCCTTTAAGAGCTGACTGGCGCCAGCGTGTCTGCCTTCAATCAGCAACTTGCCACACCTGCGCTGCGCCCGCCCTCAGTGTTAGCACCTCGGCTCGCTGGCTTAGCGCCTTATGATAGTCGTGCATCGCCTGCTTTAGCGCAGCAGCAACCTCTTGGGGTGATGCAACTCAATTTCGGCGAAGGTGGCGCTAAGTTGCGCTGGGCGCTAAATTTAGCAAACGCCCGGCTGTAGTGCCCCAAACGTGGCGATACTGAATTTCTAGGCCATAGTGTTCTTGATGGACATAGGGCTGATTATAACTCCCGTTGTGAAGCTGGCTTGAACGAATGGCAATCCCATGCATGAGCCTCCGTTGGAGGTGCAGCAGATTTTAACTGGGTGGCCCAGAGGCTACCCACTGGCACCAAAAGCAAGCTGCCAGCAGGAAGGTAAATCCAGGAAAGGGGGTGTTTCAAGGGTCTTGTAGCTGGGGGACGAGCCGCATGGGGAATCAATGGGAATGGAGCAGGAAATGGAGCCCCTCCATCTTAACTGCTCCCCCACTCCTTTCCCACCAACTCAGGAGAGTTAAAATTTCCCCTATAACGTCCGATTTCTCCATGATAAAATAAAAATTCAGAGAGGTAAAACAATGGAAAACAGAAGAATGGTGTTTTATAAATATGTATGTATTGTGGGATTGAGGGTTTGAACTAATTTGCAAGTTAAACCAGAAAGCAGAAGTATCAGGTGTTTCAGTTTTCTAGATCTAAAGTGGAGCAAAGTTTTATTTTCTTCTATTTAATGTAACTTTCCTCTGGTGTGAAAGTGAACACCCCAGAAAAAAGAAATAAAGAAAGACTTGCATTTATATAGCACCTTTCAGGACCTCAGACATTCCAAAGCGCTTAACAGCCAATGTAGTAAATTTTTGAAGCGTAGTCACTGTTGTAATGTAGGGAACATGGCAGCCGATTTGCACACAGCAAGCTCCCACAAACGGCAATGTGGTAATGACCAGATAAACTATTTTAGTGGTGTTGGTTGAGGGATAAATAGTGGCCAGGACACCGTGAGAACTTACCTGCTCTTCCTCAAAATAGTGCCATGGGATCTTTTATGTTCACCTGAGAGGGCAGATGAAGCCTCAGTTTAACGTCTCATCCGAAGGACGGCACCTCCAACAGTGCAGCACTCCCTCAATACTGCACTGGAGTGTCAGCCTAAATTTTGTGCTCAAGTCTCTGAACTGGGATATTTAGTACTTACACAAATAACAATGAGAAATGCCTACTTCATTGAATTCCCTGTCATTTGCCTTTGTACAATTTCTAGTGTAGTTAAAGCAAACAGACAGCTGTTATTGTTTCCGTTTTAGTCAGTCTAATTGCCCTTCGCAACAACCCATAAAGCATTTCTCCTGGAAGCTGTGATTAGCGCCAGTCTTTGTCTTCACACTTCTTTTTAACTTCCAAACTGGAATTCTCATACTGAAGGGAATCTGTAGCAAACGTGTCAGTTGTGAAACTATCAGAATGTATTTTATTTAAAGCCACAATCTTTTTTTTTGATTAATGCCACAATTCTGAGGCTTTTGATATCATTTATGGCACATAGTATTTTTTCCATATTTTATGTGGTATCATTATTCTTATACAGGATGCTTAAGTAAGACTAATGATGCCTCTGTTTTAACCAGCATTTTATTCTAGCTATATGACAAACTATTCAAAATGAGAGGCACTTTAGTTACAGTATAAGTTGATAAATATTCATCAAGTCCCTCAATAACTAGTGTACAACTGCCCTGGAGCTGATACTTAAATATTGTGACACAGGGAAATCCTGTTCAGCTAATTCTCACAACATTAATAACAATGAACAATGGCTGCAACAAATTAACCTAAAACTGTAAACACCTTTATGATCTGACTAGAAAACAAAGCATCAAATTAATTGCACCATTTATCAAGTGTTTCGAGATAATGCATTACCTGCTGCTACTCGTATAATAAAAGCTATAGAAAAACATTACTCAGCCGGATGAAAAATCCCATGTGTAATGATGGCCTGGTTGGCACAACAAAAGGCTTATTATGTAGGTTATAAAAGATAAATAATAACCATTTTATTATTAAATGAGTGGGGTGACAAGTGTTATTTGTTATCTAATTGCTGAGTCTTGTTTCAAATGGAATATTAATTAAAGACATCAAGATGCGAGCAATAGTCATATTTTATGTCCAATTAAGATTTTATATGGTTTTTTTTCTGTAACTTTATAACTACTCATAGATGCGCACAGTGAATGTGGAAGAATTTTCTCTTCATAACTCAAGTTGCATGTCCCTAATATGGTTATTTCACCTACAAACCCAGGCACAGTAAGGAAAGGCTCATTCTACAAGAGATCATTAATAGCAGTTTGGAAGTACAAGTGACAGTGCTATTTTGCATTAAGTTGTGTCAGGTTAATTTGTTTGTTGAACTTCAATGAATCAATATTACAAATGATATAGATCATAATTTCATTTCTTGCTTACAATACATTTACTATTCTCCTGTTTCAAACTGGAATGCTCTGATCTTATTTCTCTTTCCATCAGCTCTGTATCTGGAATAACAGGGTGTTTTAATGACAAGCTTCATCTTCCTGAACCAGTTTTAGCACAGGTGGGCATAACCGTCTGTTATTGCATACAGCGAGCCAAGCCAAGAGTTTCTGTTGACGACTGGGATGTTGTCAACACTCAAAAATAGTAATTTTTCAGACTGTAGATAATGTACTTGTTGTTGGGGAGCGAGGGAGCCATGGTACATATTCTGAAACTGGTATTTATAGGCCTTCAATTATGCCTCTGGAGATTGGAGGTACCAGCCACTTCTTCTTCCACACTCTTCATAGCATCAGGACTTACAGGTTGAGACAAATCCACTAAGACAGGACTTTTAAAAGAAATGGCTGGAGGAAAGGAACTGGACCTCTGTAGGTCAGAGAAATTGTGGCAGGCTTCAAGGAAATGTGGGTTGAATAAAGTAAACAATCTGAATAGTTACCGGAAGAAAAGTTTTACATAGAAAAGGACAAATTGTTGGGTGCTGCAGGAGAGATTTCAAGTGAATTGTAGTTCTGGAAACCAGAAGGGAATATCCATAAAACCCCTTAAGATGCAGAGTTCTGAATATCATTTTATAGGAATACCTGAAGAGGCACAGGAAATTAATAAGGTCACCTTCACAGAATCACAGAAACCCCACAGTGCAGATAGAGGCCATTTCGGCCCATCGAGCCTGCACCGACACATATCCCACCCGATCCCCGTAACCCCTACACCAACACATATCCCACCCTATCCCCACGTATTTAATCCCCCTAACACTAAGGGTCAATTTTATCATAGCCAATCAACCTAACCCGCACATCTTTGGACTGTGGGAGGAAACCGGAGCACCCGGAGGAAACCCACACAAACACGGGGAGAATGTGCAAACTCCACACAGACAGTCGCCCGAGGCCGGATTCGAACCCGGGTCCCTGGCGCTGTGAGGCAACAGTGCTAACCACTATGCCACCTTCAAAAGCTCCTTAAGGAATCACTAGAGTTTTCCTCTGGTCACCGATTATCAAGATTGATTGGACATACCATGCTGTAAGACAAAAGCTTGCTGAGGGAGGACAGCTGAGTGCAATAACCTTCTACATGTTATGATTTATGGAAAGCGACAGGATTGCAAAGAAACTATAAACAGAGTCAATATAAAATCATAAATTCTTCCTAGCAGGTAAAGGTACCATCCAGCATAGCCTAAGCCATACAGACTCGAACATTGCAAATTTGATTTCCATCTGTGCTGTGTTAGTTGATCTCAGGTGAGATAGCAGTTGGAATTCCATAATTGACCTCAGTACCCTTGGAAGGGAAAAATATGAGCCACATTTCCCACTTCTGATCATTACCCAAGGACCGATGCTGGAATGTGTGGGCATCAGACAAGAAAAGGTTGGGCCTTGACTGTGATGCCCTCCACATTGAATAGCCTAGTTTTCACATAGTGAATCGTCATTGGAGGAGGTACCGGAGGCTGTCAGTAGCCGTGGAACCATTCTCCAGTGAGAGTCAGTGCTTTCACGAGAGGAAGAGAGAAAATTAGAAACAAAAAAATTTAGAACAAAAACCAGACATGATTAAGTTACCTTGACTGTGGACATATCTTCCAGGAAAACCTGTGCGTTTCACCTCAACATTATAAGAAAAAAAATGAGCGTAGAAGGAAAAGGTGAGCTATAATCAGATAAAAGATGTCTAAAAACATTGCTCTGAGCATGGCCTGTTGCAGTTTAGAAGGTTTGGTTCAGGTTCATAGGTGGTTAATATTCATTTTATTATTCTTTTTTGTTCTATCTTCTATTCTGATATTTTGATTGATAAGAGTTTTTGCACATTAGTGAGAATATTGTTACTTAAAGGTGTTTGACCAATTTAATTGAAGTACTTATCAATATAAACACTTTCTATGGCCTAAGCAGTTTGTGAAAAAAAAGTTAGAAAGGGATAGATTTTATTGATTTAATGGCCTATTCCTTTCCTTAAACATAGGCCCAAAATTCTCTGTCAAAATAACGGCGCGGATAAAAGCACCCAATGTTATTTAAGTGCAAATGCTGCAGCAATTTCACATGAGGGCAGATGTGCGGTTAAACGCAAAAATCGAGAAGTTACTTTCAGAGGGGTGCTGCTCTGCCGCTGGCTTCGCGAAATAAGCATCTCACTGCCTGCCTCACCATCCAAATGCATTGAGCAGCATGAAGTTCCTGAACTTGCACTGTAGATACGAAGTAAATTCGCCACAGAAAGTTAAATCAAGTTATTTCAAGTCTAAGTACCCGTTTAACGATCTGATAACGGTTAATTACTGCCCGTCAAACTCTCCGGCACTGAAAAATAACTATTAAGTCTGGAGTCTCATTCCATCAGGTTTTAATTGTTGTTAGAGATTTTTTTAAATTTAAAATTAAACATTTTCCTTTCTGTCTCTTTTTCTTAATCCAATCTTTCTTTCCTTCTCTTTATTTCTCTTTCTGTATCTGATTTGGCATTGAATTCACCCACTCTAACTTACACTTTCTTGTACAGACTTTGTGCTGTTAATTTCACAATCCTTCAATCTGATTGGTTACGGAGATGCACAGTTGCTTGCCTTGTTCACTCAGGTCCCAGGTGCCCTGTAGAGGGTGCTGTGCTACTTCCATCTCATATTTCTAGCAACTTGCAGCGCAAAATATCGGTGACATTAAACGGGCAAGGGCAAGTCGAACTAACCATTCATTGACCGGTTACAGGAATGTTTGGGACAATATGCTTAACAAGTACATCAAGTTATTTGAGTAATACTGCTTAATAGCAGTTTTTTAAAAGTGTTTATAAATGCTTATATCCTACACTCTTTTGAATACTTAGTGCATGAAGGGTATGATTTTGAATTTCTAAAGTTGATGGAACGTAGAAATGTTTAAATTAGAGCTAGGCTATTCAGAAGCAAAATCAGGAAGCACTTTTTCCAAACAAAAGCTAGTAGAAATCTGGAAGTCACTCCCCCCAGGTGGCTGTGGATGCTGTGAAAAACTGGAGCTTTCAAGTCTGAGATAGGTAGATTTTTGTTGGATCCAGAGATATGGAACAAATGCGGGTAAAATGGAGTTGAGGTGCAGATCAGCCATGATCTAATTGAATGGCAGGGCAGGCTCGAGGGGCTGAATGGCCTACTCCTGTTCCTAATATTCTGATGAATGTCTGCTAGTGAAGATATAAATTCACGGAATTATATGAATGCTTCTAATTAGAACTTCAGATGTTCTTGTTGTGTTTTTCTCTCCCTAATTCACATACCCTGCTTTCCAGGGGCACTTCACCTGGCAGCCTGCGCAGGACTGATGAAACACACTACATAATGGCTGGAGGATTCAGCTACAATCTGGGCAGTGCTGGGAATAAAATCCAGCTGGTTGTAAGGCAAATAGAATTGCACTCTTTCTATTCAGAAATCTGAATATGAACAAAAATTTATGCAAGCTGACCATCTTTAAGTTGATGCATCTTTGATTGGCTCAATTTCATTTAAGTACAATTGTTTCAATTAAAATAATTTTGCAAGATTCTACTGTGCATAAGCTTGATAACTTAAGGTCTAAATTACTATTAATTTACAAAGAGTTGCTATGAACATAGGACTATGTCTTAATTTTAAATGGAGTTGTTTTCACTGCAATATAAATAACTGTAATAGTACTATTATTTTCTCTAAGATCATAGAATCATAGAATGATACAGCACAGAAGGAGCCCATTCGGCCCATCGTGCCTGTGCCCGGGCTTTGAAAGAGCTATCTAATTAGTCCAGCTCCCCTGCTCTTTCCCCATAGCCCTGCAAACTCTTTCCTTTTCAAGTATTTATCCAATTCCCTTTGGAAAGTTACTATTAAATCTGCTTCCACCACCTATTCAGGCAGTGCATTCCAGACCACGACAACTCGCTGCATAAAAAAATTTCTCCTCATCTCTCCTCTGGTTCTTTTGCCCATTAACTCCAATCTGTGTTCTCTGGCTACCAACCATCCTGCTCATGGAAACAGTTTCTCCCTATTACTTTATCAAAACCATTCATGATTTTGAACACCTCTATTAAATCTCCCCTTAACTGTCTATCCTCTAAGGAGAACAATCCCAGCTTCTCTAGTCTCTCCACATAACTGAAATCCCTCATCCCTGGTAATTCTGGTAAATCTTCTTCATAAAGGTTTAGTATAACTTCCTTAAAAATATTTACTATGGTAAAAAAAGAAACTGATCTTTTATCATGAAACGGTTTATTGAAAGCAATATGCTAATCTATATATATAAAACGGTTGGTCCGTCTGTCTTTCTGTCTTTCTGCCTGTCTGTTTGTCTTTCTGTCTGTCTGTCTGGCTATACAATCAAAAGTTATAGAGCGTACCTACACAATTATAGAGCGTACCTACACATATGTTATATCAAAAGAAAGCTTATCATTAGGGGAGTCTAATAGGCGTATTTACTTTTTGGTCAGACAAAAATTGTTCAGACAGTATACAAAAAAGGTTAAAAAAGCGGCAACATTCCGCTCATTAGCGTTGAGTGACGTGATGGTTGACCAATCGTACAGGGGATTAACCTGATGGTTGACCAATCGGTGCATCACGGGGGGGCATTTCATTGCGTGTGTGGGCGGGCCTAATCCTTCTGAGCTGAGGTGAGTGGCCGCCATCTTGATTCCTAACGATTTATTTTTCCCACTTTCTGTGTCTTTATTTTTCCCACTTTCTGTGTGTGTGGAGGGGAAATTGTTTTTTAAAAAAGTAAATTAATTTGTAAATATTTTTTCTAAGCTGATTAATTTTCCTACCTTTCACCCTCTTTTTTTCCTCTTGACTCGCTACCTCCGCCGGGCGCCGCAACCTTGGAGGTTTACCCCACCTGCAGGCCTCGAAGCCTCGGCCTCTCCTAGCCAGCCACACCCGAGCTAGGCACCGCCCGTCCTGCCCCGCGATCGCCGCCATCTTGGTAAAGGCTGGCAGCGCGGGACTGAGCCGAGCATATCCATCGCCGCCATCTTAGTAAAGGCAGGCGGGGCGGGAGTCAGCGCGCGCGTCAACATCGGCCCGGAGCGCAACCTGAGCTAAGGTGAGTCTGGCCGGGCCTTACGTGCTAGGCCGCGCATTGGCCGGCCCTGAGGCACTGATCCGCGGAGGGGGAGGG